>NC_135235.1:701286423-701654756 GCF_051348905.1 Ranitomeya variabilis | reverse complement strand
GTTACAATGATGACCGGCAAGGAAATGACTGGAGAGCAAGGCTAAATAGGAAACTCCCAAACACTGATGGAAGCAGGTGAACAGAAACAGCAAAGTGCAAACAAGTCACCAGTACCACCAGCAACCACCAGGGGAGCCCAAAAAGCGGATACACAACAGTACCCTCCCCTTAAGGAGGGGGCACCGAACCCTCACAAGAACCGCCAGGGCGATCTGGATGAGCCCTATGAAAGGCACGAACCAAATCCGAGGCATGAACATCAGAGGCAGTTACCCAAGAATTATCTTCCTGACCATAGCCCTTCCATTTAACCAGATATTGAAGTCTCCGTCTGGAAATACGGGAGTCCAAGATCTTTTCTACCACGTACTCCAATTCACCCTCCACCAGCACAGGAGCAGGAAGTTCAGTAGAAGGAACCACCGGTACCTCATATCTCCGCAACAACGACCGATGGAAAACATGGATAGCGAAAGATGCCGGGAGGTCCAAACGAAAGGAAACAGGGTTAAGAATCTCCAAAATCCTATAAGGACCGATGAACCGAGGCTTAAATTTAGGAGAAGAAACCCTCATAGGGACAAACTGCTGGGTCCTCTCCTGGGACAATTCCAAATTATCCACCACTTGTCCCCAAATCCGATGCAACCGATCCACTACCGCATCCACTCCAGGACAATCCGAAGATTCAACCTGACCAGATGAAAAACGCGGATGAAACCCTGAATTGCAAAAGAAAGGAGAAACCAAAGTGGCAGAACTAGCCCGATTATTAAGAGCAAACTCTGCCAACGGCAGAAAGGCAACCCAATCATCCTGATCCGCAGACACAAAACACCTCAAATAAGTCTCCAAAGTTTGATTAGTTCGCTCCGTCTGGCCATTGGTCTGAGGATGGAATGCAGACGAAAAAGACAAATCAATGCCCAACCTGGCACAGACTGCCCGCCAAAATCTAGACACGAACTGGGTACCCCTGTCAGAAACGATGTTTTCCGGAATACCATGCAAGCGAACCACATTTTGAAAAAACAGAGGGACCAACTCAGATGAGGAAGGCAACTTAGGCAATGGCACCAAATGAACCATTTTAGAAAAACGGTCACACACCACCCAGATGACAGACATCTTCTGAGAAACAGGAAGATCCGAGATAAAGTCCATAGAGATGTGCGTCCAAGGCCTCTTCGGAATAGGCAAGGGCAACAACAACCCACTAGCCTTAGAACAACAAGGCTTGGCCCGAGCACACACATCGCAAGACTGCACAAAAACACGCACATCTCGAGACAGGGAAGGCCACCAGAAGGATCTAGCCACCAAATCTCTGGTGCCAAAAATACCCGGATGACCTGCCAGAGTAGAAGAATGAACTTCCGAGATGACTCTACTGGTCCAATCGTCAGGAACAAACAGTCTACCAGACGGACAACGATCAGGTCTATCCGCCTGAAATTCTTGCAAAGCACGTCGCAGATCCGGGGAGACAGCAGACAAAACCACCCCATCCTTAAGGACACCAGCAGGTTCAGAATTCCCAGGAGAGTCAGGCTCAAAACTCCTAGAAAGAGCATCTGCCTTCACATTCCTAGAACCCGGTAAGTACGAGACCACGAAATTAAACCGAGAAAAGAACAACGACCAACGTGCCTGTCTAGGATTCAGGCGCCTGGCAGATTCTAAATAAATGAGATTCTTGTGATCAGTCAAAACTACCACCTGATGTCTGGCACCCTCAAGCCAATGACGCCACTCCTCAAATGCCCACTTCATGGCCAAAAGCTCCCAATTACCAACATCATAGTTTCGCTCGGCGGCCGAAAATTTTCGAGAAAAGAACGCACAAGGTCTCATCACTGAGCAGTCGGAACTTTTCTGCGACAAAACCGCCCCCGCTCCGATCTCGGAAGCATCGACCTCAACCTGAAAGGGAAGAGAAACATCAGGCTGGCGCAACACAGGGGCAGACAAAAAGCGGCGCTTAAGCTCCCGAAAGGCCTCCACAGCAGCAGGGGACCAATTGGCAACATCAGCATCCTTTTTAGTCAAATCCGTCAGAGGTTTAGCAACGCCAGAAAAACCAGCTATAAATCGACGATAAAAATTAGCAAAGCCCAAGAATTTCTGAAGACTCTTCAGAGAAGTAGGCTGCGTCCAGTCATAAATAGCCCGAACCTTGACAGGGTCCATCTCAATAGAAGAAGGGGAAAAAATGTACCCCAAAAAAGAAATCTTTTGAACCCCAAAAACACACTTTGAACCCTTTACACACAAAGAATTCTCCCGCAAAACCTGAAAAACCCTCCTGACCTGCTGAACATGAGACTCCCAGTCATCAGAAAATATCAAAATATCATCCAAATACACAATCATAAATTTATCCAAATATTCACGGAAAATATCATGCATTAAGGACTGAAAGACCGAAGGTGCATTAGAAAGGCCGAAAGGCATTACTAAATACTCAAAATGGCCCTCAGGCGTATTAAATGCGGTTTTCCACTCATCCCCCTGCTTAATTCGCACCAAATTATACGCCCCACGAAGATCAATCTTAGAGAACCACTTAGCCCCCCTTATGCGAGCAAACAAATCAGTCAGCAAAGGCAACGGATACTGATATTTGACTGTAATTTTATTCAGGAGTCGATAATCAATACAAGGCCTCAAAGAGCCATCCTTTTTAGAGACAAAGAAAAAACCGGCTCCTAAAGGTGATGAAGAAGGACGAATATGTCCCTTTTCCAGGGACTCCTTAATATACTCGCGCATAGCAGCATGTTCAGGTACAGATAGGTTAAACAAACGACCCTTTGGAAATTTACTGCCAGGAATCAGATCTATGGCGCAATCACAATCCCTGTGGGGAGGGAGTGAACCAATCTTAGGCTCTTCAAAAATATCACGATAATCAGACAAA
Organism: Ranitomeya variabilis; assembly: GCF_051348905.1. NCBI lineage: Eukaryota > Metazoa > Chordata > Amphibia > Anura > Dendrobatidae > Ranitomeya > Ranitomeya variabilis. Next base: position 701,651,835 of record NC_135235.1, on the reverse strand, counting down.
AATGCCGGAATCTCAGATGGAATAGATGACGAAATGGACACCAAAGGTATGTCCCCATGAGCCCCCCGACATCCCCAGCTTAACACAGACATAGCTTTCCAGTCAAGGACTGGGTTATGAGATTGTAACCATGGTAATCCAAGCACCACAACATCATGTAAATTGTACAACACAAGGAAGCGAATCACCTCCTGATGGTCTGGAGTCATACGCATAGTCACTTGCGTCCAGAACTGTGGTTTATTACAAGCCAAAGGTGTAGAATCAATACCCTTCAGAGGTATAGGGACTTCCAGAGGCTCTAAATCAAACCCACAGCGCCTGGCAAAGGACCAGTCCATAAGACTCAGAGCGGCGCCAGAGTCCACATAGGCATCCACGGTAATAACTGATAATGAACAAATCAAGGTTACAGACAAAATAAATTTGGACTGTAAAGTGCCAATTGAAATAGACTTGTCAACCTTCTTAGTACGTTTAGAGCATGCTGATATAACATGAGCAGAATCACCACAATAGAAGCATAACCCATTTTTACGCCTATAATTCTGCCGCTCGCTTCTGGACATAATTCTGTCACATTGCATTTTCTCTGGCGTCTCTTCAGAAGATACCGCCAAATGGTGCACGGGTTTGCGCTCCCGCAAACGCCGATCAATCTGAATAGCCATTGTCATGGACTCATTCAGACCTGTAGGCGCAGGGAACCCGACCATAACATCTTTAACGGCATCAGAAAGGCCCTCTCTGAAATTTGCTGCTAGGGCGCACTCATTCCACTGAGTAAGCACAGACCATTTACGAAATTTTTGGCAGTATATCTCAGCTTCATCTTGCCCTTGAGATAGGGCTATCAAAGCTTTTTCAGCTTGAATCTCCAAATTAGGTTCCTCATAAAGCAACCCTAAAGCCAGGAAAAACGCATCCACATTGAGCAACGCAGGATCCCCTGGTGCCAATGAAAATGCCCAATTTTGAGGGTCACCTCGCAGCAAAGAGATTACAATCTTAACCTGCTGGACAGGATCTCCTGAGGAGTGAGGTCTGAGAGAAAGGAATAATTTACAATTATATTTGAAATTCAGAAACCGAGATCTATCTCCGGAAAACACCTCTGGTGTAGGGATCTTAGGTTCAGAAATAGGAGCATGTATAACAAAATCTTGTAAATTTTGAACCTTCGTAGCAAGATTATTTAAACCTGCAGCCAAACTCTGAGGATCCATCTTTAAACAGGTGAGCTCAGAGCCATTCAAGGATTATAAGGAGAGAAAGGCAAAGGCTGCAATTAGAGCTGAAATACAACTGATCCAACTATGGAGCAAGCATAGGGGAAAAAAAAAAAAAATTTACAGACTTCTTTTTTCTCTCCTTTCTTCTGCCAATAAGTTTAACACTGGCCGGTCATACTGTCATGGTTCCCAATGGCAGGGAAACATCAGAACACAAAAATAACGGACGAGCTCTGAGTGATGGAATCTAGAGCTAACCGTGAGCTAAATCTACCACACAACTAATAGTAGCCAGGGAGCATACCTACGACTTCCTAGATGCCACGCACCAGCCGGAGGACTAACTACGCCTGGTAGAGGAAGGAACAGACCTGGCTTACCTCTAGGGAAATACCCCAAAAGATGATAGCAGCCCCCCACATGTAATAACGGTGAGTTAAGAGGAAAAGACATACACAGTATGAAGGTAGATTTAGCAAAGAGAGGTCCACTTACTAGATAGCAGAAGAATACAAAAGAGGACTTCACGGTCAACTGAAAACCCTTTCAAAAAACCATCCTGAAATTACTTTAAGACTCCAGTGTCAACTCATGACACAGGAGTGGCAATTTCAGCCCGCAAGAGCTTCCAGCTACAGAGAATAACAAAAACTGCAAACTGGACAAAAGATACAAAACAAAAGGACAAAGTCCACTTAGCTGATCAGCAGACTAGTAGCAGGAACATGCAACCGAAGGCTCTGGTTACAATGATGACCGGCAAGGAAATGACTGGAGAGCAAGGCTAAATAGGAAACTCCCAAACACTGATGGAAGCAGGTGAACAGAAACAGCAAAGTGCAAACAAGTCACCAGTACCACCAGCAACCACCAGGGGAGCCCAAAAAGCGGATACACAACAGAGGTTGATGCTTCTGAGATTGGCGCAGGGGCCGTTTTGTCCCAGAGGGATCCTGTTGGTTCCTTGATGAAACCATGTGCCTTCTTTTCCCGTAAGTTTTCGCCTGCCGAACGCAATTATGATGTCGGCAATCGGGAATTGTTGGCTATGAAGTGGGCGTTTGAGGAGTGGCGACATTGGCTTGAGGGAGCTAAGCACCGTATTTTGGTCTTGACCGATCATAAGAATCTGATTTACCTCGAGTCTGCCAGACGGCTGAATCCTAGACAGGCTCGATGGTCCTTTTTTTTTTCCCGTTTTGATTTTGTGGTCTCGTATCTTCTGGGTTCTAAGAATATTAAGGCTGATGCCCTCTCTAGGAGTTTTTTTGCCTGATTCTCCTGAGGTCCTTGAACCGGTCGGCTTTCTGAAAGAGGGGGTGGTCCTCTCTGCCATTTCCCCTGATTTACGACGGGTTCTTCAGGAATTTCAGGCTGACAGACCTTACCGTTGTCCGGTGGGGAAACTGTTTGTTCCTGACAGATGGACTAGTAGAGTGATTTCTGAGGTTCATTGTTCTGTGTTGGCTGGCCATTCTGGTATTTTTGGTACCAGAGATTTGGTTGGTAGGTCATTTTGGTGGCCTTCTTTGTCACGTGATGTGCTTTCTTTTGTGCAGTCTTGTGGGACGTGTGCGTGGGCCAAGCCTTGTTGTTCCCGTGCTAGTGGGTTGCTTTTGCCATTGCTGGTCCCTGAGAGGCCCTGGACGCATATTTCTATGGATTTTATTTCTGATCTTCCGGTTTCCCAGAGGATGTCGGTTATCTGGGTGGTTTGTGACCGATTCTTGTTATGATCCTTAGTGGCTGAGGATCACAGATCTGACTAGCTAAGTAACTGAACATAGGACGAGCTCTAGGGAGGTGGTAACTGGACTGACCGCAATCCTGATCCTAACCGCACACACTAAAGGTAGCCGGTGAACGTGCCTAGAATTCCTAGACGTCTCGACACAGCCTGAGAAACTAGCTACCCTAAGAGAGAAAGCAAAGACCTCACTTGCCTCAGAGAAATAACCCCAAAGATATAGAAAAGCCCCCCACAAATAATAACGGTGAGGTAAGGGGAAAACACAAACGTAGAAATGAAACAGATTCAGCAAATGAGGCCCGCTAATACTAGATAGCAGAAGATAGATAAGAAGCTGTGCGGTCAGTAAAAAACCCTATACAAAATATCCACGCTGAGAGTTCAAGAACCCCCACACCAACTAACGGTGTGAGGGGAGAAACTCAGCCCCCTAGAGCTACCAGCAAGCGAGGAAATCACATGTTAGCAAGCTGGACAGAACTCATCATAAACAAAGGAACATAATGAACACTGATGAGCAAAAAATGAACAAACAGAAACTTAGCTTCTCTTGGAGAGACAGAAAACGAATGTAGTCAGGAGAAATCTGAATAGCACTGAATACATCGACAACAGGCAACAACTGAAGGTCCTGGTGAGCTAAATAGGAAGCCACCTAGCAGATAACGAGACAGCTGATCCAGACAGAGACCCGCAGAATGACAAAAATAGCCACCAGAGGGAGCCCAAAGACAGCACTCACACAGAACCACTTGTGACCACAAGAGGGAGCCCAAGAACAGAGTTCACAACAGTACCCCCCCTTGAGGAGGGGTCACCGAACCCTCATCAAAACCCCCAGGGCGATCAGGATGAGCCACATGAAAAGCACGAACCAAATCGGCCGCATGAACATCAGAGGCGACAACCCAGGAATTATCCTCCTGACCATAGCCCTTCCACTTAATCAAATACTGAAGCCTCCGTCTAGAAATACGAGAATCCAAGATCTTCTCCACTACGTACTCCAATTCTCCCTCAACCAGCACTAGAGCAGGAGGCTCAACAGAAGGAACCACAGGCACCACATACCTCCGCAACAAAGACCTATGGAACACATTATGAATGGCAAACGACGCTGGGAGGTCCAAACGAAATGACACAGGGTTAAGGATTTCCAAAATCTTATAAGGGCCGATGAAGCGAGGCTTGAACTTAGGAGAGGAGACCTTCATAGGAACATAATGAGAAGACAGCCATACCAAATCCCCAACACGAAGTCGGGGACCCACACAGCGACGACGGTTGGCAAAACACTGAGCCTTCTCCTGTGACAATTTCAAATTGTCCACCACATGGTTCCAAATCTGCTGCAACCTATCCACCACAGAATCCACCCCAGGACAGTCAGAAGGCTCCACCTGACCCGAGGAAAAACGAGGATGAAAACCAGAATTACAAAAAAAAGGCGAAACCAAAGTAGCAGAACTAGCCCGATTATTAAGGGCAAACTCGGCCAATGGCAAAAAAGTAACCCAATCATCCTGATCAGCAGAAACAAAACATCTTAAATAGGTTTCCAAGGTCTGATTAATTCGCTCCGTTTGGCCATTTGTCTGAGGATGGAAGGCCGACGAAAAATAGATAAATCAATACCACCAATCAAAAAGATAATTGACAAAGCAGGGTGTGATTATAAATTCAATAAAAATTAACTTTTAATAAATATTAGTTAAAAAATGGTAACCATTAGCAACCAAAACGAAAAAGGACTCACAAGAAAATGCATCCATAGGAATGCTAATATAAAAAACATACCCCAAAGATAAAGAGAGTATATAACCCAACAATTTCTGTCTCTGGGGAATCAGATCTCTTACCATACGAGATCTTTCAGTATACAATACCCTTCAGTCCTATACTCCATATCAACAATGTATTCAAGTTGCAGGAATCGCGACCGGAATAATAAAATGGAACGATCTCACCTCTTTTTTCTTCCTTCAATAAGGATGAGATCACCTGGCATCGGCACTGTCTCCGAGGGGGGGGGCAATTTTCGCCACACACTACCCCACGCTGCCAATGAAACAATCAACCCCAAAATAGACCATGCATTTTCCCTACGCGTTTCGTGTGTAAACTCATCAGGGGAAAAGAGGGGATGCAAAATCACCTCCCCAACTTTCTAGGAGGGTTTTTACTACGGGGTACAGAGATTACCAACACGCGGCAATCGCTGCTATTAAATAGCCCGCCGAGCTCATACTTGCGCTCCCGGGCTCACGTCATTTCCTGTGCGCCCAGCATGTGACTCCACACTGGACCATGCACGTCACTTCCGGTGACGCGGTGTTTGCTTCCACGGCAACGAGCCACATGACCATCTTGCAGACCAATAGTATGCAAGATGGTCATGTGGCGAGTTGCCGTGGAAGCAAACACCGCGTCACCGGAAGTGACGTGCATGGTCCAGCGTGGAGTCACATGCTGGGCGCACAGGAAATGACGTGAGCCCGGGAGCGCAGGTATGAGCTCGGCGGGCTATTTAATAGCAGCGATTGCCGCGTGTTGGTAATCTCTGTACCCCGTAGTAAAAACCCTCCTAGAAAGTTGGGGTGGTGATTTTGCATCCCCTCTTTTCCCCTGATGAGTTTACACATGAAACGCGTAGGGAAAATGCATGGTCTATTTTGGGGTTGATTGTTTCATTGGCAGCGTGGGGTAGTGTGTGGCGAAAATTGCCCCCCCCCTCGGAGACAGTGCCGATGCCAGGTGATCTCATCCTTATTGAAGGAAGAAAAAAGAGGTGAGATCGTTCCATTTTATTATTCCGGTCGCGATTCCTGCAACTTGAATACATTGTTGATATGGAGTATAGGACTGAAGGGTAGGGTTGAGCGACTTTCATTTTTTTAAGATCGAGTAGGGTTTTGGGAAACCCGATTTTGTCCAGAGTCGAGTCGAGTGCAGTCGGCCGATTATCGCTAAAAGTCGGGGATCGACCGAAACACGAAACCCAATGCAAGTCAATGGGGAAGCATAGTCGGCAGTGAGTGGAGGCCAGGAAAACACCTACAGTGCCCATTTTAATGCCAAAAACATCCATTCTTGTTTCTGAAGCTTGCCAATCTTAATTAACTGTATAATAATAGTTGGGCATAGGGAATTGGGGGAAAGTTGTGGGGGGAGTAGGGCTGGCTCAAGTTTTTCGTGGGCCCAGGAAATGCGGACTACGTCACGGCGGTGTTGCAGGGAAAGGTAAGTATTTAAAAGTTGCAAGTGCTGTGATCCTGAGCAAGCAGGGGGGGGGCCCACTCGTTCGCATTGCCACTGGCACAGGGCCCCTCAAAGTACGGCGGTGTGTTTGCATGGCGGGGGCGCCTCCCACCAGCAGCGACACTTTTGCGTACTCTGAGGGGCCCTGTGCCAGTGACGTCGCCAACGAGTATGCCCCCCCACCTGATGAAGGAACCTGCACTTTCATCTGCACCTTCCTCTTTGTCCCTGTGTAAGGTGGTATAACATGCGGGAAGGGGAACCTTACTTTCAGCAGGGACAGATTCTGGCTGTGTAGAGTACAAGGGGAATGTAGTGGTCTAGGTCAATGTACCAGCAGACTCATTTAGCAGTGGCTGGGCAATGGGCAGGATGAGGAGGAAACAGATATAGGGCCAAAGAATAAAGTAGGCTACATGCAGTTCAAAATTGGTAACAGGACTAAACAGGCGGCATTGCTTTGTTCAGTGGAGTAGCAAACCCAAGAGCAGCAGACACTGTTTCAAGGGCCTAACCACACTAGTAGGCCAAATGCAGTTTAATATCTGATAGTATAGGGCGAAAGCCAGAATGTGGAAGCTCAGCTTTGTTCAGTTGAGGACAACACCAGGGAGGGGCAGACACCTTTAGTAGGCCGGAAAAGCCTATTGCATTTTTTAAAATGGTAATTTGGAGCAGAAGGTTGAAGCTCAGCTTTATTTAGTTGAGGGCAACACCAGGCAGGGGCACACAGACAGACACCTTTAGTAGGCCGGAAAAGCCTATTGCATTTTTCAAAATGGTAATTTGGAGCAGAAGGTTGAAGCTCAGCTTTATTTAGTTGAGGGCAACACCAGGGAGGGGCAGAAGCCGTTAGTAGGCCCTAACCACCATTTTTTTTTTAAAACCACTTAATGAGAGCCGGAAGGTTGAAGCTCAGCTTTATTTAGTTGAGGACAACACCAGGGAGGGGCAGAAGCCGTTAGTAGGCCCTAACCACCATTTTTTTTTTTTAAAACCACTTAATGAGAGCCGGAAGGTTGAAGCTCAGCTTTATTTAGTTGAGGACAACACCAGGGAGGGGCAGAAGCCGTTAGTAGGCCCTAACCACCATTTTTTTTTTAAAACCACATAATGAGAGCCGGAAGGTTGAAGCTCAGCTTTATTTAGTTGAGGACAACACCAGGGAGGGGCAGAAGCCGTTAGTAGGCCCTAACCACCATTTTTTTTTTTAAAACCACATAATGAGAGCCGGAAGGTTGAAGCTCAGCTTTATTTAGTTGAGGACAACACCAGGGAGGGGCACACAGACAGACACCTTTTGTAGGCCTGAAAAGCCTATTGCATTTTTCAAAATGGTAATTTGGAGCAGAAGGTTGAAGCTCAGCTTTATTTAGTTGAGGGCAACACCAGGGAGGGGCAGAAGCCGTTAGTAGGCCCTAACCACCATTTTTTTTTTTAAAACCACATAATGAGAGCCGGAAGGTTGAAGCTCAGCTTTATTTAGTTGAGGACAACACCAGGGAGGGGCAGAAGCCGTTAGTAGGCCCTAACCACCATTTTTTTTTTTAAAACCACATAATGAGAGCCGGAAGGTTGAAGCTCAGCTTTATTTAGTTGAGGACAACACCAGGGAGGGGCAGAAGCCGTTAGTAGGCCCTAACCACCATTTTTTTTTTTAAAACCACATAATGAGAGCCGGAAGGTTGAAGCTCAGCTTTATTTAGTTGAGGACAACACCAGGGAGGGGCACACAGACAGACACCTTTAGTAGGCCTGAAAAGCCTATTGCATTTTTCAAGATGGTAATTTGGAGCAGAAGGTTGAAGCTCAGCTTTATTTAGTTGAGGACAACACCAGGGAGGGGCAGAAGCCGTTAGTAGGCCCTAACCACCATTTTTTTTTTTAAAACCACATAATGAGAGCCGGAAGGTTGAAGCTCAGCTTTATTTAGTTGAGGACAACACCAGGGAGGGGCAGAAGCCGTTAGTAGGCCCTAACCACCATTTTTTTTTTTAAAACCACATAATGAGAGCCGGAAGGTTGAAGCTCAGCTTTATTTAGTTGAGGACAACACCAGGGAGGGGCACACAGACAGACACCTTTAGTAGGCCTGAAAAGCCTATTGCATTTTTCAAGATGGTAATTTGGAGCAGAAGGTTGAAGCTCAGCTTTATTTAGTTGAGGGCAACACCAGGGAGGGGCAGAAGCCGTTAGTAGGCCCTAACCACCATTTTTTTTTTTAAAACCACATAATGAGAGCCGGAAGGTTGAAGCTCAGCTTTATTTAGTTGAGGACAACACCAGGGAGGGGCAGAAGCCGTTAGTAGGCCCTAACCACCATTTTTTTTTTTAAAACCACATAATGAGAGCCGGAAGGTTGAAGCTCAGCTTTATTTAGTTGAGGACAACACCAGGGAGGGGCAGAAGCCGTTAGTAGGCCCTAACCACCATTTTTTTTTTTAAAACCACATAATGAGAGCCGGAAGGTTGAAGCTCAGCTTTATTTAGTTGAGGACAACACCAGGGAGGGGCACACAGACAGACACCTTTAGTAGGCCTGAAAAGCCTATTGCATTTTTCAAGATGGTAATTTGGAGCAGAAGGTTGAAGCTCAGCTTTATTTAGTTGAGGACAACACCAGGGAGGGGCAGAAGCCGTTAGTAGGCCCTAACCACCATTTTTTTTTTTAAAACCACATAATGAGAGCCGGAAGGTTGAAGCTCAGCTTTATTTAGTTGAGGACAACACCAGGGAGGGGCAGAAGCCGTTAGTAGGCCCTAACCACCATTTTTTTTTTTAAAACCACATAATGAGAGCCGGAAGGTTGAAGCTCAGCTTTATTTAGTTGAGGACAACACCAGGGAGGGGCACACAGACAGACACCTTTAGTAGGCCTGAAAAGCCTATTGCATTTTTCAAGATGGTAATTTGGAGCAGAAGGTTGAAGCTCAGCTTTATTTAGTTGAGGGCAACACCAGGGAGGGGCAGAAGCCGTTAGTAGGCCCTAACCACCATTTTTTTTTTTAAAACCACATAATGAGAGCCGGAAGGTTGAAGCTCAGCTTTATTTAGTTGAGGACAACACCAGGGAGGGGCACACAGACAGACACCTTTTGTAGGCCTGAAAAGCCTATTGCATTTTTCAAAATGGTAATTTGGAGCAGAAGGTTGAAGCTCAGCTTTATTTAGTTGAGGGCAACACCAGGGAGGGGCAGAAGCCGTTAGTAGGCCCTAACCACCATTTTTTTTTTTAAAACCACATAATGAGAGCCGGAAGGTTGAAGCTCAGCTTTATTTAGTTGAGGACAACACCAGGGAGGGGCAGAAGCCGTTAGTAGGCCCTAACCACCATTTTTTTTTTTTAAACCACATAATGAGAGCCGGAAGGTTGAAGCTCAGCTTTATTTAGTTGAGGACAACACCAGGGAGGGGCACACAGACAGACACCTTTAGTAGGCCGGAAAAGCCTATTGCATTTTTCAAAATGGTAATTTGGAGCAGAAGGTTGAAGCTCAGCTTTATTTAGTTGAGGGCAACACCAGGGAGGGGCAGAAGCCGTTAGTAGGCCCTAACCACCATTTTTTTTTTTAAAACCACATAATGAGAGCCGGAAGGTTGAAGCTCAGCTTTATTTAGTTGAGGACAACACCAGGGAGGGGCACACAGACAGACACCTTTAGTAGGCCTGAAAAGCCTATTGCATTTTTCAAAATGGTAATTTGGAGCAGAAGGTTGAAGCTCAGCTTTATTTAGTTGAGGGCAACACCAGGGAGGGGCAGAAGCCGTTAGTAGGCCCTAACCACCATTTTTTTTTTTTAAAACCACTTAATGAGAGCCGGAAGGTTGAAGCTCAGCTTTATTTAGTTGAGGACAACACCAGGCAGGGGCACACAGACAGACACCTTTAGTAGGCCTGAAAAGCCTATTGCATTTTTCAAAATAGTAATTTGGAGCAGAAGGTTGAAGCTCAGCTTTATTTAGTTGAGGGCAACACCAGGGAGGGGCAGAAGCCGTTAGTAGGCCCTAACCACCATTTTTTTTTTAAAACCACATAATGAGAGCCGGAAGGTTGAAGCTCAGCTTTATTTAGTTGAGGACAACACCAGGGAGGGGCAGAAGCCGTTAGTAGGCCCTAACCACCATTTTTTTTTTTAAAACCACATAATGAGAGCCGGAAGGTTGAAGCTCAGCTTTATTTAGTTGAGGACAACACCAGGGAGGGGCACACAGACAGACACCTTTTGTAGGCCTGAAAAGCCTATTGCATTTTTCAAAATGGTAATTTGGAGCAGAAGGTTGAAGCTCAGCTTTATTTAGTTGAGGGCAACACCAGGGAGGGGCAGAAGCCGTTAGTAGGCCCTAACCACCATTTTTTTTTTTAAAACCACATAATGAGAGCCGGAAGGTTGAAGCTCAGCTTTATTTAGTTGAGGACAACACCAGGGAGGGGCAGAAGCCGTTAGTAGGCCCTAACCACCATTTTTTTTTTTAAAACCACATAATGAGAGCCGGAAGGTTGAAGCTCAGCTTTATTTAGTTGAGGACAACACCAGGGAGGGGCACACAGACAGACACCTTTAGTAGGCCGGAAAAGCCTATTGCATTTTTCAAAATGGTAATTTGGAGCAGAAGGTTGAAGCTCAGCTTTATTTAGTTGAGGGCAACACCAGGGAGGGGCAGAAGCCGTTAGTAGGCCCTAACCACCATTTTTTTTTTTAAAACCACATAATGAGAGCCGGAAGGTTGAAGCTCAGCTTTATTTAGTTGAGGACAACACCAGGCAGGGGCACACAGACAGACACCTTTAGTAGGCCTGAAAAGCCTATTGCATTTTTCAAAATGGTAATTTGGAGCAGAAGGTTGAAGCTCAGCTTTATTTAGTTGAGGGCAACACCAGGGAGGGGCAGAAGCCGTTAGTAGGCCCTAACCAAAGTTGAAGGCCAAATGCAGTTTAATTTCTGATACTATAGGCCGAAAGCCAGAAGGTGGAAGTTCCGATTTAGACAGTGGAGGACAATTTGAATTAGGGACTGCAGACAGACTTAGTAGGCTGTCCCCTGTGGACCATGCATCCACCACATTAACCCATTGCGCCGTAATGGACACGTAATCTTCCGTGGCCATGCCTACAGGTCCATGCGTCTGTTGTCAGGTGCACCTTTGTACTCACAGATTGCCAGAGTGCATGGACAATGCGGTCTTCTACATGCTGGTGGAGGGTTGGGATGGCTTTTCTCGCAAAAGAAGTGTCGACTGGTTAGCTTGTAGCGTGGTACAGCGTAGTCCATCATGGCCTTATTAATAGTAAATAAAATATATAACTAGGCTCTATGAACTTTTAAATAGGTTCCAGGGGTACACGGGCAGCATTGGTGTGGTCAGTGGAGGAGTATTGCAAGTAGGGGCTGCAGACAGGCTATCAAAGGCCTAAAATAACAAACAGTAGGCAGTCATGGCAGTTTTACATCGGTTACATGGATACACAGGCAGGCACTCCAGGCAGCATTGTGGTCAGTGGAGGAGTATTGCAAGTAGGGGCCGCAGACAGGCTATCAAAGGCCTAAAATAACAAACAATAGGCTCATGGCAGTTTTACAGCGGTTACATGGATACACGGGCAGGCAGCTTGGTGGTCAGTGGAGGAGTATTTAAAGTAGGGACCGCAGACAGGCTATCAAAGGCCTAAAATAACAAACAATAGGCTCATGGCAGTTTCACAGCGGTTACATGGATACACGGGCAGGCAGCTTGGTGGTGGTGAGTGGAGGAGTATTTAAAGTAGGGACCGCAGACAGGCTTCAAAGGCCTAACATAAGAAAATGGGCTGGCTGTAGGCACTTTATAATTGGTTCCAGGGGTACACGGGCAGCAGTGGTCTGGTCAGTGGAGGAGTATTTAAAGTAGGGACCGCAGACAGGCTATCAAAGGCCTAACATAACAAACAATAGGCTCATGGCAGTTTCACAGCGGTTACATGGATACACGGGCAGGCAGCTTGGTGGTGGTGAGTGGAGGAGTATTTAAAGTAGGGACCGCAGACAGGCTTCAAAGGCCTAACATAAGAAAATGGGCTGGCTGTAGGCACTTTATAATTGGTTCCAGGGGTACACGGGCAGCAGTGGTCTGGTCAGTGGAGGAGTATTTAAAGTAGGGACCGCAGACAGGCTTCAAAGGCCTAACATAAGAAAATGGGCTGGCTGTAGGCACTTTATAATTGGTTCCAGGGGTACACGGGCAGCAGTGGTCTGGTCAGTGGAGGAGTATTTAAAGTAGGGACCGCAGACAGGCTATCAAAGGCCTAACATAACAAACAATAGGCTCATGGCAGTTTCACAGCGGTTACATGGATACACGGGCAGGCAGCTTGGTGGTCAGTGGAGGAGTATTTAAAGTAGGGACCGCAGACAGGCTATCAAAGGCCTAAAATAACAAACAATAGGCTCATGGCAGTTTTACAGCGGTTACATGGATACACGGGCAGGCAGCTTGGTGGTCAGTGGAGGAGTATTGCAAGTAGGGGCCGCAGACAGGCTATCAAAGGCCTAAAATAACAAACAATAGGCTCATGGCAGTTTTACAGCGGTTACATGGATACACAGGCAGCTTGGTGGTGAGTGGAGGAGTAGTGCAAGGAGTGTCTGTCCCAGTACTCCCAAAATATAAATAGATGTTAATGTCTCGCAAAACAACCAAAACAAAAAAAAAAGGTGGCATACTTAGGTACAGGGGTGGGCTCATCTACTGAGTTTCTGACATAGTAATTTGGCAGTAACTATTTAATGGTGCCAATATAGGACACAGACACAGACTACTTTAAGTTGCATCATAGATGTCTACAAATTTGTATTGTCAGTGCCAGACATTGAATGATGTCAGCGAATAGACTAAAGATTGGTGGAGCTGTGCGACATAATTTTGCACGTGGTAGAGCACATTTTGAGCTGGGGTAGGGGGGAACTCTCTTGAGGCCGGCGGGACCGCCCCAGGGCCCCTCATGTTACAACGGTGTGTCTGACGTTGGGTGCGCACCACCACCGCCAGAGACACTACATTGTACTATGAGGGACCCAGTAGCAATGCCGTCAACCAAAAGCGAGCACACCCACCTCTTCAGACAAACAGCAGTCTCACGGGTGCTTGCGCCAAGTCGCGATACCACGGCCCCGTGTGGGGAGTTTTGCCATTTAGGGAGGTGTAAACATGTCGTATGCTGTACAATCAGCTGCAGCAAATTAGACATTAGAAAAGTAATTCACAGGCAAGAGCTTTTCATAGGAAAGCTAGGTGTCGGCCGGGCAAGGTGGGGCAAAAGATTTCGAAATCCAGTTGTGGTTCATTTTAATGAATGTTAGATCGTCAACATTTTGGGTAGCCAGACGAGTCCTTTTTTCGGTTAATATTGAACCTGCAGCACTGAATACTCTTTCTGATAGGACACTTGCTGCCGGGCAAGCAAGCTCCTGCAATGCATATTCTGCCAATTCTGGCCAGGTGTCTAATTTGGAGGCCCAGTAATCAAATGGGAATGACGGTTGAGGGAGAACATCGATAAGGGATGAAAAATAGTTAGTAACCATACTGGACAAATGTTGTCTCCTGTCACTTTCAATTGATGCAGCAGTACCTGTCCTGTCTGCGGTCATAGCAAAATCACTCCACAACCTGGTCAGAAAACCCCTCTGTCCAACGCCACTTCTGATGTGTGCACCCCTAACACTCCTAGTCTGCTGCCCCCTGGAGCTCGTGTGAGAACGATCACGTGCGCTGTGTGCTGGGAATGCCTGAAGCAAACGGTCAACAAGAGTTGATTGTTTGGTTGCTAATATTAGTTCCAAGTTCTCATGTGGCATAATATTTTGCAATTTGCCTTTATAGCGTGGATCAAGGAGGCAGGCCAACCAGTAATCGTCATCGTTCATCATTTTCGTAATGCGTGTGTCCCTTTTTAGGATACGTAAGGCATAATCCGCCATGTGGGCCAAAGTTCCAGTTGTCAAATCTCCGGTTGTGATTGGTTGAGGGGCAGTTGCAGGCAAATCTACGTCACTTGTGTCCCTCAAAAAACCAGAACCCGGCCGTGACACGCAACCAAATTCCTGTGCCCCCGGGAAAGGTTCGGCATTAAAAATATACTCATCCCCATCATCCTCCTCGTCCTCCACCTCCTCTTCGCCCGCTACCTCGTCCTGTACACTGCCCTGACCAGACAATGGCTGACTGTCATCAAGGCTTTCCTCTTCCTCTGGTGCAGACGCCTGCTCCTTTATGTGCGTCAAACTTTGCATCAGCAGACGCATTAGGGGGATGCTCATGCTTATTACGGCGTTGTCTGCACTAACCAGCCGTGTGCATTCCTCAAAGCTCTGAAGGACTTGACACATGTCTTGTATCTTAGACCACTGCACACCTGACAACTCCATGTCTGCCATCCTACTGCCTGCCCGTGTATCCTCCCACAAATAAATAACAGCACGCCTCTGTTCGCACAGTCTCTGAAGCATGTGCAGTGTTGAGTTCCACCTTGTTGCAACGTCTATGATTAGGCGATGCTGGGGAAGGTTCAAAGACCGCTGATAGGTCTGCATACGGCTGGCGTGTACAGGCGAACGTCGGATATGTGAGCAAAGTGCACGCACTTTGAGGAGCAGGTCGGAGAACCCAGGATAAGTTTTCAATAAGCACTGCACCACCAGGTTTAAGGTGTGAGCCAGGCAAGGAATGTGTTTCAGTTGGGAAAGGGAGATGGCAGCCATGAAATTCCTTCCGTTATCACTCACTACCTTGCCTGCCTCAAGATCTACTGTGCCCAGCCACGACTGCGTTTCTTGTTGCAAGAACTCGGACAGAACTTCCGCGGTGTGTCTATTGTCGCCCAAGCACTTCATAGCCAATACAGCCTGCTGACGCTTGGCAGTAGCTGGCCCATAATGGGACAACTGGTGTGCAACAGTGTCATCTGCCGATGGAGTGGTTGGCAGACTGCGTTCTGTGGAAGAGCTGTAGCTTCTGCAGGAGGACGAGGAGGAGGAGGAGGAGGGGGTGCGAACGCCTACAGCCAACTGTTTCCTAGACCGTGGGCTAGGCACAACTGTCCCTAAATTGATGTCGCCTGTGGACCCTGCATCCACCACATTCACCCAGTGTGCCGTGATGGACACATAACGTCCCTGGCCATGCCTACTGGTCCATGCATCTGTAGTCAGGTGCACCTTTGTACTCACAGATTGCCTGAGTGCATGGACGATGCGCTGTTTAACATGCTGGTGCAGGGCTGGGATGGCTTTTCTGGAAAAAAAGTGTCGACTGGGTAGCTCGTATCGTGGTTCAGCGTACTCCATCAGGGCTTTGAAAGCTTCGCTTTCAACTAACCGGTAGGGCATCATCTCTAACGAGATTAGTCTAGCTATGTGGGCGTTAAAACCCTGTGTACGCGGATGCGAGGATAAGTACTTCCTTTTTCTAACCAGAGTCTCATGTAGGGTGAGCTGGACTGGAGAGCTGGAGATCGTGGAACTTTCGGGTGTGCCGGTGTACATGGCAGACTGAGAGACGGTTGGAGACGGTATTGTTTCCGCCGGTGCCCTAGATGCAATATTTCCTCCTACAAAACTGGTGATTCCCTGACCCTGACTGCTTTTGGCTGGCAAAGAAACCTGCACAGATACTGCCGGTGGTGCGGAAAATGGTGGCCTTACAGTGACGGAAGGGATGTTGCGTTGCTGACTAGCTTCATTGGCCGAGGGTGCTACAACCTTGAGGGACGTTTGGTAGTTAGTCCAGGCTTGAAAATGCATGGTGGTTAAGTGTCTATGCATGCAACTAGTATTTAGACTTTTCAGATTCTGACCTCTGCTTAAGCTAGTTGAACATTTTTGACAGATGACTTTGCGCTGATCAGTTGGATGTTGTTTAAAAAAATGCCAGACTGCACTCTTCCTAGACTCGGATCCCTTTTCAGGGATTGCAGACTGAGCTTTAACCGGATGGCAACGCTGTGCTCCAACAGGTTTTGGCTTTGACACGCGTTTTGGTCCAGATACGGGCCCGGCAGATGGAACCTGTTGCGATGTTGATGCCTGCTGCGGCCCCTCCTCCACCTCCGCTTCTGAACTACTGCCGCCTGCACCCTGTTCCCCCAATGGCTGCCAATCGGGGTCAATAACTGGGTCATCTATTACCTCCTCTTCGAGCTCGTGTGCAACTTCGTCTGTGTCACTGTGTCGGTCGGTGGTATAGCGTTCGTGGCGGGGCAACATAGTCTCATCAGGGTCTGATTGTGGATCTGTACCCTGAGAGGGCAATGTGGTGGTCTGAGTCAAAGGAGCAGCATAGTACTCTGGCTGTGGCTGTGCATCAGTGCACTCCATGTCAGAATATACTTGTAATGGGCATGGCCTGTTAAATGTTTCACTTTCTAAGCCAGGGACGGTATGTGTAAAGAGCTCCATGGAGTGACCCGTTGTGTCGCCTGCTGCATCCTTCTCTCTTGTTGTAGTTTTTGCTGAGGAGGACAAGGAAGCGACTTGTCCCTGACCGTGAACATCCACAAGCGACGCGCTGCTTTTACATTTACCAGTTTCGGAAGAGGAGGCAAAAGAGCTAGAGGCTGAGTCTGCAATGTAAGCCAAAACTTGCTGTTGCTGCTCCGCCTTTAAAAGCGGTTTTCCTACTCCCAGAAAAGAGAGCGTTCGAGGCCTTGTGTAGCCTGACGACGAAACTGGCTCCACAGCTCCAGACTTAGGTGGAATATTTTTATCCCCACGACCACCTGATGCTCCACTACCACTACCATCATTACCAGCTGACAATGAACGCCCACGACGACCTCTTGCACCAGACTTCCTCATTGTTT
Organism: Ranitomeya variabilis; assembly: GCF_051348905.1. Classification (NCBI taxonomy): domain Eukaryota; kingdom Metazoa; phylum Chordata; class Amphibia; order Anura; family Dendrobatidae; genus Ranitomeya; species Ranitomeya variabilis. The sequence continues at coordinate 701,634,761 of NC_135235.1, read as the reverse complement.
TAAAATCTTAACCAAAGTAACTTTATTTGTTGCTGTCAAACAACTTACACGGTGAGCTATAACTTCAGTATGATTTCAATATCCCTTAACAGGTTGGTGAGACCACAAGGAAAATCAGGCACAATGTTACACACTCTGTTTTCTGTGGCACAAAATCACAGAGATGACACACACGCAGGACTGTCACTCAAGCACTAATGTCAATATTAATCTCCCACCTAATTTATTTTTTTTTTTTTCTCAGGGAGACTTTAGAAACCAAATAATATTAAAAAAAAAAAAAAAAAAAGGCTTTCTATGGCCCACAATTAGAGAGAGAGGTGGCACAACCAGGAGTCAAGACTGGCGCACAAGCTGAAAGGGCAATATTACTCTCCCACTGTTTTTTATGTTTTTTTTGTTTTTTTCAGGGAGACTTTAGAAACCAAATAATATTAAAAAAACCAAAAAAAAAAAAGGCTTTCTATGGCCCACTGAATGAGAGGGAGAGAGGTGGCACACCCAGGAGTCAAGACTGGCACACAAGCTGAAAGGGCAATATTACTCTCCCACTGTTTTTTTAGGTTTTTTTTTTTTTTTCAGGGAGACTTTAGAAACCAAATAATATTAAAAAAAAAAAAAAAAAAAAATAGGCTTGCTATAGCCCACTGAATGAGAGATAGCACACACAGCAGTGGCACACAAGCCCTGACTGAGGCCAATATTTTTCTCCCACTGATTGATGTAGTGTTTTTGTGTTGAGGTAGAATTTAGAACACAAATCACGGAAAAAATAAATAGGCTTTCTATGGCCCACTGAATGAAAGGGAGAGAGGTGGCACACCCAGGAGTCAAGACTGGCACACAAGCTGAAAGGGCAATATTACTCTCCCACTGTTTTTTTATGTATTTTTTGTTTTTTCAGGGAGACTTTAGAAACCCAATAATATTTAAAAAAAAAAATAAATAGGCTTTCTATGGCCCACTGAATGAGAGGGAGAGAGGTGGCACACCCAGGAGTCAAGACTGGCACACAAGCTGAAAGGGCAATATTATTCTCCCACTGTTTTTTTAGGTTTTTTTTTTTTTTTTCAGGGAGAATTAGAAACCAAATAATATTAAAAAAAATAAATAAATAGGCTTTCTATGGCCCACTGAATGAGAGGGAGAGAGGTGGCACACCCAGGAGTCAAGACTGGCACACAAGCTGAAAGGGCAATATTACTCTCCCACTGTTTTTTTAGGTTTTTTTTTTTTTTTCAGGGAGACTTTAGAAACCAAATAATATTAAAAAAAAAAAAAAAAATAGGCTTGCTATAGCCCACTGAATGAGAGATAGCACACACAGCAGTGGCACACAAGCCCTGACTGAGGCCAATATTTTTCTCCCACTGATTGATGTAGTGTTTTTGTGTTGAGGTAGAATTTAGAACACAAATCACGGAAAAAATAAATAGGCTTTCTATGGCCCACTGAATGAAAGGGAGAGAGGTGGCACACCCAGGAGTCAAGACTGGCACACAAGCTGAAAGGGCAATATTACTCTCCCACTGTTTTTTTATGTATTTTTTGTTTTTTCAGGGAGACTTTAGAAACCCAATAATATTTAAAAAAAAAAATAAATAGGCTTTCTATGGCCCACTGAATGAGAGGGAGAGAGGTGGCACACCCAGGAGTCAAGACTGGCACACAAGCTGAAAGGGCAATATTATTCTCCCACTGTTTTTTTAGGTTTTTTTTTTTTTTTTCAGGGAGAATTAGAAACCAAATAATGTTAAAAAAAAAAAATAAATAGGCTTTCTATGGCCCACTGAATGAGAGGGAGAGAGGTGGCACACCCAGGAGTCAAGACTGGCACACAAGCTGAAAGGGCAATATTACTCTCCCACTGTTTTTTTAGGTTTTTTTTTTTTTTTCAGGGAGACTTTAGAAACCAAATAATATTAAAAAAAAAAATAAAAAAAAAAATAGGCTTGCTATAGCCCACTGAATGAGAGATAGCACACACAGCAGTGGCACACAAGCCCTGACTGAGGCCAATATTTTTCTCCCACTGATTGATGTAGTGTTTTTGTGTTGAGGTAGAATTTAGAACACAAATCACGGAAAAAATAAATAGGCTTTCTATGGCCCACTGAATGAAAGGGAGAGAGGTGGCACACCCAGGAGTCAAGACTGGCACACAAGCTGAAAGGGCAATATTACTCTCCCACTGTTTTTTTATGTATTTTTTGTTTTTTCAGGGAGACTTTAGAAACCCAATAATATTTAAAAAAAAAAATAAATAGGCTTTCTATGGCCCACTGAATGAGAGGGAGAGAGGTGGCACACCCAGGAGTCAAGACTGGCACACAAGCTGAAAGGGCAATATTATTCTCCCACTGTTTTTTTAGGTTTTTTTTTTTTTTTTCAGGGAGAATTAGAAACCAAATAATATTAAAAAAAATAAATAAATAGGCTTTCTATGGCCCACTGAATGAGAGGGAGAGAGGTGGCACACCCAGGAGTCAAGACTGGCACACAAGCTGAAAGGGCAATATTACTCTCCCACTGTTTTTTTAGGTTTTTTTTTTTTTTTCAGGGAGACTTTAGAAACCAAATAATATTAAAAAAAAAAAAAAAAAAAAAAAATAGGCTTGCTATAGCCCACTGAATGAGAGATAGCACACACAGCAGTGGCACACAAGCCCTGACTGAGGCCAATATTTTTCTCCCACTGATTGATGTAGTGTTTTTGTGTTGAGGTAGAATTTAGAACACAAATCACGGAAAAAATAAATAGGCTTTCTATGGCCCACTGAATGAAAGGGAGAGAGGTGGCACACCCAGGAGTCAAGACTGGCACACAAGCTGAAAGGGCAATATTACTCTCCCACTGTTTTTTTATGTATTTTTTGTTTTTTCAGGGAGACTTTAGAAACCCAATAATATTTAAAAAAAAAAATAAATAGGCTTTCTATGGCCCACTGAATGAGAGGGAGAGAGGTGGCACACCCAGGAGTCAAGACTGGCACACAAGCTGAAAGGGCAATATTACTCTCCCACTGTTTTTTTAGGTTTTTTTTTTTTTTCAGGGAGACTTTAGAAACCAAATAATATTAAAAAAAAAAAAAAAAAATAGGCTTGCTATAGCCCACTGAATGAGAGATAGCACACACAGCAGTGGCACACAAGCCCTGACTGAGGCCAATATTTTTCTCCCACTGATTGATGTAGTGTTTTTGTGTTGAGGTAGATTTTAGAACACAAATCACGGAAAAAATAAATAGGCTTTCTATGGCCCACTCAGTGAGAGATGGCACACACAGGGATGGCACTGTAGCAGAAATGCCAATCTTAATCTCCCACAAAAAAAAAACAAAAAAAAAAAAAAACTGTCCTACAATTACTATCTCCCTGCAGTAATGTAAGCCAGGTATGGCAGGCAGCAATAGGAGTGGACTGATGCACAAATTAAATAAAAAGTGTGGACAAACAAAAAAGATAGCTGTGCAGAAAGGAAGGAACAAGAGGATATGTGCTTTGAAAAAAGCAGTTGGTTTCCACAGTGGCGTACACACAGCAATACAGCTATCACGGAGCCTTCTAGGGCAGCCCAATGAGCTACAGCGCTGAGGGGAAAAAAAAAAAAAAATAGCTTCCACAGTCCCTGCACACCGAAGGTGGTGTTGGACAGTGGAAATCGCTGCAGCACAAGCGGTTTGGTGGTTAGTGGACCCTGCCTAACGCTCTCCCTGCTTCTGACGAAGCGGCAGCAACCTGTCCCTAAGCTCAGATCAGCAGCAGTAAGATGGCGGTCGGCGGGAACGCCCCTTTATAGCCCCTGTGACGCCGCAGACAGCAAGCCAATCACTGCAATGCCCTTCTCTAAGATGGTGGGGACCAGGATCTATGTCATCACGCTGCCCACACTCTGCGTTCACCTTCATTGGCTGAGAAATGGCGCTTTTCGCGTCATTGAAACGCGACTTTGGCGCGAAAGTCGCGTACCGCATGGCCGACAAGCACAGGGGTCGGATCGGGTTTCATGAGACGCCGACTTAGCCAAAAGTCGGCGACTTTTGAAAATGATCGACCCGTTTCGCTCAACCCTAACCAGCAGAGTTATTTCCGAGGTTCATTCTTCGGTGTTGGCGGGTCATCCTGGGATTTTTGGTACCAGAGATTTGGTGGCTAGGTCCTTCTGGTGGCCTTCCTTGTCGCGGGATGTGCGTTCCTTTGTGCAGTCCTGTGGGATTTGTGCTCGGGCTAAGCCTTGCTGTTCTCGTGCCAGTGGTTTGCTTTTGCCTTTGCCTGTCCCGAAGAGGCCTTGGACGCATATTTCCATGGATTTTATTTCGGATCTTCCAGTCTCTCAGAGAATGTCTGTCATCTGGGTGGTGTGTGATCGTTTTTCTAAAATGGTCCATTTGGTGCCCTTGCCTAAGTTGCCTTCCTCCTCCGATTTGGTTCCTCTGTTTTTTTAGAATGTGGTTCGTTTGCACGGCATCCCTGAAAACATTGTGTCTGACAGAGGATCCCAGTTTGTGTCCAGATTTTGGCGGACCTTTTGTGCTAAGATGGCATTGATTTGTCTTTTTCATCGGCCTTAGTTAAAAAATGGTAACCATTAGCAACCAAAACGAAAAAGGACTCACAAGAAAATGCATCCATAGGAATGCTAATATAAAAAACATACCCCAAAGATAAAGAGAGTATATAACCCAACAATTTCTGTCTCTGGGGAATCAGATCTCTTACCACACGAGATCTTTCGGTATACAATACCCTTCAGTAGGGTTGAGCGAAACGGGTCGATCATTTTCAAAAGTCGCCGACTTTTGGCTAAGTCGGCGTCTCATGAAACCCGATCCGACCCCTGTGCTTGTCGGCCATGCGGTACGCGACTTTCGCGCCAAAGTCGCGTTTCAATGACGCGAAAAGCGCCATTTCTCAGCCAATGAAGGTGAACGCAGAGTGTGGGCAGCGTGATGACATAGATCCTGGTCCCCACCATCTTAGAGAAGGGCATTGCAGTGATTGGCTTGCTGTCTGCGGCGTCACAGGGGCTATAAAGGGGCGTTCCCGCCGACCGCCATCTTACTGCTGCTGATCTGAGCTTAGGGACAGGTTGCTGCCGCTTCGTCAGAAGCAGGGAGAGCGTTAGGCAGGGTCCACTAACCACCAAACCGCTTGTGCTGCAGCGATTTCCACTGTCCAACACCACCTTCGGTGTGCAGGGACTGTGGAAGCTATTTTTTTTTTTTTTTCCCCTCAGCGCTGTAGCTCATTGGGCTGCCCTAGAAGGCTCCGTGATAGCTGTATTGCTGTGTGTACGCCACTGTGGAAACCAACTGCTTTTTTCAAAGCACATATCCTCTTGTTCCTTCCTTTCTGCACAGCTATCTTTTTTGTTTGTCCACACTTTTTATTTAATTTGTGCATCAGTCCACTCCTATTGCTGCCTGCCATACCTGGCTTACATTACTGCAGGGAGATAGTAATTGTAGGACAGTTTTTTTTTTTTTTTTGTTTTTTTTTTGTGGGAGATTAAGATTGGCATTTCTGCTACAGTGCCATCCCTGTGTGTGCCATCTCTCACTGAGTGGGCCATAGAAAGCCTATTTATTTTTTCCGTGATTTGTGTTCTAAAATCTACCTCAACACAAAAACACTACATCAATCAGTGGGAGAAAAATATTGGCCTCAGTCAGGGCTTGTGTGCCACTGCTGTGTGTGCTATCTCTCATTCAGTGGGCTATAGCAAGCCTATTTTTTTTTTTTTTTTTTAATATTATTTGGTTTCTAAAGTCTCCCTGAAAAAAAAAAAAAACCTAAAAAAACAGTGGGAGAGTAATATTGCCCTTTCAGCTTGTGTGCCAGTCTTGACTCCTGGGTGTGCCACCTCTCTCCCTCTCATTCAGTGGGCCATAGAAAGCCTATTTATTTTTTTTTTTAAATATTATTGGGTTTCTAAAGTCTCCCTGAAAAAACAAAAAATACATAAAAAAACAGTGGGAGAGTAATATTGCCCTTTCAGCTTGTGTGCCAGTCTTGACTCCTGGGTGTGCCACCTCTCTCCCTTTCATTCAGTGGGCCATAGAAAGCCTATTTATTTTTTCCGTGATTTGTGTTCTAAATTCTACCTCAACACAAAAACACTACATCAATCAGTGGGAGAAAAATATTGGCCTCAGTCAGGGCTTGTGTGCCACTGCTGTGTGTGCTATCTCTCATTCAGTGGGCTATAGCAAGCCTATTTTTTTTTTTTTTTTTTTTTTTTAATATTATTTGGTTTCTAAAGTCTCCCTGAAAAAAAAAAAAAAAACCTAAAAAAACAGTGGGAGAGTAATATTGCCCTTTCAGCTTGTGTGCCAGTCTTGACTCCTGGGTGTGCCACCTCTCTCCCTCTCATTCAGTGGGCCATAGAAAGCCTATTTATTTTTTTTTTTTAATATTATTTGGTTTCTAATTCTCCCTGAAAAAAAAAAAAAAAACCTAAAAAAACAGTGGGAGAATAATATTGCCCTTTCAGCTTGTGTGCCAGTCTTGACTCCTGGGTGTGCCACCTCTCTCCCTCTCATTCAGTGGGCCATAGAAAGCCTATTTATTTTTTTTTTTAAATATTATTGGGTTTCTAAAGTCTCCCTGAAAAAACAAAAAATACATAAAAAAACAGTGGGAGAGTAATATTGCCCTTTCAGCTTGTGTGCCAGTCTTGACTCCTGGGTGTGCCACCTCTCTCCCTTTCATTCAGTGGGCCATAGAAAGCCTATTTATTTTTTCCGTGATTTGTGTTCTAAATTCTACCTCAACACAAAAACACTACATCAATCAGTGGGAGAAAAATATTGGCCTCAGTCAGGGCTTGTGTGCCACTGCTGTGTGTGCTATCTCTCATTCAGTGGGCTATAGCAAGCCTATTTTTTTTTTTTTTTTTTTTTTTTAATATTATTTGGTTTCTAAAGTCTCCCTGAAAAAAAAAAAAAAACCTAAAAAAACAGTGGGAGAGTAATATTGCCCTTTCAGCTTGTGTGCCAGTCTTGACTCCTGGGTGTGCCACCTCTCTCCCTCTCATTCAGTGGGCCATAGAAAGCCTATTTATTTTTTTTTTTTAATATTATTTGGTTTCTAATTCTCCCTGAAAAAAAAAAAAAAAACCTAAAAAAACAGTGGGAGAATAATATTGCCCTTTCAGCTTGTGTGCCAGTCTTGACTCCTGGGTGTGCCACCTCTCTCCCTCTCATTCAGTGGGCCATAGAAAGCCTATTTATTTTTTTTTTTAAATATTATTGGGTTTCTAAAGTCTCCCTGAAAAAACAAAAAATACATAAAAAAACAGTGGGAGAGTAATATTGCCCTTTCAGCTTGTGTGCCAGTCTTGACTCCTGGGTGTGCCACCTCTCTCCCTTTCATTCAGTGGGCCATAGAAAGCCTATTTATTTTTTCCGTGATTTGTGTTCTAAATTCTACCTCAACACAAAAACACTACATCAATCAGTGGGAGAAAAATATTGGCCTCAGTCAGGGCTTGTGTGCCACTGCTGTGTGTGCTATCTCTCATTCAGTGGGCTATAGCAAGCCTATTTTTTTTTTTTTTTTTTTTTTTTTTTTTAATATTATTTGGTTTCTAAAGTCTCCCTGAAAAAAAAAAAAAAACCTAAAAAAACAGTGGGAGAGTAATATTGCCCTTTCAGCTTGTGTGCCAGTCTTGACTCCTGGGTGTGCCACCTCTCTCCCTCTCATTCAGTGGGCCATAGAAAGCCTTTTTTTTTTTTGGTTTTTTTAATATTATTTGGTTTCTAAAGTCTCCCTGAAAAAAACAAAAAAAACATAAAAAACAGTGGGAGAGTAATATTGCCCTTTCAGCTTGTGCGCCAGTCTTGACTCCTGGTTGTGCCACCTCTCTCTCTCTAATTGTGGGCCATAGAAAGCCTTTTTTTTTTTTTTTTTTTAATATTATTTGGTTTCTAAAGTCTCCCTGAGAAAAAAAAAAAAATAAATTAGGTGGGAGATTAATATTGACATTAGTGCTTGAGTGACAGTCCTGCGTGTGTGTCATCTCTGTGATTTTGTGCCACAGAAAACAGAGTGTGTAACATTGTGCCTGATTTTCCTTGTGGTCTCACCAACCTGTTAAGGGATATTGAAATCATACTGAAGTTATAGCTCACCGTGTAAGTTGTTTGACAGCAACAAATAAAGTTACTTTGGTTAAGATTTTAAAACAATGAGGAAGTCTGGTGCAAGAGGTCGTCGTGGGCGTTCATTGTCAGCTGGTAATGATGGTAGTGGTAGTGGAGCATCAGGTGGTCGTGGGGATAAAAATATTCCACCTAAGTCTGGAGCTGTGGAGCCAGTTTCGTCGTCAGGCTACACAAGGCCTCGAACGCTCTCTTTTCTGGGAGTAGGAAAACCGCTTTTAAAGGCGGAGCAGCAACAGCAAGTTTTGGCTTACATTGCAGACTCAGCCTCTAGCTCTTTTGCCTCCTCTTCCGAAACTGGTAAATGTAAAAGCAGCGCGTCGCTTGTGGATGTTCACGGTCAGGGACAAGTCGCTTCCTTGTCCTCCTCAGCAAAAACTACAACAAGAGAGAAGGATGCAGCAGGCGACACAACGGGTCACTCCATGGAGCTCTTTACACATACCGTCCCTGGCTTAGAAAGTGAAACATTTAACAGGCCATGCCCATTACAAGTATATTCTGACATGGAGTGCACTGATGCACAGCCACAGCCAGAGTACTATGCTGCTCCTTTGACTCAGACCACCACATTGCCCTCTCAGGGTACAGATCCACAATCAGACCCTGATGAGACTATGTTGCCCCGCCACGAACGCTATACCACCGACCGACACAGTGACACAGACGAAGTTGCACACGAGCTCGAAGAGGAGGTAATAGATGACCCAGTTATTGACCCCGATTGGCAGCCATTGGGGGAACAGGGTGCAGGCGGCAGTAGTTCAGAAGCGGAGGTGGAGGAGGGGCCGCAGCAGGCATCAACATCGCAACAGGTTCCATCTGCCGGGCCCGTATCTGGACCAAAACGCGTGTCAAAGCCAAAACCTGTTGGAGCACAGCGTTGCCATCCGGTTAAAGCTCAGTCTGCAATCCCTGAAAAGGGATCCGAGTCTAGGAAGAGTGCAGTCTGGCATTTTTTTAAACAACATCCAACTGATCAGCGCAAAGTCATCTGTCAAAAATGTTCAACTAGCTTAAGCAGAGGTCAGAATCTGAAAAGTCTAAATACTAGTTGCATGCATAGACACTTAACCACCATGCATTTTCAAGCCTGGACTAACTACCAAACGTCCCTCAAGGTTGTAGCACCCTCGGCCAATGAAGCTAGTCAGCAACGCAACATCCCTTCCGTCACTGTAAGGCCACCATTTTCCGCACCACCGGCAGTATCTGTGCAGGTTTCTTTGCCAGCCAAAAGCAGTCAGGGTCAGGGAATCACCAGTTTTGTAGGAGGAAATATTGCATCTAGGGCACCGGCGGAAACAATACCGTCTCCAACCGTCTCTCAGTCTGCCATGTACACCGGCACACCCGAAAGTTCCACGATCTCCAGCTCTCCAGTCCAGCTCACCCTACATGTGTTGTGAATTTGGATTCTGGGCTCCCCCGGTGGCCGCTTGTGGAATTGGACTTGTCATCCTCTTTCCTGTTTCACCTGGTTCCATCAGTAGTGGGTGTCGCTATTTAAGCTCATTTCTCTGGTGGTTTCTTGCCGGTCAACAATGTTATCTGATGCCTCTCAGTGCTTGTTCCTGCTTCTAGACAACTACTAGATAAGTTGGACTTTTGTCCATGTTTTGTTTTGCCTATTTGTTCCAGTTCACAGCTGAAGTTTTGTTACTGTGTCTGGAAAGCTCTCGTTGATCAGGGATTGCTACTCTGGCGTTATGAGTTAATGCCAGAGTTTAAGGTAATCTCTGGATGGAGTTTTGTTAGTGTTTTTCTGCTGACCATGAAAGTATACTATCTGTCTTCTGCTATCTAGTAAGCGGACCTCAAATTTGCTAAGACTATTTTCCTGCTGCGTTTGTTGTTTCATCTGAACTCACCGTCATTATATGTGGGGGGCTACTGTCTTCTTTGGAATATTTCTCTAGAGGTGAGCCAGGTCTTATATTTCCCTCTGCTAGCTATTTAGGTCTTAGGCCAGAGCTGGGCATCTAGCGATAAATAGGAAATGCTACCTGGCTATTTCTAGTTGCGCGGCAGGCTTAGTTCATGGTCAGTATAGTTCCATCTTCCGAGAGCTTGTCCCTCTATAGGCTTGCTATGATCTCTGCCTGCAGAGATCATGACAGTTTGACCGGCCATTAAAGTGTTAAAGACCCAGGTTGAGAAAGGAGAGTTATAAGAAGTCTGCTGGAATTTTTTTTTTTTTTCCTCCAGTCTGCCTTGCTGCAGTCTTTTTTCTCTCTCTCCTCCTAATCTCTGTATGGCTCTGTGTGCACCTGACAATAATGGATCTCCAGAGTGTAACTGCGGGTTTGAATAATCTCATCACGAAAGTACAAAATTTACAAGATTTTGTGGTACATGCTCCGGTATCTGAGCCGAGAATTCCTTTGCCGGAGTTCTTCACAGGGAATAGAGCTAGCTTCCAGAATTTCCGAAATAATTGTAAGCTTTATTTGTCCCTGAAGTCTCGTTCAGCTAGAGACCCTGCTCAGCAGGTTAGGATTGTGATTTCCTTGCTCAGGGGTGACCCTCAAGATTGGGCCTTCTCATTGCCAGTAGGGGATCCTGCGTTACGCGATGTGGATGCGTTTTTTCTGGCCTTGGGCTTGCTTTATGAGGAACCTCATTTGGAACTTCAGGCAGAAAAAACTTTGATGGCACTATCTCAGGGGCAAGACGAAGCTGAAGTTTTCTGCCAAAAATTCCGTAAATGGTCTGTGCTTACTCAGTGGAATGAGTGCGCCTTGGCGGCAACTTTCAGAGAAGGTCTCTCTGATGCCGTTAAGGATGTTATGGTGGGGTTCCCTGTGCCTGCAGGTCTGAATGAGTCCATGACAATGGCTATTCAGATTGATAGGCGTCTGCGGGAGCGCAAACCGGTGCACCATCTGGCGGTGTCTATGGAAAAGACGCCAGAAAGTATGCAGTGTGATAGAATTCTGTCCAGGAGCGAGCGACAGAATTTTAGACGGAAGAATGGATTGTGTTTCTATTGTGGGGATTCTACTCATGTTATATCAGCATGCTCTAGGCGTACAAAGAAGCTTGATAAGTCTGTTTCCATTGGCACCATTCAGTCTAAGTTTATTTTGTCTGTAACCCTGATTTGCTCTTTGTCATCCATTGCCACGGACGCCTATGTTGACTCTGGCGCCGCTCTGAGTCTTATGGATTGGTCCTTTGCCAATCGTTGTGGTTTTGATTTAGAGCCTTTGGAGACTCTTATTCCTCTGAAGGGGATTGACTCCACCCCATTGGCTAATAATAAACCACAATACTGGACACAAGTAACCATGCGTATCAATCCGGATCACCAGGAGATTATTCGTTTCCTGGTGCTGTATAATTTACATGACGATTTGGTACTGGGATTGCCATGGTTGCAGTCTCACAACCCAGTCTTGGACTGGAGAGCAATGTCTGTGTTGAGCTGGGGATGTAAGGGTATTCATGGGGACTTACCTTTGGTTTCTATTTCGTCGTCCATTCCCTCTGAAGTCCCTGAGTTCCTCTCTGATTATCAAGACGTCTTTGACGAACCCAAGCTTGGGTCGTTACCTCCGCACCGTGAGTGCGATTGTGCCATAGATTTGATACCGGGTTGTAAATATCCAAAGGGTCGTTTGTTTAATCTGTCTGTGCCGGAACATGCTGCTATGCGGGAATATATAAAGGAGTCTTTGGAAAAGGGACATATTCGTCCATCTTCTTCTCCCTTGGGAGCTGGGTTTTTCTTTGTCTCAAAAAAAGACGGCTCTTTGAGACCATGTATTGATTATCGGCTTCTGAATAAGATCACTGTTAAGTATCAATACCCATTGCCATTGCTTACTGATTTGTTTGCTCGTATAGAGGGTGCTAAGTGGTTCTCTAAAATTGATCTTCGTGGGGCGTATAATTTGGTGCGGATCAGGCAGGGGGATGAGTGGAAGACCGCATTTAATACGCCCGAGGGCCACTTTGAGTATTTGGTCATGCCTTTTGGTCTTTCTAATGCCCCTTCAGTTTTCCAGTCTTTTATGCATGATATTTTCCGCGATTTTCTGGATAAATTTATGATAATATATCTGGATGATATTCTGATTTTTTCTGATGACTGGGACTCTCATGTCCAGCAGGTCAGGAGAGTTTTTCAGGTTCTGCGGTCTAATTCTTTATGTGTGAAGGGGTCTAAGTGCGTTTTTGGGGTCCAGAAAATTTCCTTTTTGGGGTATATTTTTTCTCCCTCTTCCATTGAGATGGATCCCGTCAAGGTGCAAGCTATTTGTGACTGGACTCAGCCCTCCTCTCTTAAGGGTCTTCAGAGATTTTTGGGCTTTGCCAACTTTTACCGCCGATTTATTGCTGGTTTTTCGGATGTCGTTAAACCACTGACTGATTTGACCAGACAAGGCGCTGATGTTGCTAATTGGTCCCCTCATGCTGTAGAGGCCTTTCAGGAGCTTAAGCGCCGTTTTGCCTCTGCCCCTGTGTTGCGTCAGCCTGATGTGAATCTGCCTTTTCAGGTTGAGGTTGACGCTTCGGAGATCGGAGCTGGGGCAGTGTTGTCGCAGAAAGGTTCCGACTGCTCCGTCATTAGGCCTTGTGCCTTCTTTTCTCGCAAATTTTCGCCCGCAGAGCGGAATTATGATGTTGGGAATCGGGAGCTTTTGGCCATGAAGTGGGCGTTTGAGGAGTGGCGCCATTGGCTCGAGGGGGCTAGGCATCAGGTGGTGGTATTGACGGACCACAAAAATTTGATTTATCTTGAGACTGCCAGACGCCTGAATCCTAGACAGGCGCGCTGGTCTTTATTTTTTTCTCGCTTTAATTTTGTGGTGTCATACCTACCGGGTTCTAAGAATGTTAAGGCAGATGCCCTTTCTAGGAGTTTTGACCCGGACTCTCCTGGTAATTCTGAACCCACAGGTATCCTTAGGGAGGGAGTAATTTTGTCGGCCGTTTCTCCTGATCTGCGGCGGTCCTTGCAAGAGTTTCAGGCGGATAGACCGGATCGTTGTCCGCCTGATAGACTGTTTGTTCCGGATGATTGGACCAGCAGAGTCATCTCTGAGGTACATTCTTCTGCATTGGCAGGTCATCCCGGAATTTTTGGTACCAGGGATTTGGTGGCAAGATCCTTCTGGTGGCCTTCCCTGTCACGAGATGTGCGAGTCTTTGTGCAGTCATGTGACGTTTGTGCTCGGGCCAAGTCTTGTAGTTCTCGGGCTAGCGGACTGCTGTTGCCCTTGCCTATTCCTAAGAGGCCTTGGACACACATCTCGATGGATTTTATTTCAGATCTGCCTGTTTCCCAGAAGATGTCTGTCATCTGGGTGGTCTGTGACCGTTTCTCTAAAATGGTCCATTTGGTTCCTCTGCCCAAGTTGCCTTCTTCTTCTGAGTTGGTTCCTCTGTTTTTTCAGAATGTTGTCCGATTGCATGGTATTCCTGAGAATATTGTTTCTGACAGAGGTACCCAATTTGTGTCTAGATTTTGGCGGGCATTCTGTGCTAGGATGGGCATAGATTTGTCTTTTTCATCTGCTTTTCACCCTCAGACTAATGGCCAGACCGAGCGGACTAATCAGACCCTGGAGACATATCTGAGGTGTTTTGTCTCTGCTGACCAGGATGATTGGGTTGCTTTTTTGCCATTGGCAGAGTTCGCCCTCAATAATCGGGCCAGCTCTTCCACCTTGGTGTCCCCGTTTTTCTGTAATTCGGGGTTTCACCCTCGATTTTCCTCCGGTCAGGTGGAATCCTCGGATTGTCCTGGAGTGGATGCGGTGGTGGAGAGATTGCATCACATCTGGGGGCAGGTTATGGACAATTTGAAGTTGTCCCAGGAGAAGACTCAGCGTTTTGCCAACCGTCATCGTCGTGTTGGTTCTCGGCTTTGTGTTGGAGATTTGGTGTGGTTGTCTTCTCGTTTTGTCCCTATGAGGGTCTCTTCTCCTAAGTTTAAACCTCGGTTCATCGGCCCTTATAGAATATTGGAGATTCTTAATCCTGTTTCTTTCCGTTTGGACCTCCCTGCGTCCTTTTCCATTCATAACGTTTTTCATCGGTCGTTATTGCGCAGGTATGAGGTACCTGTTGTACCTTCAGTTGAGCCTCCTGCTCCGGTGTTGGTTGAGGGTGAGTTGGAGTACGTTGTGGAGAAAATTTTGGACTCTCGTGTTTCCAGACGGAGACTCCAGTATCTGGTCAACTGGAAGGGTTACGGCCAGGAGGATAATTCTTGGGTCAATGCATCTGATGTTCATGCTTCTGATCTTGTTCGTGCCTTCCATAGGGCTCATCCTGGTCGCCCTGGTGGATCTGGTGAGGGTTCGGTGCCCCCTCCTTGAGGGGGGGGTACTGTTGTGAATTTGGATTCTGGGCTCCCCCGGTGGCCGCTTGTGGAATTGGACTTGTCATCCTCTTTCCTGTTTCACCTGGTTCCATCAGTAGTGGGTGTCGCTATTTAAGCTCATTTCTCTGGTGGTTTCTTGCCGGTCATCAATGTTATCTGATGCCTCTCAGTGCTTGTTCCTGCTTCTAGACAACTACTAGATAAGTTGGACTTTTGTCCATGTTTTGTTTTGCCTATTTGTTCCAGTTCACAGCTGAAGTTTTGTTACTGTGTCTGGAAAGCTCTCGTTGATCAGGGATTGCTACTCTGGCGTTATGAGTTAATGCCAGAGTTTAAGGTAATCTCTGGATGGAGTTTTGTTAGTGTTTTTCTGCTGACCATGAAAGTATACTATCTGTCTTCTGCTATCTAGTAAGCGGACCTCAAATTTGCTAAGACTATTTTCCTGCTGCGTTTGTTGTTTCATCTGAACTCACCGTCATTATATGTGGGGGGCTACTGTCTTCTTTGGAATATTTCTCTAGAGGTGAGCCAGGTCTTATATTTCCCTCTGCTAGCTATTTAGGTCTTAGGCCAGAGCTGGGCATCTAGCGATAAATAGGAAATGCTACCTGGCTATTTCTAGTTGCGCGGCAGGCTTAGTTCATGGTCAGTATAGTTCCATCTTCCGAGAGCTTGTCCCTCTATAGGCTTGCTATGATCTCTGCCTGCAGAGATCATGACAACATGAGACTCTGGTTAGAAAAAGGAAGTACTTATCCTCGCATCCGCGTACACAGGGTTTTAACGCCCACATAGCTAGACTAATCTCGTTAGAGATGATGCCCTACCGGTTAGTTGAAAGCGAAGCTTTCAAAGCCCTGATGGAGTACGCTGAACCACGATACGAGCTACCCAGTCGACACTTTTTTTCCAGAAAAGCCATCCCAGCCCTGCACCAGCATGTTAAACAGCGCATCGTCCATGCACTCAGGCAATCTGTGAGTACAAAGGTGCACCTGACTACAGATGCATGGACCAGTAGGCATGGCCAGGGACGTTATGTGTCCATCACGGCACACTGGGTGAATGTGGTGGATGCAGGGTCCACAGGCGACATCAATTTAGGGACAGTTGTGCCTAGCCCACGGTCTAGGAAACAGTTGGCTGTAGGCGTTCGCACCCCCTCCTCCTCCTCCTCCTCGTCCTCCTGCAGAAGCTACAGCTCTTCCACAGAACGCAGTCTGCCAACCACTCCATCGGCAGATGACACTGTTGCACACCAGTTGTCCCATTATGGGCCAGCTACTGCCAAGCGTCAGCAGGCTGTATTGGCTATGAAGTGCTTGGGCGACAATAGACACACCGCGGAAGTTCTGTCCGAGTTCTTGCAACAAGAAACGCAGTCGTGGCTGGGCACAGTAGATCTTGAGGCAGGCAAGGTAGTGAGTGATAACGGAAGGAATTTCATGGCTGCCATCTCCCTTTCCCAACTGAAACACATTCCTTGCCTGGCTCACACCTTAAACCTGGTGGTGCAGTGCTTATTGAAAACTTATCCTGGGTTCTCCGACCTGCTCCTCAAAGTGCGTGCACTTTGCTCACATATCCGACGTTCGCCTGTACACGCCAGCCGTATGCAGACCTATCAGCGGTCTTTGAACCTTCCCCAGCATCGCCTAATCATAGACGTTGCAACAAGGTGGAACTCAACACTGCACATGCTTCAGAGACTGTGCGAACAGAGGCGTGCTGTTATTTATTTGTGGGAGGATACACGGGCAGGCAGTAGGATGGCAGACATGGAGTTGTCAGGTGTGCAGTGGTCTAAGATACAAGACATGTGTCAAGTCCTTCAGTGCTTTGAGGAATGCACACGGCTGGTTAGTGCAGACAACGCCGTAATAAGCATGAGCATCCCCCTAATGCGTCTGCTGATGCAAAGTTTGACGCACATAAAGGAGCAGGCGTCTGCACCAGAGGAAGAGGAAAGCCTTGATGACAGTCAGCCATTGTCTGGTCAGGGCAGTGTACAGGACGAGGTAGCGGGCGAAGAGGAGGTGGAGGACGAGGAGGATGATGGGGATGAGTATATTTTTAATGCCGAACCTTTCCCGGGGGCACAGGAATTTGGTTGCGTGTCACGGCCGGGTTCTGGTTTTTTGAGGGACACAAGTGACGTAGATTTGCCTGCAACTGCCCCTCAACCAATCACAACCGGAGATTTGACAACTGGAACTTTGGCCCACATGGCGGATTATGCCTTACGTATCCTAAAAAGGGACACACGCATTACGAAAATGATGAACGATGACGATTACTGGTTGGCCTGCCTCCTTGATCCACGCTATAAAGGCAAATTGCAAAATATTATGCCACATGAGAACTTGGAACTAATATTAGCAACCAAACAATCAACTCTTGTTGACCGTTTGCTTCAGGCATTCCCAGCACACAGCGCACGTGATCGTTCTCACACGAGCTCCAGGGGGCAGCAGACTAGGAGTGTTAGGGGTGCACACATCAGAAGTGGCGTTGGACAGAGGGGTTTTCTGACCAGGTTGTGGAGTGATTTTGCTATGACCGCAGACAGGACAGGTACTGCTGCATCAATTGAAAGTGACAGGAGACAACATTTGTCCAGTATGGTTACTAACTATTTTTCATCCCTTATCGATGTTCTCCCTCAACCGTCATTCCCATTTGATTACTGGGCCTCCAAATTAGACACCTGGCCAGAATTGGCAGAATATGCATTGCAGGAGCTTGCTTGCCCGGCAGCAAGTGTCCTATCAGAAAGAGTATTCAGTGCTGCAGGTTCAATATTAACCGAAAAAAGGACTCGTCTGGCTACCCAAAATGTTGACGATCTAACATTCATTAAAATGAACCACAACTGGATTTCGAAATCTTTTGCCCCACCTTGCCCGGCCGACACCTAGCTTTCCTATGAAAAGCTCTTGCCTGTGAATTACTTTTCTAATGTCTAATTTGCTGCAGCTGATTGTACAGCATACGACATGTTTACACCTCCCTAAATGGCAAAACTCCCCACACGGGGCCGTGGTATCGCGACTTGGCGCAAGCACCCGTGAGACTGCTGTTTGTCTGAAGAGGTGGGTGTGCTCGCTTTTGGTTGACGGCATTGCTACTGGGTCCCTCATAGTACAATGTAGTGTCTCTGGCGGTGGTGGTGCGCACCCAACGTCAGACACACCGTTGTAACATGAGGGGCCCTGGGGCGGTCCCGCCGGCCTCAAGAGAGTTCCCCCCTACCCCAGCTCAAAATGTGCTCTACCACGTGCAAAATTATGTCGCACAGCTCCACCAATCTTTAGTCTATTCGCTGACATCATTCAATGTCTGGCACTGACAATACAAATTTGTAGACATCTATGATGCAACTTAAAGTAGTCTGTGTCTGTGTCCTATATTGGCACCATTAAATAGTTACTGCCAAATTACTATGTCAGAAACTCAGTAGATGAGCCCACCCCTGTACCTAAGTATGCCACCTTTTTTTTTTGTTTTGGTTGTTTTGCGAGACATTAACATCTATTTATATTTTGGGAGTACTGGGACAGACACTCCTTGCACTACTCCTCCACTCACCACCAAGCTGCCTGTGTATCCATGTAACCGCTGTAAAACTGCCATGAGCCTATTGTTTGTTATTTTAGGCCTTTGATAGCCTGTCTGCGGCCCCTACTTGCAATACTCCTCCACTGACCACCAAGCTGCCTGCCCGTGTATCCATGTAACCGCTGTAAAACTGCCATGAGCCTATTGTTTGTTATTTTAGGCCTTTGATAGCCTGTCTGCGGTCCCTACTTTAAATACTCCTCCACTGACCACCAAGCTGCCTGCCCGTGTATCCATGTAACCGCTGTGAAACTGCCATGAGCCTATTGTTTGTTATGTTAGGCCTTTGATAGCCTGTCTGCGGTCCCTACTTTAAATACTCCTCCACTGACCAGACCACTGCTGCCCGTGTACCCCTGGAACCAATTATAAAGTGCCTACAGCCAGCCCATTTTCTTATGTTAGGCCTTTGAAGCCTGTCTGCGGTCCCTACTTTAAATACTCCTCCACTGACCAGACCACTGCTGCCCGTGTACCCCTGGAACCAATTATAAAGTGCCTACAGCCAGCCCATTTTCTTATGTTAGGCCTTTGAAGCCTGTCTGCGGTCCCTACTTTAAATACTCCTCCACTCACCACCACCAAGCTGCCTGCCCGTGTATCCATGTAACCGCTGTGAAACTGCCATGAGCCTATTGTTTGTTATGTTAGGCCTTTGATAGCCTGTCTGCGGTCCCTACTTTAAATACTCCTCCACTGACCAGACCACTGCTGCCCGTGTACCCCTGGAACCAATTATAAAGTGCCTACAGCCAGCCCATTTTCTTATGTTAGGCCTTTGAAGCCTGTCTGCGGTCCCTACTTTAAATACTCCTCCACTCACCACCACCAAGCTGCCTGCCCGTGTATCCATGTAACCGCTGTGAAACTGCCATGAGCCTATTGTTTGTTATTTTAGGCCTTTGATAGCCTGTCTGCGGTCCCTACTTTAAATACTCCTCCACTGACCACCAAGCTGCCTGCCCGTGTATCCATGTAACCGCTGTAAAACTGCCATGAGCCTATTGTTTGTTATTTTAGGCCTTTGATAGCCTGTCTGCGGCCCCTACTTGCAATACTCCTCCACTGACCACAATGCTGCCTGGAGTGCCTGCCTGTGTATCCATGTAACCGATGTAAAACTGCCATGACTGCCTACTGTTTGTTATTTTAGGCCTTTGATAGCCTGTCTGCAGCCCCTACTTGCAATACTCCTCCACTGACCACACCAATGCTGCCCGTGTACCCCTGGAACCTATTTAAAAGTTCATAGAGCCTAGTTATATATTTTATTTACTATTAATAAGGCCATGATGGACTACGCTGTACCACGCTACAAGCTAACCAGTCGACACTTCTTTTGCGAGAAAAGCCATCCCAACCCTCCACCAGCATGTAGAAGACCGCATTGTCCATGCACTCTGGCAATCTGTGAGTACAAAGGTGCACCTGACAACAGACGCATGGACCTGTAGGCATGGCCACGGAAGATTACGTGTCCATTACGGCGCAATGGGTTAATGTGGTGGATGCATGGTCCACAGGGGACAGCCTACTAAGTCTGTCTGCAGTCCCTAATTCAAATTGTCCTCCACTGTCTAAATCGGAACTTCCACCTTCTGGCTTTCGGCCTATAGTATCAGAAATTAAACTGCATTTGGCCTTCAACTTTGGTTAGGGCCTACTAACGGCTTCTGCCCCTCCCTGGTGTTGCCCTCAACTAAATAAAGCTGAGCTTCAACCTTCTGCTCCAAATTACCATTTTGAAAAATGCAATAGGCTTTTCAGGCCTACTAAAGGTGTCTGTCTGTGTGCCCCTGCCTGGTGTTGTCCTCAACTAAATAAAGCTGAGCTTCAACCTTCCGGCTCTCATTATGTGGTTTTAAAAAAAAAAATGGTGGTTAGGGCCTACTAACGGCTTCTGCCCCTCCCTGGTGTTGCCCTCAACTAAATAAAGCTGAGCTTCAACCTTCTGCTCCAAATTACCATTTTGAAAAATGCAATAGGCTTTTCCGGCCTACTAAAGGTGTCTGTCTGTGTGCCCCTCCCTGGTGTTGTCCTCAACTAAATAAAGCTGAGCTTCAACCTTCCGGCTCTCATTATGTGGTTTTAAAAAAAAAAATGGTGGTTAGGGCCTACTAACGGCTTCTGCCCCTCCCTGGTGTTGTCCTCAACTAAATAAAGCTGAGCTTCAACCTTCCGGCTCTCATTATGTGGTTTTAAAAAAAAAAATGGTGGTTAGGGCCTACTAACGGCTTCTGCCCCTCCCTGGTGTTGCCCTCAACTAAATAAAGCTGAGCTTCAACCTTCTGCTCCAAATTACCATTTTGAAAAATGCAATAGGCTTTTCAGGCCTACTAAAGGTGTCTGTCTGTGTGCCCCTGCCTGGTGTTGTCCTCAACTAAATAAAGCTGAGCTTCAACCTTCCGGCTCTCATTAAGTGGTTTTAAAAAAAAAAAATGGTGGTTAGGGCCTACTAACGGCTTCTGCCCCTCCCTGGTGTTGCCCTCAACTAAATAAAGCTGAGCTTCAACCTTCTGCTCCAAATTACCATTTTGAAAAATGCAATAGGCTTTTCCGGCCTACTAAAGGTGTCTGTCTGTGTGCCCCTCCCTGGTGTTGTCCTCAACTAAATAAAGCTGAGCTTCAACCTTCCGGCTCTCATTATGTGGTTTTAAAAAAAAAAATGGTGGTTAGGGCCTACTAACGGCTTCTGCCCCTCCCTGGTGTTGCCCTCAACTAAATAAAGCTGAGCTTCAACCTTCTGCTCCAAATTACCATTTTGAAAAATGCAATAGGCTTTTCAGGCCTACAAAAGGTGTCTGTCTGTGTGCCCCTCCCTGGTGTTGTCCTCAACTAAATAAAGCTGAGCTTCAACCTTCCGGCTCTCATTATGTGGTTTTAAAAAAAAAAATGGTGGTTAGGGCCTACTAACGGCTTCTGCCCCTCCCTGGTGTTGTCCTCAACTAAATAAAGCTGAGCTTCAACCTTCCGGCTCTCATTATGTGGTTTTAAAAAAAAAATGGTGGTTAGGGCCTACTAACGGCTTCTGCCCCTCCCTGGTGTTGCCCTCAACTAAATAAAGCTGAGCTTCAACCTTCTGCTCCAAATTACCATTTTGAAAAATGCAATAGGCTTTTCAGGCCTACTAAAGGTGTCTGTCTGTGTGCCCCTGCCTGGTGTTGTCCTCAACTAAATAAAGCTGAGCTTCAACCTTCCGGCTCTCATTAAGTGGTTTTAAAAAAAAAAAATGGTGGTTAGGGCCTACTAACGGCTTCTGCCCCTCCCTGGTGTTGCCCTCAACTAAATAAAGCTGAGCTTCAACCTTCTGCTCCAAATTACCATTTTGAAAAATGCAATAGGCTTTTCAGGCCTACTAAAGGTGTCTGTCTGTGTGCCCCTCCCTGGTGTTGTCCTCAACTAAATAAAGCTGAGCTTCAACCTTCCGGCTCTCATTATGTGGTTTTAAAAAAAAAAATGGTGGTTAGGGCCTACTAACGGCTTCTGCCCCTCCCTGGTGTTGTCCTCAACTAAATAAAGCTGAGCTTCAACCTTCCGGCTCTCATTATGTGGTTTTAAAAAAAAAAATGGTGGTTAGGGCCTACTAACGGCTTCTGCCCCTCCCTGGTGTTGCCCTCAACTAAATAAAGCTGAGCTTCAACCTTCTGCTCCAAATTACCATTTTGAAAAATGCAATAGGCTTTTCAGGCCTACAAAAGGTGTCTGTCTGTGTGCCCCTCCCTGGTGTTGTCCTCAACTAAATAAAGCTGAGCTTCAACCTTCCGGCTCTCATTATGTGGTTTTAAAAAAAAAAATGGTGGTTAGGGCCTACTAACGGCTTCTGCCCCTCCCTGGTGTTGTCCTCAACTAAATAAAGCTGAGCTTCAACCTTCCGGCTCTCATTATGTGGTTTTAAAAAAAAAAATGGTGGTTAGGGCCTACTAACGGCTTCTGCCCCTCCCTGGTGTTGCCCTCAACTAAATAAAGCTGAGCTTCAACCTTCTGCTCCAAATTACCATTTTGAAAAATGCAATAGGCTTTTCAGGCCTACTAAAGGTGTCTGTCTGTGTGCCCCTGCCTGGTGTTGTCCTCAACTAAATAAAGCTGAGCTTCAACCTTCCGGCTCTCATTAAGTGGTTTTAAAAAAAAAAAATGGTGGTTAGGGCCTACTAACGGCTTCTGCCCCTCCCTGGTGTTGCCCTCAACTAAATAAAGCTGAGCTTCAACCTTCTGCTCCAAATTACCATTTTGAAAAATGCAATAGGCTTTTCAGGCCTACTAAAGGTGTCTGTCTGTGTGCCCCTCCCTGGTGTTGTCCTCAACTAAATAAAGCTGAGCTTCAACCTTCCGGCTCTCATTATGTGGTTTTAAAAAAAAAAATGGTGGTTAGGGCCTACTAACGGCTTCTGCCCCTCCCTGGTGTTGTCCTCAACTAAATAAAGCTGAGCTTCAACCTTCCGGCTCTCATTATGTGGTTTTAAAAAAAAAAATGGTGGTTAGGGCCTACTAACGGCTTCTGCCCCTCCCTGGTGTTGTCCTCAACTAAATAAAGCTGAGCTTCAACCTTCCGGCTCTCATTATGTGGTTTTAAAAAAAAAAATGGTGGTTAGGGCCTACTAACGGCTTCTGCCCCTCCCTGGTGTTGCCCTCAACTAAATAAAGCTGAGCTTCAACCTTCTGCTCCAAATTACCATTTTGAAAAATGCAATAGGCTTTTCAGGCCTACAAAAGGTGTCTGTCTGTGTGCCCCTCCCTGGTGTTGTCCTCAACTAAATAAAGCTGAGCTTCAACCTTCCGGCTCTCATTATGTGGTTTTAAAAAAAAAAATGGTGGTTAGGGCCTACTAACGGCTTCTGCCCCTCCCTGGTGTTGTCCTCAACTAAATAAAGCTGAGCTTCAACCTTCCGGCTCTCATTATGTGGTTTTAAAAAAAAAAATGGTGGTTAGGGCCTACTAACGGCTTCTGCCCCTCCCTGGTGTTGTCCTCAACTAAATAAAGCTGAGCTTCAACCTTCCGGCTCTCATTAAGTGGTTTTTAAAAAAAAAAATGGTGGTTAGGGCCTACTAACGGCTTCTGCCCCTCCCTGGTGTTGTCCTCAACTAAATAAAGCTGAGCTTCAACCTTCCGGCTCTCATTAAGTGGTTTTAAAAAAAAAATGGTGGTTAGGGCCTACTAACGGCTTCTGCCCCTCCCTGGTGTTGCCCTCAACTAAATAAAGCTGAGCTTCAACCTTCTGCTCCAAATTACCATTTTGAAAAATGCAATAGGCTTTTCCGGCCTACTAAAGGTGTCTGTCTGTGTGCCCCTGCCTGGTGTTGCCCTCAACTAAATAAAGCTGAGCTTCAACCTTCTGCTCCAAATTACCATTTTAAAAAATGCAATAGGCTTTTCCGGCCTACTAAAGGTGTCTGCCCCTCCCTGGTGTTGTCCTCAACTGAACAAAGCTGAGCTTCCACATTCTGGCTTTCGCCCTATACTATCAGATATTAAACTGCATTTGGCCTACTAGTGTGGTTAGGCCCTTGAAACAGTGTCTGCTGCTCTTGGGTTTGCTACTCCACTGAACAAAGCAATGCCGCCTGTTTAGTCCTGTTACCAATTTTGAACTGCATGTAGCCTACTTTATTCTTTGGCCCTATATCTGTTTCCTCCTCATCCTGCCCATTGCCCAGCCACTGCTAAATGAGTCTGCTGGTACATTGACCTAGACCACTACATTCCCCTTGTACTCTACACAGCCAGAATCTGTCCCTGCTGAAAGTAAGGTTCCCCTTCCCGCATGTTATACCACCTTACACAGGGACAAAGAGGAAGGTGCAGATGAAAGTGCAGGTTCCTTCATCAGGTGGGGGGGCATACTCGTTGGCGACGTCACTGGCACAGGGCCCCTCAGAGTACGCAAAAGTGTCGCTGCTGGTGGGAGGCGCCCCCGCCATGCAAACACACCGCCGTACTTTGAGGGGCCCTGTGCCAGTGGCAATGCGAACGAGTGGGCCCCCCCCCTGCTTGCTCAGGATCACAGCACTTGCAACTTTTAAATACTTACCTTTCCCTGCAACACCGCCGTGACGTAGTCCGCATTTCCTGGGCCCACGAAAAACTTGAGCCAGCCCTACTCCCCCCACAACTTTCCCCCAATTCCCTATGCCCAACTATTATTATACAGTTAATTAAGATTGGCAAGCTTCAGAAACAAGAATGGATGTTTTTGGCATTAAAATGGGCACTGTAGGTGTTTTCCTGGCCTCCACTCACTGCCGACTATGCTTCCCCATTGACTTGCATTGGGTTTCGTGTTTCGGTCGATCCCCGACTTTTAGCGATAATCGGCCGACTGCACTCGACTCGACTCTGGACAAAATCGGGTTTCCCAAAACCCTACTCGATCTTAAAAAAATGAAAGTCGCTCAACCCTACTGCTGGTCCATCTATCTGGGACAAACAGTCTCTCTGGTGGACAACGGTCAGGTCTATCCGCCTGAAATTCCTGCAGCACTCGTCGCAAATCTGGAGAAATGGCCGACAAAATCACTCCCTCTCTGAGGATACCAGCCGGCTCTTAAACTCCAGGAGAGTCAGGCACAAAACTCCTAGAAAGAGCATCAGCCTTCACGTTTTTCGAACCAGGCAGGTACGAGACCACGAAATCGAAACAGGAGAAAAACAACGACCAACGAGCCTGTCTAGGATTCAGCCGCTTGGCAAACTCGAGATAAATCAGATTTTTGTGATCAGTCAAGACCACCACACGATGCTTAGCTCCCTCGAGCCAATGTCGCCACTCCTCAAATGCCCACTTCATTGCCAACAACTCCCGATTACCAACATCATAATTCCGCTCGGCAGGCGAAAACTTTCTAGAAAAGAAAGCACAAGGCTTCAACACAGAGCCATCAGAGCTTCTCTGCGACAAAACAGCCCCTGCTCCAATCTCAGAAGCATCAACCTCGACCTGAAAAGGAAGAGAGATATCTGGCTGACATAAGACTGGAGCCGAAGAAAACCGACGCTTCAGCTCCCGAAAGGCCTCCACGGCCGCAGGAGACCAATTAGTCACATCAGAACCCTTCTTGGTCAAATCCGTCAAGGGTTTAACCACGCCAGAAAAATTAGCGATGAAGCGACGGTAAAAATTAGCAAAACCCAAGAACTTCTGAAGACTCTTAACAGATGTAGGCTGAGTCCAGTCATGAATAGCTTGGACCTTGACTGGGTCCATCTCAATAGTAGAAGGAGAGAAAATAAAACCCAAAAAGGAAACCTTCTGGACTCCGAAGAGACATTTTGAGCCCTTCACAAATAAGGCATTGGCACGCAGGACCTGAAATACCATCCTGACCTGCTTCACATGGGATTCCCAATCATCAGAAAAGACCAAAATGTCATCCAGATACACAATCATAAATTTATCCAGATATTTTCGGAATATGTCATGCATGAAGGACTGAAACACAGAAGGAGCATTAGAAAGTCCAAAAGGCATCACCAAGTACTCAAAATGGCCTTCTGTTATGACCCCAGTGGACAGGGTCTCAGAGGAATGTGTAAGTCTGCGAAATACAAAAATCCTGCTCATAGGGCTGTGGTAACTGGGTTGACCAAATAGCTACTCCTAACGCCAACACTAGAAGTAGCCGGGGATCATGCCTACGGTGATCGCTAGATGACTCGCGCCAGCCGGAGAATCTAACTACCCCTAGGAGAAGAAAACAAAGACCTCTCTTGCCTCCAGAGAAAGGGACCCCAAAGCAAGATACAAGCCCCCCACAAATAATAACGGTGAGGTAAGCGGAAATGACAAACACAGAAATGAACCAGGTTCAGCAAAGAGAGGCCAGCTTACTAATAGCAGAATAAAGCAAGATAACTTATCTGGTCAACAAAAACCCTATAAAAATCCACGCTGGAGATTCAAGAACCCCCGAACCGTCTAACGGTCCGGGGGGAGAACACCAGCCCCCTAGAGCTTCCAGCAAAGGTCAGGATACAGATTGGAACAAGCTGGACAAAAATACAAAACAAAACAAAAGCAAAAAGCAAGGAAGAAGACTTAGCTTGAAATACAGGAACAGGATCAAAGGACAAGAGCACAACAGATCAGCTCTGATTTCAACGATGCCAGGCATTGAACTGAAGGTCCAAGGCGCTAATATAGCAACGCCCCAGAACTAACGGCCCAGGTGAGGATAAAGAAAAAGACAGACGCTCCAGAGTCAATTCACTAATGACCACTAGAGGGAGCAAAAAGCAAAATCACAACAGTACCCCCCCCCTTAGTGAGGGGTCACCGAACCCTCACCACGACCACCAGGGCGATCAGGATGAGCGGCGTGAAAGGCACGAACTAAATCGGCCGCATGAACATCAGAGGCGACCACCCAGGAATTATCTTCCTGACCATAGCCCTTCCACTTGACCAGGTACTGAAGCCTCCGCCTGGAGAGACGAGGATCCAAGATCTTCTCCACCACGTACTCCAACTCGCCCTCAACCAATACCGGAGCAGGAGGCTCAGCAGAGGGAACCACAGGCACAACGTACCGCCGCAACAAGGACCTATGAAATACGTTGTGGATAGCAAACGACACAGGAAGATCCAGGCGAAAGGACACAGGATTAAGAATTTCCAATATCTTGTAAGGACCAATAAAACGAGGTTTAAATTTGGGAGAGGAAACCTTCATAGGAACAAAGTGGGAAGAAAGCCACACCAAATCCCCAACACGTAGTCGGGGACCCACACCGCGGCGGCGGTTGGCAAAGCGCTGAGCCCTCTCCTGTGACAACTTCAAGTTGTCCACTACAAGATTCCAGATCCGCTGCAACCTATCCACCACAGAATCCACCCCAGGGCAGTCAGAAGGCTCCATATGACCCGAAGAAAAACGAGGGTGGAAACCAGAGTTGCAGAAAAACGGCGAAACCAAGGTGGCGGAACTAGCCCGATTATTAAGGGCAAACTCAGCTAACGGCAAGAAGGTCACCCAATCGTCCTGATCAGCAGAGACAAAACACCTCAGATAAGCCTCCAAAGTCTGATTAGTTCGCTCCGTCTGTCCATTAGTCTGAGGATGGAAAGCAGACGAAAACGACAAGTCAATGCCCATCCTACTACAAAAGGATCGCCAGAATCTGGAAACGAACTGGGATCCTCTGTCTGACACAATATTCTCAGGGATGCCGTGCAAACGAACCACGTTCTGGAAAAACACAGGAACCAGATCGGAGGAGGAAGGCAGCTTAGGCAAAGGAACCAAATGGACCATCTTGGAGAAGCGATCACATATAACCCAGATAACAGACATGCCTTGAGACACCGGAAGATCAGAAATGAAATCCATGGAGATATGTGTCCAAGGTCTCTTAGGGACAGGCAAGGGCAAGAGCAACCCGCTGGCACGAGAACAGCAAGGCTTAGCTCGAGCACAAGTCCCACAGGACTGTACAAATGACCGCACATCCCTAGACAAGGAAGGCCACCAAAAGGATCTGGCCACCAGATCTCTGGTGCCAAAAATTCCTGGGTGACCTGCCAACACCGATGAATGAACCTCGGAAATGACTCTGCTGGTCCACTTATCAGGCACAAACAGTCTGTCAGGTGGACAAGAATCAGGCCTATCAGCCTGAAATCTCTGCAACACACGTCGCAGATCTGGAGAAATAGCTGACAAGATAATACCATCCTTAAGAATACCAACAGGTTCAGCGACTCCAGGAGCATCAGGCACAAAGCTCCTGGAAAGAGCATCGGCCTTCACATTCTTTGAACCTGGTAAATACGAGACAACAAAGTCAAAACGGGAGAAAAACAATGACCAGCGGGCCTGTCTAGGATTCAGGCGTTTAGCAGACTCGAGATACATCAGATTTTTGTGATCAGTCAAGACCACCACACGATGCTTAGCACCCTCGAGCCAATGACGCCACTCCTCAAATGCCCATTTCATGGCCAACAACTCCCGATTGCCCACATCATAATTTCGCTCCGCAGGTGAAAACTTCCTAGAGAAAAAGGCGCAAGGTCTCATAACAGAGCAACCAGGGCCTCTCTGCGACAAAACGGCCCCTGCTCCAATCTCTGAAGCATCCACCTCAACTTGAAAGGGAAGCGAGACATCAGGCTGGCACAAAACAGGCGCCGAAGTAAACCGACGTTTCAACTCCTGGAAGGCCTCCACGGCGGCAGGAGCCCAATTAACCACATCGGAGCCCTTCTTGGTCATATCCGTCAGAGGTTTCACAATGCTAGAAAAGTTAGCGATAAAACGACGGTAGAAGTTAGCGAAACCCAAGAACTTCTGAAGACTCTTAACTGACGAGGGCTGAGTCCAATCAAGAATAGCTCGGACCTTGACTGGGTCCATCTCCACAGCAGAAGGGGAAAAAATGAACCCCAAAAAGGGAACCTTCTGTACACCAAAAAGACACTTTGAGCCCTTGACAAACAAAGAATTTTCACGCAAAATTTTAAAGACCATCCTGACCTGCTCCACATGCGAGTCCCAATTATCAGAAAAAAACAGAATATCATCCAGATAAATGATCAAAAATTTATCCAGATAGTTCCGGAAAATGTCATGCATAAAGGACTGAAAAACTGAAGGGGCATTAGAGAGCCCAAAAGGCATCACCAAGTACTCAAAATGACCTTCGGGCGTATTGAATGCGGTTTTCCATTCATCCCCTTGCTTAATGCGCACAAGGTTGTACGCACCACGAAGGTCTATCTTGGTAAACCACTTGGCACCCTTAATCCGGGCAAACAAGTCAGACAACAGCGGCAAAGGATACTGAAACTTGACAGTGATCTTATTTAAAAGCCGATAGTCAATACAAGGCCTCAAAGATCCGTCCTTTTTAGCCACAAAAAAGAATCCCGCACCAAGAGGGGAAGAAGACGGACGGATGTGTCCTTTCTCCAGAGACTCCTTGATATATGAACGCATAGCGGTATGTTCAGGTACCGACAGATTAAACAGTCTCCCCTTAGGAAACTTACTGCCTGGAATCAAATCTATTGCACAGTCACATTCCCTATGAGGAGGCAATGCACTGGACCTGGACTCGCTAAAGACATCCTGATAATCAGACAAATACTCCGGAACTTCCGAAGGCGTAGAAGAAGCAATAGACACAGGCAGGGAATCCTCATGAATACCAAGACAGCCCCAACTAGACACTGACATAGCCTTCCAGTCAAGGACTGGATTATGGGTCTGTAACCATGGCAGCCCCAAAACAACCAAATCATGCATTTTATGTAGAACGAGAAAACGTATCACCTCGCGGTGTTCAGGAGTCATGCACATGGTAACCTGTGTCCAATACTGCGGCTTATTTTCTGCCAATGGCGTAGCATCAATACCCCTAAGAGGGATAGGATTTTCCAATGGCTCAAGAACAAAACCACAGCGCTTAGCAAATGAGAGATCCATAAGACTCAGGGCAGCACCTGAATCTACAAACGCCATGACAGGATAAGATGACAATGAGCAAATCAAAGTTACAGACAGAATAAACTTAGGATGCAAATTACCAACGGTGACAGGACTAACAACCTTAGATATACGTTTAGAGCATGCTGAGATAACATGTGTAGAATCACCACAGTAGTAGCACAAGCCATTCCGGCGTCTCTGAATTTTCCTCTCATTTCTAGTCTGGATTCTATCACATTGCATCAAATCAGGTGTCCGTTCAGACAACACCATGAGGGAATTTGCGGTTTTTCTATCACATTGCATCACATCAGGTGTCTGTTCAGACAACAACATGAGGGAATTTGCGGTTTTGCGCTCCCGCAACCGCCGGTCAATTTGAATAGCCAGGGACATGGTATCATTCAGACCTGTGGGAATGGGAAAACCCACCATAACATTCTTAATGGCCTCAGAAAGGCCATTTCTAAAATTAGCGGCCAGTGCACACTCGTTCCAATGTGTCAGCACGGACCATTTCCGAAATTTTTGGCAATACACCTCAGCCTCGTCCTGGCCCTGAGACATAGCCAGCAAGGCTTTCTCTGCCTGAATCTCAAGATTGGGTTCCTCATAAAGTAAACCGAGCGCCAGAAAAAACGCATCAATATCGGCCAATGCCGGATCTCCTGGCGCCAACGAAAAAGCCCAATCTTGAGGGTCACCCCGTAAGAATGAAATAACAATTTTTACTTGTTGAGCAGAGTCTCCAGACGAACAAGGTTTCAGGGACAAAAACAATTTACAATTATTCCTGAAATTCCTAAACTTAAATCGGTCTCCTGAAAACAGTTCAGGAATCGGAATCTTGGGTTCAGACCTAGGATTTCTGGTAACATAATCTTGTATACTCTGCACACGAGCGGCAAGCTGGTCCACACTTGTAATCAAGGTCTGGACATTCATGTCTGCAGCAAGCTTAAGCCACTCTGAGGTAAAGGGGAAAAGAAAAGAAAAAAAAAAAAATGAGAGAGGAAAAAAAACAACTCAATTTTCTTTCTTATAATCCCACTTCTGCAATGCATTAAACATTTAATACTGGCCTGGCATACTGTTATGACCCCAGTGGACAGGGTCTCAGAGGAATGTGTAAGTCTGCGAAATACAAAAATCCTGCTCATAGGGCTGTGGTAACTGGGTTGACCAAATAGCTACTCCTAACGCCAACACTAGAAGTAGCCGGGGATCATGCCTACGGTGATCGCTAGATGACTCGCGCCAGCCGGAGAATCTAACTACCCCTAGGAGAAGAAAACAAAGACCTCTCTTGCCTCCAGAGAAAGGGACCCCAAAGCAAGATACAAGCCCCCCACAAATAATAACGGTGATGTAAGAGGAAATGACAAACACAGAAATGAACCAGGTTCAGCAAAGAGAGGCCAGCTTACTAATAGCAGAATAAAGCAAGATAACTTATCTGGTCAACAAAAACCCTATAAAAATCCACGCTGGAGATTCAAGAACCCCCGAACCGTCTAACGGTCCGGGGGGAGAACACCAGCCCCCTAGAGCTTCCAGCAAAGGTCAGGATACAGATTGGAACAAGCTGGACAAAAATACAAAACAAAACAAAAGCAAAAAGCAAGGAAGAAGACTTAGCTTGAAATACAGGAACAGGATCAAAGGACAAGAGCACAACAGATTAGCTCTGATTTCAACGATGCCAGGCATTGAACTGAAGGTCCAAGGCGCTAATATAGCAACGCCCCAGAACTAACGGCCCAGGTGAGGATAAAGAAAAAGACAGACGCTCCAGAGTCAATTCACTAATGACCACTAGAGGGAGCAAAAAGCAAAATCACAACAGCCTTCGGGCGTATTAAATGCTGTTTTCCATTCATCACCCTGCTTAATACGCACAAGGTTATACGCACCACGAAGATCTATCTTGGTGAACCAACTGGACCCCTTAATCCGAGCAAACAGATCAGACAATAATGGCAACGGATACTGAAATTTGACCGTGATTTTATTTAGAAGGCGATAATCTATACAAGGTCTCAGAGAACCATCCTTCTTGGCCACAAAAAAGAATCCTGCACCAAGAGGGGAGGAGGACGGGCGAATATGTCCCTTCTCCAAGGACTCCTTTATATAACTCCGCATAGCGGTATGTTCTGGTACAGACAAATTAAAAAGTCGTCCCTTAGGGAACTTACTACCAGGAATCAAATTTATAGCACAATCACAATCCCTATGAGGAGGTAGGGCACTGGATCTGGGCTCATCAAATACATCCTGGTAGTCCGACAAAAACTCAGGGATTTCAGAAGGATTGGAAGAAGCAATCGACACCAAAGGAGAGTTGCCATGAACTCCCTGGCAACCCCAACTTGACACAGACATAGCTTTCCAATCCAGGACTGGATTATGAACCTGCAGCCATGGCAGACCCAACACGACAACATCATGCAAATTATGTAGCACAAGAAAGCGAATCACCTCCTGATGTACAGGAGTCATGCACATGGTCACCTGAGTCCAGTACTGAGGTTTATTCTTAGCCAATGGTGTAGCATCAATTCCCCTTAGTGGAATAGGGATTTTTAAAGGCTCCAAGATAAAACCACAGCGCCTGACAAATCCATCAGATTCAGGGCAGCACCCGAATCCACAAAAGCCATAACAGAGTAAGATGACAGAGAGCAAATTAAAGTAACAGACAAAATGAATTTAGGCTGTATAGTACCAACGGTGACAGATTCAGCGATTTTTTTTTAAGCGCTTAGAGCATGCTGAGATAACATGAGCAGAATCACCACAGTAAAAGCACAACCCATTTTGACGTCTATGATTTTGCCGTTCAATTCTGGTCAGAATTCTGTCACATTGCATAGACTCAGGTTTCTGTTCAGAAAACACCGCCAGATGGTGCGCAGGTTTGCGCTCCCGCAAACGCCGATCAATCTGAATGGCCAAAGCCATTGACTCATTCAGACTTGCAGGCGTGGGGAATCCCACCATAACATTCTTAATGGCTTCAGAAAGACCTTTTCTGAAATTTGCAGCCAGAGCACACTCATTCCATTGAGTAAGCACCGACCATTTCCTAAATTTTTGACAATACACCTCTGCTTCATCCTGACCCTGAGAGAGGGCCAGCAAAGCCTTTTCTGCCTGGTTTTCAAGATTAGGTTCCTCATAAAGCAATCCAAGCGCCAGAAAAAATGCATCCACATTCAGCAATGCAGGGTCTCCTGGCGCCAGGGAGAATGCCCAATCTTGAGGGTCACCACGTAATAAGGAGATAACAATTTTCACTTGCTGAGCGGAATCACCAGAGGAACGAGGTCTCAAAGAAATAAATAATTTACAATTATTCTTAAAATTCAGAAACCTAGATCTATCTCCAGAAAACAACTCAGGAATAGGAATTTTTGGCTCTGACATAGGACTGTGAACAACAAAATCCTGAATGCTTTGCACCCAGTCAGACTCTGAATATCCATGTCTGCAGCTGAACTCAGAGCCACCCAGAGATTAAGGAGAAGAGAGAAGCTGGACAAACTGCAGCAAAGGAATAAAAAAAATGCACTAAGGACTTCTCCTATCCCGCTTCTGCGATGCATTAAACACTTTTTGGCCTGTTGTACTGTTATGATCCTTAGTGGCTGAGGATCACAGATCTGACTAGCTAAGTAACTGAACATAGGACGAGCTCTAGGGAGGTGGTAACTGGACTGACCGCAATCCTGATCCTAACCGCACACACTAAAGGTAGCCGGTGAACGTGCCTAGATTTCCTAGACGTCTCGACACAGCCTGAGAAACTAGCTACCCTAAGAGAGAAAGCAAAGACCTCACTTGCCTCAGAGAAATAACCCCAAAGATATAGAAAAGCCCCCCACAAATAATAACGGTGAGGTAAGGGGAAAACACAAATGTAGAAATGAAACAGATTCAGCAAATGAGGCCCGCTAATACTAGATAGCAGAAGATAGATAAGAAGCTGTGCGGTCAGTAAAAAACCCTATACAAATATCCACGCTGAGAGTTCAAGAACCCCCACACCAACTAACGGTGTGAGGGGAGAAACTCAGCCCCCTAGAGCTACCAGCAAGCGAGGAAATCACATGTTAGCAAGCTGGACAGAACTCATCATAAACAAAGGAACATATTGAACACTGATGAGCAAAAAATGAACAAACAGAAACTTAGCTTCTCTTGGAGAGACAGAAAACGAATGTAGTCAGGAGAAATCCGAATAGCACTGAATACATCGACAACAGGCAACAACTGAAGGTCCAGGTCAGCTAAATAGGAAACCACCTAGCAGATAACGAGACAGCTGATCCAGCCACAGACCCGCAGAATGACAAAAATAGCCACCAGAGGGAGCCCAAAGACAGCACTCACACAGTACCACTTGTGACCACAAGAGGGAGCCCAAGAACAGAGTTCACAACAGATTCTCTAAGATGGTTCATTTGGTGCCTTTGCCTAAATTGCCTTCCTCTTCAGATTTGGTTCCGTTGTTTTTTCAGCATGTAGTTCCTTTGCATGGTATTCCGGAGAATATTGTGTCCGACAGAGGTTCCCAGTTTGTTTCTAGGTTTTGGCGGGACTTTTGTGCTAGGCTGGGCATTGATTTGTCTTTTTCTTCCGCATTTCATCCTCAGACAAATGGCCAAACCGAGCGAACTAATCAGACCCTGGAGACTTATTTGAGATGCTTTGTGTCCGCAGATCAGGATGATTGGGTGTCTTTCTTGCCATTGGCCAAGTTTGCCCTTAATAATCGGGCTAGTTCGGCTACTTTGGTTTCGCCGCCCTTTTGTAATTTTGGTTTTCATCCTCGTTTTTCTTCAGGGCAGGTTGAGCCTTCTGACTGTCCCGGTGTGGATTCTGTGGTTGACAGGTTGCAGCAGATTTGGGCTCATGTGGTGGACAATTTGGTGTTGTCTCAGGAGGAGGCTCAACATTTTGCTAACCGTCGTCAGTGTGTTGGTTCCCGGCTTCGGGTTGAGGATCTGGTTTGGTTGTCTTCCCGTCATGTTCCAATGAAGGTTTCTTCCCCTAAGTTTAAGCCTTGGTTTATTGGTCTTTATAGGATTTCTGAGATTATTAATCCGGTGTCTTTTCGATTGGCGCTTCCGGCCTCTTTTGCTATCCATAATGTCTTCCATAGATCTTTATTGCGGAAATATGTGGTGCCCGTTGTTCCCTCTGTTGATCCTCCGGCCCCGGTGTTGGTTGATGGGGAGTTGGAGTATGTGGTTGAGAAGATTTTGGATTCTCGCTTTTTGAGGCGGAGGCTTCAGTACCTTGTCAAATGGAAGGGTTATGGCCAGGAGGATAATTCTTGGGTTTTTGCCTCTGATGTCCATGCTGCTGATTTGGTTCGTGCCTTTCATCTGGCTCGTCCTGATCGGCCTGGGGGCTCTGGTGAGGGTTCGGTGACCCCTCCTCAAGGGGGGGTACTGTTGTGAATTCTGCTCTTGGGTTCCCTCCGGTGGTTGTTGGTGGTAATGCAGTTGTCCCTGGGTTGCAATCCTGGGCAGGTGTCCCTGCTAATTGCAGGGCTGACTGGGGTATTTAAGGTTGCAGGATTCATTAGTCCTTGCCAGTTGTCCATTGTTCTTGGAAGGATTGGATCTCAGTCTGTTCCTCCTGCCCTGCTGCCATTCAGCAAAGATAAGTGTCTGGTTTTTGTTTCTGCAGCACACATACTGTGTGCTTTACAGATCTGTGCTATTCATTGTTTTTTCTTGTCCAGCTTTGACTGTGCAGGATTTTTCCAGTCAAGTTGGATTCTCAGGAGATGCAGATATACGTTCCATGTCTTTAGTTAGATGGTGGAATTTTTGTATTATCTGCTGTGGTTATTTTGTGGCCTCTTTTGCTAAACCCTGTTTTCTGCCTGCGTGTGTCTTTCCTCTAATACTCACAGTCAATATTTGTGGGGGGCTGTCTATCCTTTGGGGTTCTGCTCTGAGGCAAGATAGGATTCCTATTTCCATCTATAGGGGTATTTAGTCCTCCGGCTGTGTCGAGGTGTCTAGGATTATTAGGTACATCCCACGGCTACTTCTAGTTGCGGTGTCAGTTTAGGGATTGCGGTCAGTATAGGTTCCACCTACTCCTGAGAAAGTCTCATGCGGCTCCAAGGTCACCGGATCATAACAGGCTGCCTCCTGAACGTGCGTCAGGGCTGCCTTGGACACACGCTGACAGGCGATATGAGTAAGCAGGACTTTGTTTGAGTGTCGCTTTTTTCCCTAGGGTAGTGATATTTGGCTAATGGGTTTATTTCAAGTGATGTATACTCTCCCACATTAAGCCCTCTACTTTTTCAGTTAATTGGTATGTTGGCACCTTATTTGCACTATGCACTTTTTTTACTTTTGCATTCAAGTTTATTAATGTGGAGATTTATTACCTCTGTTTGCTTGCCCAGCCTGCTTTTTCTCAGTGCCACTGTTTTTCTGTCCTTCACACAGAAGCTCTCTATGTGCCTTGTCATTGATAAGTTGTTTTTATCATGATTTTTTTTGTGATTTTCTTGTAATATCATGTTTTCAATAAACTTACTTACTTACTACGTGTGTTTATGCAGGAATTAACTAGTTTGGAGTGTCCTTGATCATGTTGATCTAGTCCCTTGAAAGGGTATGTAATTGGACCTGTTTAATTAGTATGTTTCAGTGGTTTTTGTTGTCAGATACTCACTGTGCTGTTTGGTGACATGGTGTGTATCACATTCAACATAGACCATAGGAAGCGAAGGAAAGAGTTGTCTCAGGAGATTAGAAAGAAAATTATAGACAAACATGTTAAAGGTAAAAGTTATAAGACCATCTCCAAGCAGCTTGATGTTCCTGTGACTACAGTTGCACATATTATTCAGAAATGTAAGATCCATGGGATTGTGGCCAACCTCCATGGATGTGGCCGCAGGAGGAAAATTGATGGCAAATGAAAGAGACGGATAATACGAATGGTAACAAAAGAGCTCAGAAAAACTTCTAAACAGATTAAACGTGAACTTCAAGCTAAAGGAACATCAGTGTCAGATTGCACCATCCGTTGTACATGAGCCAATGTGGACTTCATGGGAGACAACCTAGGAGGACATCATTGTTGAAAAAAAAAAATCCTAAAAAATCCAGACTGGAATTAGCCAAGCTATATGTTGACATACCCCAAAGCTTCTGGGAGAATGTCCTATGGACAGATGAGACAAAAATTGAACTTTTTGGCAAGGCACATCAGCTCTATGTTCACAGACGGAAAAATTAAGCATATCAAGAAAAGAACACAGTCCCTACTGTGAAACATGGAGGAGGCTCTGTTCTGTTCTGGGGCTGCTTTCCTGCATCTGGCACAGGGTGTCTAGAATCTGAGCAGGGTACAACGAAATATCATGATTATCAAGGCATTCTAGAGAAATGTGCTGCCCAGTGTCAGAAAGCTTGGTCTCAGTTGCAGGTCATGGGTCTTGCAAAATGATAATGACCCAAAACACACAGGTAAAAACACCCAAGAATGGCTAAGAGGAAAACATTGGACTATTCTGAAGTGGCCTTCTATGAGCCCTTACCTAAATCCTATTGAACATCTTTGGAAAGAGCTGAAACATGCCGTCTGAAAAAGGCAACCTTCAGACATGAGACAACTGGAGTTTGCTCCTGAGGAGTGAGCCAAAATACCTGTCCAGAGGTGCAGAAGTCTTATTGACAGTTACAGGAATTGTTTGATTGCAGTGATTGCCTCAAAAGGTTGTGCAGCAAAATATTAAGTTATGGGTCTTATCATTTCTGTCCAGTACTTATTCATGAGTTTTATTTTTTTTTTAATTCTGTGGAAGCATGGTTGAAAAGCAATGTCTGACTTTCATTTGTTCATTTTCATAGATTTTTTATTATTGCTTCAAGTTATTTCTGTGACAATTGTGGGTTTTTCTGTCATTAAATGAGGGGAACCAACAATTTAGACCACGTGTGTAGGAGGAATGAATATTTTTACTCTACAGCCACTTTCAGGAAATTAACACGCAGTGGATGTTGGAGAGTGAAAATTACACATTTGCCGTTTTATTACCCAGCACATAGTGCCCAGATTGTGCTCCAGTAGACACACACCGCACATTACGGTAAGTGGATTCTTCTCACTATGTAATATTGCTAAATACAGGGATCCTAAATGTTGTTTGAGCACACTGCAAGACTCAGAAGTGAGAGCGGATTTTGCTGGATTGGTTTATAGAAACTCTGTTGCTTTTCAACAGCCTTTGAGCCACTAGTAGTGTGGGAACCTCTGTTTTTCCATTGACAGAAGATGGACCTGAGTGGGGACTTGTTTTTGTGAGATGAGAATTGGTATTATTTTTGCCTACATAACATTGATTGGTTTCTTTTTATTCAATATTTGGGAGGCAGAATGAACAAACGGTTTAACACCACACACTACTGGCTCATCCAACAAGGTTTTCTATTTGACTGTGAACAGTCACTGTCTTGGTAAATAACACCATGTAACACAATTTTTGTTCCTGTCTTCCAAGTGTAATATTGAACTGCTTATGTTTAAAGACTATGGAAAAACGACTATATTCAGCGCAAACTTTGATTTTATGACCACAGCCCAAAAAAATTTTGTATTTATTTTGCCAAAAAAGGAAATTATTATATTTTCTTCTGTTCATGCGGTCTGATAGAAAAAGCAACACTTGCATGGTGAATAGACAAAGGGAGTCAAAAATCTCTCAAAACGGTTCAGAAATGAGTAAGTGTTCTAGATTTGCGAGTGTACAGCAAATTGATTTCTCGAAGAAGCCCCCAAATGTAGTCCCTCATTATGTTTTCGTTATACTGTAATAATTATAGGGGATAACTCAGGAGACTCTTTGCGTGGAACAAGACAACAGGACACAGTTTATAAGTGGTAAAGTTTATATTATAACACGGTGATTCAAACAGGTGCAGAGAGAAACTCAAGTCCACAACACTTGGTGTAAATAATAAACGAAGTTTAGCAGTCAATAGGAAACTTCAGAGGAAAATGCAAACAAGCAGAAAGTCTATAAAGCACAGTTATTCTTGAGGATACTTGACACGACTAAATCCTTGTCTTTAGTCCAGACACAGATAGATATGCTTATAAGGAAGTTCAAATCATAACTTAGCTCAACCAGGGAGGCCTGATTAATAGTCTCAGGTTTTGCAGAGCAGCAAACAGCTTACATGTCCAGCAAATGCAGATGGAAGTAACACGAGCAGCAGATGAAGGAGGATTACTGAACAGCAGGTGTATGCAGCAGGAACTCAGAGCAGAGTGGCAGGATCTCCAACACAGGTTCACAGGAGCAGGTGCAGGTGCAAGGCCAGGGAGTAATCAGGAGCTGGATGCAAAGCAAAATACTCTAGCACAGACTGAAGGCTGGGGTGGAGTTTTATAGCAGGAAGACAAGTGCACATGAGACCAAAGATGCCATCTTGAAAAAGGGCAGTAATGCACAGAAGGTAATAAAGAATGTTCAGAGTCCTGACATTACTCCCTCCTTAGAAGCGGCCTCAGGATGATCCTGGACTTGGTTTCTCAGGGAATCTCTGATGAAAACGAGAAATCTAATGTTGGGCATTGATGTTTTCCACAGGTTCCCAAGAGTCTTCCTCAGGGGGATATCCCTGCCGTCTTATCAGATATTAGAGCCGATTCCTGCGAATCCTGGAATCAATAATTTCCTCTGCCGCAAATTGTTCTTGCCCATCAATCACCACAGGCTGCGGAGGTGGCACAACACGTCCCTGGAAGATATTAGGAGATACAGGCTTTAGTAAAGATACATGAAAGACTGGGTGTACCTTCATAGTCCTAGGGAGCTTCAGCCGGCAGGCCACAGAGCTCACAATACCGTTGATCTTGAAGGGGCCAATGAATTTCTGTCCAAGTTTTTGT
The DNA here is from genome assembly GCF_051348905.1 of Ranitomeya variabilis. Classification (NCBI taxonomy): domain Eukaryota; kingdom Metazoa; phylum Chordata; class Amphibia; order Anura; family Dendrobatidae; genus Ranitomeya; species Ranitomeya variabilis. The sequence goes on along the minus strand of NC_135235.1, from coordinate 701,595,287 downwards.
GAAGGAACGTTTAACTTCAGATTCTTAGTTGCTAACCACACGGAATCTCCTACCTTGTACATGGGTGCAGGTTTACGGAATCTATCAGCCTATCTTTTGTAACGTTCTTGAGCTGTGGTCAGGGATTCCTTCAGAACCTCCAGATTTTGCCTCATCGCAGTCAGCCTTTCCTCCACTGCCGAATTAATTGGAGACCTAGGTAAGATACACAGATGATAACCCAGATTGGCAAAGAAAGGTGTAAATTTAGTGGAGGCGCTCTGAGAATTGTTATATGAAAATTCGGCTAACGGCAGCAACTCCAACCAATCATCCTGGAGATGGCTGACATAGCATCTTAGATATTGTTCCAGCATCTGGTACTCTCAGTCTGACCATTTGTCTGGGGATGGTAAGCGGAAGAGAGACAGACATTAATATTAAGTGCAGAGCAAAACCCCTTCCAGAATCTTGAAGTGAACTGTACTCCACGGTCAGAGATGATCTCATCCGGAACCCCATGCAACCGAAAGACATTCTGTATAACCAAGTTCACTGTATCTTTACCTGAGGGGAGGCCGGTGCACGGAACAAAATGAGCAGCTTTAGTCAGGCGATCAACTACCACCATGATTGTATTCATGCCCCCTGATGTAGGCAGCTCCACAATAAAGTCCATCGATATAGACCCCCAAGGGCGGGACGGAACAGGTAATGGTTGTAGAAGACCCTTAGGTGCCACATGAGGAGTCCTGTAACGAGTACATACCTCGCAAGAGAGAACTTAGTCCTTGGTGTCCTTCAGGCAAGTTGGCCACCAGAAGAATCGGCTCAGGAACTCTTGTGTCTTCTGTACCCCCCTGTGACCAGCCAACTTGGAGTCATGTACCAACTTGAGGATCTGCAGACGGACGACCTCCGGGATGTAGATACGTCGATCTCTGAACCACTTGCCACCCTTAAAGACAAGATTAATATCCACAGGTGGGTTTGCCAGAAATACATCATCCTCATAGGCCTCACTGCACTCCTTCCATAAGTCCTGATCGTGGATAACTCCGATTAAATTGGCATCAGATAGAATGGTCTTGGACGGTGCTCCAGGTACGGAATCCGCAGCATGGATTCGGGATAAAACATCAGCCTTCCCATTACGAGAACCTGGACGGTACGAGATAACAAAGTTAAATTGATTTAGAAATAAGTTCCAACGAGCCTGACGAGGAGAAAGACATTTAGCGGATCTAAGGAAGTCTAAATTGCGGTGGTCAGTTAGCACTATGATCTGCTGTGCAGCTCCTTGCAGACGATGCCTCCATTCTTTGAAAGCCGCAATAATAGCCAGCAATTCCTTGTCTCCCACGTCGTAATTCTTCTCTGCTGAGGTTAGTCTACGGGAAAAGCACAAGGATGTAGCAGACCCTTCTCTCCAGTTCTTTGGGAGAGAACAGCCCCCAAAGCATTATCATGAGCGTCCACCTCCACAATGAAAGAAAGTGTTGGATCTGGGTGTATCAACAGCGGTGCTGATGTGAAACAGATCTTAAGCCGATCAAAAGCTTCTTGAGCCTGTGATGACCACTTAAAGGGCTTTTCCTTTGTCAAGGAAGTAATGGGACGGACAATATCAGAAAAATTTCGAATGAAGCGTCTGTAGAAATTTGCAAAACCAATAAAACGTTGGATCTCCTTAACGTTCTTGGGTACCGGCCAGTCAAGGATAGCCTGAATCTTACCAGATTCCATGTTCAGCCCCTGGGGAGAGATGATATAACCCAAGAACTGTATCTCAGAACGATGGAACTCGCATCTCTCCGGCTTGATATACAGTTGGTTCTCTTTCAGACGTCTTAAAACAGTTTTGACATGTTCTTCATGTTCCTGTAGAGAGTCAGAAAAGATTAGTATATCGTCCAAATAGATCACCACAAACTGGTCCAACAAATCTCTGAAGATGTCATTAACAAGGTGTTGAAATGCTGCAGGGGCGTTACAAAGCCCGAAGGGCATCACAAGATATTCAAAGTGTCCATACCGGCATCTGAATGCTGTCTTCCACTCATCCCCTGGACGAATACGCACCAAATTATAAGCCCCACAAAGATCCAGCTTAGAGAACACCTTAGCATGACGGACTCTTTCCAGTAATTCTGGAATCAGAGGCAAAGGGTAACGGTTTCGTACGGTTACCTTATTGAGTTCCCGATAGTCAACACAGGGTCTCAGGGTCCCATCCTTCTTCTTTACAAAAAAAATGGGTGCCCCTGCTGGTGAGGAAGAAGGACGTATGAAGCCTTTGGCCAGATTTTCATCAATATACTCCGTTAAGGCTTGAAGCTCAGGTGCCGCCAAAGGGTATACGTTACCAAAAAGAATATCTGCCCCAGGAAGCAACTCAATGGAACAGTCATAATGCCTGTGTGGAGGAAGCTGATCTGCATTCTTCTTGTCACAGAGGTCAGAGAACTCTTTATTTGCTGGAGGTAAAGAAAATACCTGTAGATGTGGTTCCGTAGCCGTGGACTCAGGGACAGCTTCTGTTAACGCTGAGTTGCTCCTTGTTGGAAAGATAATCTCCTTTGTCTCCCAGTTGATTATTGGGTTCTGAGAACGTAACCAAGGAATGCCTAAAATCACAGGAAAATGAGAAGAAATTAGCAAGAAAGAAAGTTGCTCCTGATGATTAGGCTCCAACAAAATTTCAAGGGGTACGGTCTCCTGATCCACAGGCCCAGAGATTAAAGGTGACCCATCCACTGTTTCCATGGTAATTGGAGAGGCTCTCTGCTGAATTTCAATACCATGTTCCTTGGCAAATACGATATCCATGAAATTGCCACCTGCACCACAGTCAATCATAGCTGCATTGGAAATCCACTGTCCTGAACACCGGATCTTAATAGGGAGAGAACAGTGAGAGTTCTTTTCCCTCAGCTCCTTGGGGGGTGAAGTCATAGAAAGTGAATGGAATACAGCGTTTAAAGGCAGGCTACATTCAGAGATGTCAGATTCATCATCACAGTTATCATAGTCCCCTACTGCTGCTAGCACCTTGTTAGGCCGTCTAGGACACTTACGACAATTGATCAAGAAGTGGTCAGACTGGCCGCAGTAGAAACATAGACTTTCACGAAGGCGATGCTCCCGGCGCTCATTGATCTCACTTCTCTGAACAAAATCAATTTGCATGGGTACCTCCTCCACCTCCCGAGATGTTTTACCTGCAGGCTCTTTGGAAGGAAGGGAAAAGTTAGAAATATGGTTATATGCAGCAAATTTCTCCTGCCTACGCTCAGTAAGGCGAATGTCAGTGCGCACACAATGCTGTATAAATGTCTCTAGCTCTTGTGATTCAAAGCGGGCTAGTTCATCTTTTACAATACTAGACAGACCCCTTTTAAAAATAGGCAATTTTGCATAACTGTCCCAATTGGTATCTTCCGCTAATCTCCTGAATTCAGTGTCATACTCAATAACAGAACATTTAGCCTGGCGTAAAGACAACAAAAGTGATTCAGCGGTTGCACGGCGATTAGGGTCATCAAACATTAATGCCATAGCGGCCAAGAAATCATCCAAGTCATTTAACTGTGGATCACGAGATTCAATCATCGTATTTGCCCAGGCGAGCGCTCGTGAGGTCAGTAGCATTATTACACACAATACTTTAGATCTATCAGTAGGAAAACGGTCAGCATGCACATCAAAATATAGCATACATTGATTCACAAAGCCACGAAATTTGTTGCGATCACCATTAAATCTGAATGGAGGAAACTTAGGTGGGCTAGCTGGTGGCGGTTGCCCAGAAGGTAAAGTCACTTGTGCAGCTATTTGCATGCTTATGTCCTGAAAAGCCCATCCATACTGGGACTCTATGCCAGCAAGTTTTTTTTCCTGGGCTGCCATGCGATTGCTTAAGTACTGCAAAGATTGTCCAAACACTTGTTGATTGTGTTCAAAGCTTCCAAACTTCTTTTGCAGACCTTCCACATCTTTCTGCAGTGATCTAATTATGGAAAACACCTGCTCTAATCTGCTCTCTGCAGTTATTGTTCAAGCAGTCTCTTTTTTTTTTTTTTTTTAGGCTAGAGTATCCTGTAATAATTGTAGGGGATAACTCAGGAGACTATTTGCGTGGAAAAAGACAACAGGACACAGTTTATAAGTGGTAAAGTTTTTATTATAACACCGTGATTCAAACAGGTGCAGAGAGAAACTCAAGTCCACAACACTTGGTGTAAATAATAAACGCAGTTTAGCAGTCAACAGGAAACTTCAGAGGAAAATGCAGACAAGCAGAAAGTCTATGAAGCACAGTTATTCTTGAGGATACTTGACACGAATAAATCCTTGTCTTTAGTCCAGACACAGATAGATATGCTTATAAGGAAGTTCAAATCATAACTTAGCTCAACCAGGGAGGCCTGATTAATAGTCTCAGGTTTTGCAGAGCAGCAAACAGCTTACATGTTCAGCAAATGCAGATGGAAGTAACACGAGCAGCAGATGAAGGAGGATTACTGAACACTGGTGTATGCAGCAGGAACTCAGAGCAGAGTGGCAGGATCTCCAACACAGGTTCACAGGAGCAGGTGCAGGTGCAAGGCCAGGGAGTAATCAGGAGCTGGATGCAAAGCAGAATACTCTAGCACAGACTGAAGGCTGGGGTGGAGTTTTATAGCAGGAAGACAAGTGCACATGAGACCAAAGACGCCATCTTGAAAAAGGGCAGTAATGCACAGAAGGTGATAAAAAATGTTCAGAGTCCTGACATATACTTTCCTTGGTAACCGTTCAAAGTCCAATATATCTTGACGAAAGCGCTCGCCTTGCTCCTCTTAGTTCTCATGTTCTCCTTGAACTTGTCAAGATGAGCGTCAAGGATATGGACTTTGAGAGACCTTCTGCATCCTATTATAACTTAATTCTTTGAGAGTCTGAACCAACTGCACATAGTTTTCTGCCTTCTGATTACCCAGGAAGCCATGAACCACTGCAACGAACTGTTCCAAGCTGTTTTCTCCGTCCTGTTCAGCAGCTTGACGAACTCGTCACATTCTATGATCTGTGGTCCGACTAAGATACCAGCCTTGACCTTTGCCTTGGTGTTGTGAATTTGCTTTTTGCTCCCTCTAGTGGTTACTAGTTTTTTGACTCTGGTTTTTCTGTCATTCCTTTTATCCGCACCTGGGTCGTTAGTTAGGGGTGTTGCTATATAAGCTCCCTGGACCTTCAGTTCTATGCCTGGCAACGTAGTTATCAGAGCTAGTCTGCTGTGCTCTTGTCTACTGATCCTGGTTCCAGTAATATCAGCTAAGTCTGCAGTTTGCTTTTTGCTATTTGTTTTGTTTTTGTATTTTTGTCCAGCTTGTTCCAAATCTATATCCTGACCTTTGCTGGAAGCTCTAGGGGGCTGGTGTTCTCCCCCCGGACCGTTAGACGGTTCGGGGGTTCTTGAATTTCCAGTGTGGATTTTGATAGGGTTTTTGTTGACCATATAAGTTACCTTTCTTTATTCTGCTATCAGTAAGCGGGCCTCTCTGTGCTAAACCTGGTTCATTTCTGTGTTTGTCATTTCCTCTTACCTCACCGTTATTATTTGTGGGGGGCTTCTATCCAGCTTTGGGGTCCCCTTCTCTGGAGGCAAGAAAGGTCTTTGTTTTTCCTCTACTAGGGGTAGCTAGATTCTCCGGCTGGCGCGTGTCATCTAGAATCATCGTAGGAATGATCCACGGCTACTTCTAGTGTTGGCGTTAGGTTTAGATATATGGTCAACCCAGTTACCACTGCCCTATGAGCTGGATTTTTGTATTCTGCAGACTTCCACGTTCCTCTGAGACCCTCGCCATTGGGGTCATAACAGTTTGCCAGGCCAGTATTAAATGTTTAATGCATTGCAGAAGAGGGATTATAAGAAAGAAGATTCTGAGTTTTTTTTTTTTTTTCTTCTTCCCCTTTACCTCAGAGTGGCTATGCTTGCTGCAGACATGAATGTCCAGACCTTGATTACAAGTGTGGACCAGCTGGCTACTCGTGTGCAGGGCATACAAGACTATGTTATTAGAAATCCTAGGTCAGAACCTAAAATACCGATTCCTGAACTGTTTTCCGGAGACAGGTTTAAGTTTAGGAATTTCATGAATAATTGTAAATTGTTTTTGTCCCTGAGACCCTGTTCATCTGGAGACTCTGCTCAGCAAGTAAAAATTGTTATTTCGTTCTTACGGGGCGACCCTCAGGATTGGGCTTTTTCGCTGGCGCCAGGAGATCCGGCATTGGCTGATATTGATGCGTTTTTTCTGGCGCTCGGTTTACTTTATGAGGAACCCAATCTTGAGATTCAGGCAGAAAAGGCCTTGCTGGCTATGTCTCAGGGGCAGGACGAGGCTGAAGTGTATTGCCAAAAATTTCGGAAATGGTCCGTGCTGACACATTGGAACGTGGTTCGTTTGCACGGCATCCCTGAGAATATTGTGTCAGACAGAGGATCCCAGTTCGTTTCCAGGTTCTGGCGATCCTTTTGTAGTAGGATGGGCATTGATTTGTCGTTTTCGTCTGCTTTCCATCCTCAGACTAATGGACAGACGGAGCGAACCAATCAGACTTTGGAGGCTTATTTGAGGTGTTTTGTCTCTGCTGATCAGGACGATTGGGTGACCTTCTTGCCGTTGGCTGAGTTTGCCCTTAATAATCGGGCTAGTTCCGCCACCTTGGTTTCGCCTTTTTTCTGCAACTCTGGTTTCCATCCTCGCTTTTCTTCGGGTCATGTGGAGCCTTCTGACTGTCCTGGAGTGGATTCTGTGGTGGATAGGTTGCAGCGGATCTGGAATCATGTGGTGGACAACTTGAAGTTGTCACAGGAGAGGGCTCAGCGCTTTGCCAACCGCCGCCGCGGTGTGGGTCCCCGACTACGCGTTGGGGATTTGGTATGGCTTTCTTCCCGCTTTGTTCCTATGAAGGTCTCCTCTCCCAAATTTAAACCTCGTTTTATTGGGCCTTACAAGATATTGGAAATCCTTAATCCTGTATCTTTTCGTCTGGATCTTCCTGTGTCGTTTGCTATTCACAATGTATTTCATAGGTCCTTGTTGCGGCGATACATTGTGCCTGTAGTTCCTTCTGCTGAGCCTCCTGCTCCAGTGTTGGTTGAGGGCGAGTTGGAGTACGTGGTGGAGAAGATCTTGGATTCTCGCCTCTCCAGGCGGAGGCTTCAGTACCTGGTCAAGTGGAAGGGCTATGGTCAGGAGGATAATTCCTGGGTGGTCGCCTCTGATGTTCATGCGGCCGATTTAGTTCGTGCCTTTCATGCCGCTCATCCTGATCGCCCTGGTGGTCGTGGTGAGGGTTCGGTGACCCCTCACTTAGGGGGGGGTACTGTTGTGAATTTGCTTTTTGCTCCCTCTAGTGGTTACTAGTTTTTTGACTCTGGTTTTTCTGTCATTCCTTTTATCCGCACCTGGGTCGTTAGTTAGGGGTGTTGCTATATAAGCTCCCTGGACCTTCAGTTCTATGCCTGGCAACGTAGTTATCAGAGCTAGTCTGCTGTGCTCTTGTCTACTGATCCTGGTTCCAGTAATATCAGCTAAGTCTGCAGTTTGCTTTTTGCTATTTGTTTTGTTTTTGTATTTTTGTCCAGCTTGTTCCAAATCTATATCCTGACCTTTGCTGGAAGCTCTAGGGGGCTGGTGTTCTCCCCCCGGACCGTTAGACGGTTCGGGGGTTCTTGAATTTCCAGTGTGGATTTTGATAGGGTTTTTGTTGACCATATAAGTTACCTTTCTTTATTCTGCTATCAGTAAGCGGGCCTCTCTGTGCTAAACCTGGTTCATTTCTGTGTTTGTCATTTCCTCTTACCTCACCGTTATTATTTGTGGGGGGCTTCTATCCAGCTTTGGGGTCCCCTTCTCTGGAGGCAAGAAAGGTCTTTGTTTTTCCTCTACTAGGGGTAGCTAGATTCTCCGGCTGGCGCGTGTCATCTAGAATCATCGTAGGAATGATCCCCGGCTACTTCTAGTGTTGGCGTTAGGTTTAGATATATGGTCAACCCAGTTACCACTGCCCTATGAGCTGGATTTTTGTATTCTGCAGACTTCCACGTTCCTCTGAGACCCTCGCCATTGGGGTCATAACACCTTGGACAGCTTTGGAATGAGACCTTGGAGGTAATTGAAAGCTGCTGACTCCTTGTCAAGAGCCATGACAAATTGCTTGATGATGCCTTACTTGATGTGCAGTGGTGGCATCAGGACCTTCAGAGGTTCTATCAGTGGCTCCCACTGTGTTCCTCTGCGGCCAGTCCTTTCTGTGTTAGTGCGCCTTAGTGTCACGGCTGTCCCAGAGGCCAAAGAAATTTTGTGAAACCGCCTTGAAGGCCTATCAGAAATAACACCATTTTTAAGTCTCTGATGACCTCCCATCCATAGTCGTCATACTTCAAGGCACTCAGCAACATCTTGACACTGGTGTAGTTCTCTTTGAGATACACAGAGTGAGTTATAAGGAGAGACGAGTAGTTTTTTCCGTTGTGAACCAGCACGGCTTTGAGGCTGCGGGATGAACTGTCTATGAATAGGCTCCATTCACTCGGGTTTCAGGTGATACCGATAGCCTCAAAAAGACCGGTCACATTGTTGCAGAAGCACAACCCATCTTCTTAAATAAAAAAGTTAGAAAATGTTTGGTGACGCTTTCTCTGATCTGTTGCTTGTACGATTTCATCCAACAAGTTCCACTGCTTGAGCCTGGATGTCAGTAGCTCAGCATTGGACTTGGTAAGGCGAAGGTCTCTGATTAAATTTTTGACATCTTTCTGGTTAGGAAAGTATGGCCTTCCCTCCTCAACTGCATCTGTGAAAACGTAATCTTGATCTCCAATATCTTCCTCGCTGTCTGACTTGCTGCTTTTTCCTGAAGATGGCTGATCCCTCTTCGGGGGAGTTGGAACAGGCTTGAGTGGTCGGTCGGTTGCCTCCAAATTCGCGGGATAGCGAACTTCATGGCTCTTTTTTCCCCTGTACCAACCTGTAACATAGCAGATGTAATTAATTATATAAATTTAAAAGCATGAAATTTTACACATTGCTTAATACATATTTTACTATAGTGCATAGTGTAAGAGTCAGGTCGGTCTGGTAGTCGGGGGCAGGTATATCTCGCCCAGTTACTTGTCCTATGTGAATTAGGCCGCTCAGTGTCTTCAGGATACTGATGCCCTGTCCTGAGTGCACTGTTTCAAGAGTGTTCTTGCTCGACCGGAGTGGTCTGAGCAGGGGGGGGGGGGGGATATGTAAGAGTCAGGTCGGTCTGGTAGTCGGGGGCAGGTATATCTCGCCCAGGTACTTGTCCTATGTGAATTAGGCCGCTCAGTGTCTTCAGGATACTGATGGGTTAATAAGTGCAGGAATAAAGGATGACCAGCTGGGGGTTTCCAGCGTCAGCCTGGGGCACACAGATTGCCTGTCTGTGTGAGACAAACGTGAGTGAGAGCTGTGCTCAAGAACTGTGTGATGTTAGCTGGGTGGGATAAGCCCCCCCAGTTGTTGAGATAGCAATGTATTGGTTTAGTTAGTGCCGGACAGGCTAGGTTTTATATTTATGCTTTGTTTTATCTATGTTGCTTTCACGTTAATAAATCTGACCTGAGGTCAGCCTGCTCAGAAACCTGCTGTACGCCTCAGATTCAATGCACAAACCACGTGACCTTTGACCCCAGCAAAGGCGATCCCAGAGTGTTTTGTCACATTGTGGTGGAGAACGCGGGCATAACGTGGCACAGGCGACAGTATGGAAGACGTAGTGAAAGCCCTAGTACAGTCCACTGCCATACAGCAGCAGGCCACTGCCGCACAGCAAGAAGCTAATCGCTTGATGGCCGCACAGCTGAAGGAGTTAGTGGACATGACGGTTGCAGACCGCCAGCTTCTCCAACAGGTGGCGCAGCGCCTGGTGAGCATGCCTGAGGCTGACCCGGAAGCAGAGTCCAGAAGGATCCATGTGAGTCGATACTGGCAAAAGCTGACTGCAGAAGATGACGTCGAGGCACACCTGACAACGTTTGAGCGGATAGCGTTGAGAGAAAAGTGGCCGAAGGCACGATGGGCCGATTTGATTGCCCCGTTTCTCTCCGGCGAGGCCCAAAAAGCTTACCATGACTTGGACCCGGAAGTCGCTCAGGACTTTGAGAAGCTGAAAGCTGAGGTCCTGGCCCGGCTGGGTGTGACGACGGCTGTCCGTGCACAGAGGGTACACCAGTGGACAAGTACCTGAGAGTACTACCACCAGCACTGAAAAGGTGGGTAAGCCAAGGAAATCCCACGACAGCGGATCAACTTGTGGAGTTGGTCGAGCGTTATTCCGTGGCAGAAAGACTTCCCGACGACACCGCCAGCACCCGGTCTGTGCCTCCTCCTCGTGGAACCGGTAAGACTGTTCCAGGGACTACGGGTGAAGGAAAATCGCTTAAAACTGTGGGGGAGGAACAAGGGACTGCTCGCACTCCGAGACCGAGAATGTTGGACAGTGGTCTCAATAGGGGACCTGTTAGGTGTTTCCGCTGCTATGAGAAGGGCCATGTTTCTGTGAATTGTCCTGTTACCACTGAACCCATGCAGTGCGACATTACAGACTCTAAAAAATGCATGTCTTTGGTTACACGGCTAGTGAGTGTGAATGCGGGTCAAAATGATACAGCGAAACACCTGTGTGAATTATTTGTTGATGGGAAAAATGTTGTGGCATTACTAGACTCTGGAAGTGTGGTGACTCTGGTGAAAGCCAGTCTGGTGGCACTTCCATCTGGTCCGTCTGACAAGTTTTCTGTAACGTGTGTGCATGGCGACACCTGCTCGTACCTAACAGCGGTCATATGGATTTTCACTCCCTATGGGTCTGTGCAACACAAAGTGGGACTCGTTCCCGCATTGGTACAGGATGTATTCCTGGGCAGGGATTTTCCCCATTTCTGGCAGTTGTGGGAAAATCAGTTGCTCCTTCACGGTAGCTGTACCCGTGAATCTTCTCCCATGCCATCTGGAGGTCCCGAGCTCCTAGAGGAGACCCCACAGGAAGACGTTGCTGGGGAGGTTATTGAATCTAACCTTCAGTACCCCTTCTCAGTTATGGCGGGGGAAACTGAGGAAACTCAGCGAGAGGCGGAGGCAGACAGCCATCCGGCACCCTGCCTGCCAGATTTGGGAGTCCAGTTGGATGACTTCCACAGCGAGCAAATGAAAGATCCTACCCTGACTCCGGCTAGGAAAAATGTAAAAATGATAGATGGGGTACCCGTAGAACCTGACACTAGGCTAGCGTACCCGTACATGGTTCTTGAAAATGATTTGCTCTACCAGGTAGTAAAAAAGGGGAAGACACTGTGCAATGGTTAGTGGTACCCAAACCTTATCGGCGGAAGGTACTGGACCTGGCCCACGGACATATAATGGGGGGACATCTGGGGGTACAGAAAACCACAGAAAGGATATCGCATTGTTTTGTGTGGCCCGGCATACATAATGATGTGCGTAACTATTGTGAGTCCTGTCCAGAGTGCCAAATCTCTGCGCCTAAACCTCGGTTCTGTAGCCCTTTGGTACCCCTCCCTATCATTGGAGTCCCATTTGAGAGAATTGGAATGGATTTGATTGGGCCCCTTCCCCGGTCCGCACGTGGGCACCAACATATCCTCGTCATCGTGGACTATGCCACTCGTTACCCGGAAGCCATCCCTTTGCGTAACACAGCTACCAAGACGATCGCCAAGGAATTGGTACAAGTGTTTAGTCGGGTGGGAATTCCAAAACAGATACTCACCGATCAGGGGACTCCCTTTATGTCGAGGGTAATGAAGGAGCTCTGCAGACTCTTACAAATAGACCCATTGCGTACATCTGTCTATCACCCTCAAACAGATGGCCTGGTTGAGCGGTTCAACAAAACCTTAAAACAGATGCTCCGGAAAGCGATAGACAAAGATGGGAAGAACTGGGATTACTTGTTACCCTATTTGCTGTTTGCCATTAGGGAAGTTCCCCAGTCTTCCACAGGATTTTCGCCTTTCGAACTGTTATACGCCCGTCGTCCCCGTGGACTGTTGGACGTCGCAAAAGAAACCTGGGAAGGTCAAGTCACTCCCTTTAAAACGGTGATCGACCATGTAACACAAATGCAGGACCCTAACTCTTGGCTTATAGCGTGTTTTAGCTTTTTATTTATTTATTTATTTACATTTTTTTCTCTTCCCCTCCTCCCTCTCCTCTTTCCTCCTTTCGTTTTTTTCCCCCCTCCCCCCACCCTACTCTTATTGGGGCCATTTGCTTTATATGGGCCCCTTTTATATATTTATATGCATTTTCTATTTATCTTTATAACTTATAGTGCTTTTACTATTTTACATTATTTAATGTTTTATCTCTTTGATTTGTAGGGTTGTCTTTGCCCGGGTTTTTTATGTTTATATATGTGCCAATAGTAAATTAAATAAAGCTTATTCTATCTTATATTTTTATATATTTAACTTAGGTCATTGTGGCTATAACAAAATCCTGATTCTATCCCGTATATTGCCTAGTTAAATCCTTACTCATTATCCCTCCTTACATAGCTAGTAGCCCAATAGTGCTTCAGTGTTCCAGCTGCCGACTCATTATGTGGGCATATGGGGCTTTATAAGGACTATGAGACCGCCAGTTTCCTCAGCCCTGACGAAGAAGGTCCGGAGACCTTCGAAACGCGTAGGCAATTGTGATCCTGTGCGGCATCCGTCCTTTGCTTTTTGTTTTGGTGACGTCACCTTTACCACGCCCCCTTTTTTACCGCTCCGTGCACCAGCCTCGTGTGCCAGTCAGCGGCGGTCCCGACGTGTGCGGCGGGCACACACTCACCAGGGAGGACGCTCCCCATACCATCAGGTGCTTGTGCCGCCCCACATTGCCACCTTGGTCATTGCTAATCTGGACACTGTACCCCTATTTCTTTGGGCCGCTGGCGATCCTGGCTCCATACCTATTAGGACGACTACAGCCTCACTGAGAACACGCTAACACCGCTACGAGCAGCTACGTTGTCAGTTAGTAAGTGTGCTTTTTTTCTATTAACACTAATCACGCAAACTCTGGATAAAACAGGCACTCACTCTGTTATCGGTACCAGTTTGCTGATATTGTTATATATATATTTTTATTGTGCTTTATGTCGTGCCCAGGCAGATGCTCACTTTTTATTCCCATGTATCGCCTTGTCTAGTTGGCGCGGTGTCTTTTTCTATCCAATTATTACAAATGCAGGACCGTATTGCCGCTGTCATGCCCATTGTTAAGGACCATATGTTACAGGCCCAGGGAGCCCAGAGGCAAAGTTATGATAGAGGCGCTAAGGTCCGTACATTTGCATCCGGGGATAGGGTGTTGATCCTAATCCCTACGGTGGATAGTAAATTTCTGGCGAAATGGCAGGGCCCCTTTGAGGTCATGGAAAGAGTTGGTGAAGTGAAATATAAAGTGTACCAGCCTGGTAAGAGAAAACCAGAACAGATTTATCATGTGAATCTGATAAAACCCTGGAAAGACCGCTCTGCCCTAACGGCGGATCTGCCCCGTCCGGTTTGCTCACCTACGATACCGGAGGTGCAGATTGCCGAGACTCTCTCGGAACGACAAAAATCTGAGGTTAAGCAGTTTTTGTTACAGAACCAACAGTTTTTCTCGGAAAAACCTGGCCGGACTAAGCTGGTGAAACATGAGATTGTCACAGAGCCTGGTGTCACAGTTCATGTGAAGCCCTACCAGATTCCGGAAGCACGCCGTGAAGCCGTCTCCCGGGAAGTGAAGGCAATGTTGGACTTAGGAGTCGTTGAAGAGTCACACAGCGCCTGGTCCAGTCCAATCGTATTGATACCTAAGCCGGATGGCTCCATACGGTTTTGTAATGACTTTAGGAAACTGAATGCGGTTTCTAAATTTGATGCGTACCCTATGCCCCGGGTCGATGAGTTGATCGACTGGCTTGGTAAAGCCCGATACATTACGACCCTGGATCTAACAAAGGGGTACTGGCAGATCCCTCTGGACGAGGCGGCCAGAGAGAAGACGGCATTTGCTACACCGGAACGTCTGTTCCAGTATGTCTACATGCCGTTTGGACTTCACGGAGCTCCAGCAACGTTCCAGAGATTGATGGATCGAGTCTTGAGGCCCCACAGGCAGTACGCTTCTGCCTACCTGGATGACATCGTAATTTACAGCATGGACTGGGAAACGCACCTCCGGAAGGTACAGGCGGTGATTGATGACCTGCGAGACGCAGGCTTAACGGCGAACCCCAAGAAATGTCACATCGGGCTACGTGATTGGCAGAGGAGTGGTTAAACCCCAGATCGACAAAATACAGGCAATTCAGGGCTGGCCGCAACCAGTGAACAAGAAACAAGTACAAGCTTTCCTAGGGATTGCCGGCTATTATCGCCGGTTCATACCCAATTTTGCAGCCATGGCTACCCCCTTGACGGATCTTACCAAAGGGAGGGGTTCCGTCATGGTAAAATGGACCTCAGCTGCTGAAGAGGCCTTCCACAGCCTGAAATGGACTTTGTGCTCTCAGCCCGTACTAGTGACTCCTGATTTCAGCAGCGAGTTTGTGGTGCAAACCGATGCCTCTGATACTGGTGTCAGAGCTGTACTTTCCCAGGTGAGGGACGGAGTGGAACACCCGGTCCTCTACCTCAGCCGGAAACTGAATGTACATGAGCGGAGGTATGCCGTGGTTGAAAAAGAGTGCCTAGCCATTAAATGGGCTCTCGACTCCCTCAAGTACTACCTGGCAGGTAGGAAGTTTAGACTGGTCACGGACCATGCCCCTCTCAAGTGGATGCACCTCCACAAAGACCGTTATAGTCGCGTAACCCGGTGGTTCCTTGCCCTGCAGGCTTACTCTTTCACGGTGGAGCACCGACCCGGGGTGCAGATGGGGAACGCTGATGCCCTGTCCCGAGTGCACTGTTTCAAGAGTGTTCTTGCTCGACCGGAGTGGTCTGAGCGGGGGGGGGGGATATGTAAGAGTCAGGTCGGTCTGGTAGTCGGGGGCAGGTATATCTCACCCAGGTACTTGTCCTATGTGAATTAGGCCGCTCAGTGTCTTCAGGATACTGATGGGTTAATAAGTGCAGGAATAAAGGATGACCAGCTGGGGGTTTCCAGCGTCAGCCTGGGGCACACAGATTGCCTGTCTGTGTGAGACAAACGTGAGTGAGAGCTGTGCTCAAGAACCGTATGATGTTAGCTGGGTGGGATAAGCCCCCCCATTTGTTGAGATAGCAACGTATTGGTTTAGTTAGTGCCGGACAGGCTAGGATTTATGTTTATGCTTTGTTTTATCTATGTTGCTTTCACGTTAATAAATCTGACCTGAGGTCAGCCTGCTCAGAAACCTGCTGTACGCCTCAGATTCAATGCACAAACCATGTGACCTTTGACCCCAGCAAAGGCGATCCCGGAGTGTTTTGTCACAATAGACATATGTGAAAATTTTGTCAATTGCAACTCCTTAAACTGTACTAGATCTTAATCATTGAAATTCTGCAAAATAATGCACTGCCATCAAATGAGCAGCAATTGTTCACCTTACCTTCAAGAGTTTTCTTGCAATATTCGCATGAGAATTGAGGTGCCCAGGACTTGTCTTGATCCCGACAGGCGTGCCGAAATATACCTTGTAGGCCTTGCACATCTTACTACATGCTTTCATGGAATATTTTCTCGCTCTTGTCTTTATAAATTGTCCACACACATAGAAAAATGCATCTGCTGGGCGCAAACAACCTCTTGATGCCATCTAAAAAAAATAATTGCTCTTTAAATATGATTCGCTATTCTCTTACTCAGCAATAACATGAACCGAAATGTTGGTTTGAGTCACCTGTGCTTTTATACTTGTATGACTACTATTTAACACTCCGAGAACGTTCTAGAATGTTCTAAAAGTTTCTAGAAACTTCTAGATAATTCTAGAAACTTCTGCACAATTCTAGCAGTTCAAGAATATTCTAGAAGACTGTATTGAATATGAATCGAGATTTTTACCAAAAACAGACAAATTTTAAAATTTCATTGTCCTGATCACAGAAACATAGTTTTGATGGAACAATAACTATTTTCTATTTGTTTTAGGCATAACAGGTTAGGAAAACACACTTTCTTCCCAGGAAAAAAAATGTTACATAGTGTAATTAATTAAAGTTTTTTACATAGCTTGCTATTTTTATGGACAGTTTAAGTAGAAATGTTCAAAAATATAAAACTCAATGATATTTTATTAAAAATAATTGTTTTTTATCTTAGCAGATGACTGTACCAGGAGATCAGAGGGACAGCTGACATCTTCAATTTTTAAATCTGATGATCTTGAGACCCTACAAGATACAACTGAAGTGAATGACATTACTCCAGATATATCATCATCCATTCACAGCAAAGATCTATCATCTGATCCTATGAAACAGGTTCCATCTTCTGATTCATTACTGACTACTAAGGAAAATCAAAGTAACAAAAGAGGCATTAAAAAACAAACTGCACCTAAAGCAAAGAAGTCATTTTCATGTTCAGAATGTGGGAAATGTTTTAACAACAAATCACATTTTGTTACTCACCAGAGAATTCACACAGGAGAGAAGCCTTTTACCTGTTCAGAATGTGGGAAATGTTTTACCCACAAAGAGACTCTTGTTGCACACCAAACAACCCACACAGGGGAGAAGCCTTTTTCCTGTTCAGAATGTGCAAAATGTTTTGCACGTAAATCATATTTTGTTAGACATCAAAGAACCCACACAGGGGAGAAGTATTTTTCATGTTCAGAATGTGGAAAATGTTTTAACCAGAAATCATATTTAGTTAAGCACCTTAGAACTCACACGGGGGAGAAGCCTTTTTCCTGTTCAGAATGTGGAAAATGTTTTATCCAGAAATCAGATTTGGTTATTCACCATAGAACTCACACGGGGGAGAAGCCTTTTTCCTGTTCAGAATGTGGGAAATGTTTTACCGTCAAAGGGAGTCTTGTTACACACCAAATAACTCACACAGGGGAGAAGCCTTTTTCCTGTTCAGAATGTGGAAAATGTTTTAACCAGAAATGCGATTTGGTTAAGCACCTTAGAACTCACACGGGGGAGAAGCCTTTTTCCTGTTCAGAATGTGGAAAATGTTTTAACCAGAAATTCGATTTGGTTAATCACCATAAAACTCACACGGGGGAGAAGCCTTTTTCCTGTTCAGAATGTGGAAAATGTTTTAACCAGAAATCAGATTTGGTTAATCACCATAGAACTCACACGGGGGAGAAGCCTTTTTCCTGTTCAGAATGTGGGAAATGTTTTACCCTAAAAGGGAATCTTGTTACACACCAAATAACTCACACAGGGGAGAAGCCTTTTTCCTGTTCAGAATGTGGAAAATGTTTTAACCAGAAATCAGATTTGGTTAATCATCATAGAACTCACACGGGGGAGAAGCCCTTTTCCTGTTCAGAATGTGAGAAATGTTTTACCCTCAAAGGAAATCTTGTTAAACACCAATTAACTCACACAGGGGAGAAGCCTTTTTCCTGTTCAGAATGTGGAAAATGTTTTAAACAGAAATTCGATTTGGTTAAGCACCTTAGAACTCACACGGGGGAGAAGCCTTTTTCCTGTTCAGAATGTGAAAAATGTTTTAACCAGAAATCAGATTTGGTTAATCACCATAAAACTCACACGGGGGAGAAGCCTTTTTCCTGTTCAGAATGTGGAAAATGTTTTAACCAGAAATCAGATTTGGTTAATCACCATAAAACTCACACAGGAGATAAGCCTTTTTCCTGTTCAGAATGTGGGAAATGTTTTAAATGCAAAAAGCTTCTTGTTAGACATCAGAACAGTCACACAGAGGAGAAGCCTTTTACATTTTCTTAATGTGGGAAATATTTTACTTGGAAATCAACTGTTAATAAACATCAGAGACATCACATAGGGGAGAAGCCTTTTTTATGTTCATAATGTTGGAATAGTTTTAACCAAAATTGAATCTTCTTAAATGGGTTGTCTCTTATCATTCCTCATGTTTGCTGAAAAAAAGGATAAAACTAAACTATATTCATTCCAAATGTAAAACTATACCCATAATTCACTCCCTGAAGGTTAGTCAGTAGGTGACTAATAGAAAAAACATGTACCCCACAGTTCAGTATATAGGGTGAGGTGACGTATACACACTCACTCTCCAAGCCTCTCATTTCTACGGGTTTCATCATCCTCACAAAAGGCGACATCAGGAGACTATTTAATATTGACCTATAGTCAAGCGAGAGTAGACCAAGAAAAAACTAAAGTCATGTATCATGTTATCTGAAACAGTCAGAAAACCAGCTACATATTGGCAGATCCGAGACCTCAAACTATATACTCGTAAGTTTATAAGCCACTCCAGTGTCAGGAATAGATAGTATGTGACAATACAGTATAATTCTTGTGTTTTTCTCATATAGGGACTGCCCTAGTTTGGTGTTGTAACAGCTGTTAATTAGTAGTGCAGACAAATTGTCCTAGACTAAACTCTGTTTTCCGACGGCCAAATATATGCCACTCAGGGAAAACTTAGGCCAGGTTCACATTGCGTTAACAGCAGCCTGTTCAACACATGCGTTAACGGGCTGCTGTTATCGCAAGTGTCGGTATGTCAGCGCGCTAGCGCAGATAGAGCTAGCAGATGCTCTATCTGCGCTAGCAGTGACGGACTCGGAAACGCTGCAGCCCGCGTCCCAGGGTCCGTCACTCAATGACGACACATCGCTAGCGCACGCCCACAATGGGCGTGCGCTAGCGATGCGTCCGACATTGGACTAAATGGCTACGTTATGCCGTGGTGTAACGTAGTCCATCTAACGGACTCCAAAAACGTAATGTGAACCTGGCCTTACCTGCTCCAAAGATCAATAGCAGCTTCTAACTAATGGCCATGCTGCGGTCTGTCAAGGAATGAGTGCAATATCGTTATAAAGACTAGGGATGTGTGCAACTATAATGTCTGGAAGATCTGTGCCATTATTTAGTATGAATATGGAGATTATCTCTGCAAGTTAAGTGTTCCCTGAGCGGTATATACAGTATTTTCACATACTATCTATTCCTGACACGGGAGTGGCTTATAAATTTACAAGGTATATAGTTTGAGGTGTGGGATCTGCCAATATGTGGCTAGGTTTCTTCTGACTGTTTCGGTTAACATGATACATGATTTTAGGGTTTTCTTTGTCTAGTCCTTCTTGAATATAGTTGAATATTAAATAGTCTCCTGATGAATGAATGAATCCAATAAATATTCATTTCTCTTAAGTAGCGGCACACGTGAATGCCGGCAGCAGCAGGAAGGCTCCGGCTGACACTGCGCACTACTGAAGAGCAATGAATACTCACCACTCTCTGCGCACAGTCCCTGCAAGTACTCCAGAAGCTGTGCTCTGCTTGTGACATCCCTGCCATGTGCTGCTTACAAGCATAAAGCAGCTGCTGGCATCGGAAAAGGGAGGGAGCGCCAGGTTGGTAAGTGTAATGTTTTTGGTTTTTTTTAATATTTTCTGATGGAGCCATGCATACCATGACTGGAGTGGGGGCCAAACATACCAGAATAGGGATGGGGCCCTGGATACCAGGATAGAGATGGGGCCCTGCATACTAGTATAGGGATGAGGTCGATCATTCCTGCCAGGATAGGGATGAGGGGGCCATGTGTATCAGGATAGGGATAAGGGATCCATGCATACCAGAGTAGGGATGAGGGATCCATGCATAATAGGATAGGGATGAGGGGGCCATATGTATCAGGGTTCGGATGAGGGGGCCATATATACCAGTATAGGGGAAATTAAGTACAGAATTGACCACATTGTTTGCTTCAATTTTTTTTCCTAATTTCCTCCTCTAAACCCTAGGTGCATCTTATAGTCCAAAAATTACAGTATATATATATATATATATATATATATATATACACTCACCGGCCACTTTATTAGGTACACCTGTCCAACTTCTTGTTAACACTTAATTTCTAATCAGCCAATCACATGGCGGCAACTCAGTGCATTTAGGCATGTAGACATGGTCAAGACAATCTCCTGCAGTTCAAACCGAGCATCAGTATGGGGAAGAAAGGTGATTTGAGTGCCTTTGAACGTGGCATGGTTGTTGGTGCCAGAAGGGCTGGTCTGAGTATTTCAGAAACTGCTGATCTACTGGGATTTTCACGCACAACCATCTCTAGGGTTTACAGAGAATGGTCCGAAAAAGAAAAAAAATCCAGTGAGCGGCAGTTCTGTGGGCGGAAATGCCTTGTTGATGCCAGAGGTCAGAGGAGAATGGGCAGACTGGTTCGAGCTGATAGAAAGGCAACAGTGACTCAAATCGCCACCCGTTACAACCAAGGTAGGCCTAAGAGCATCTCTGAACGCACAGTGCGTCGAACTTTGAGGCAGATGGACTACAGCAGCAGAAGACCACACC
The DNA here is from genome assembly GCF_051348905.1 of Ranitomeya variabilis. Classification (NCBI taxonomy): domain Eukaryota; kingdom Metazoa; phylum Chordata; class Amphibia; order Anura; family Dendrobatidae; genus Ranitomeya; species Ranitomeya variabilis. The sequence goes on along the minus strand of NC_135235.1, from coordinate 701,574,781 downwards.
GGGTACCACTCCTTTCAGCTAAGAACAGGAAACTGAGGCTACAATTTGTACAAGCTCATCGAAATTGGACAGTAGAAGATTGGAAAAACGTTGCTTGGTCTGATGAGTCTCGATTTCTGCTGCGACATTCGGATGGTAGGGTCAGAATTTGGCGTATACAACATGAAAGCATGGATCCATCCTGCCTTGTATGGAGCATCTTTGGGATGTGCAGCCGACAAATCTGCGGCAACTGTGTGATGCCATCATGTCAATATGGACCAAAATCTCTGAGGAATGCTTCCAGCACCTTGTTGAATCTATGCCACGAAGAATTGAGGCAGTTCTGAAGGCAAAAGGGGGTCCAACCCGTTACTAGCATGGTGTACCTAATAAAGTGGCCGGTGAGTGTATATATATATATATCTTTTTTTTTTTTTTCTCTGTGAACTCATTCCTCATGTTTGGCCTCATTAAAATAAAAACACTCATACTCCGCTGGCATGCTGGCTCCACTTCAGCGGTGTCGAAACTCAATGTCCCGGGGCTTATGTGAGGTTGTTACATCACACAAGCCCTGCACCCGATCAGCGGCAGCTTCACTGTTCCTTCCTTTGGACATATTGATCATGAACAGGAAGCCAGGGCTGCGGCTGGTCTCTGACTGCCTCATGATGCTTGATTTGTCCGAAGGTGGGGACAGTGACGTCAGCGCTGATTGGGCACAGGGCTCACATGACGTAAAAACCTCAAAAGAGCCCCAAGAAGACAAGTGCCAACACCAGTGAAGCGGTGCCACCATGGGAGGTTTGTATGAGGACTTTTATTTTAACAGGACCAAACCTGAGGAATGAGAAGGGCTTCTCCAACTAGTTGTCAACCTTTATAAACATCAAAAATCCCACACAGAGAAAAGTCATTACTATACCTAGAGGGTGAGAAATGAATTACAGGAAAATCGTATTTTGTTGACCTTCAAAAATAATTCAGACGGGGAGAAAAGTACACAGTATATATTTTTGACAAATTGTGCAAAAACATGATGCGCGCAGCATGCATTCAAGGTCAGAATATTATATGGGAGTTTTATAGGATAAACGAAATACCAACAGAAAATAAATGACCCAAAACAAAACATTTATCAGTAAAAATAACTCCTCTTTATTAGGTAAAGTATAAAAGAATTGCGCCATTTTCCGATACCCGTCGCTTTTCCATTTTTCATGATCTTAGGTTGGGTGAAGGCTTATTTTTTGCGTGCCGAGCTGATGTTTTTAACCCCTTAGTGACAGCCAATTTGGTACTTAATGACCGAGCCAATTTTTACAATTCTGACCACTGTCACTTTATGAGGTTATAACTCTGGAACGCTTTAACGGATCCCGCTGATTCTGAGGCTGTTTTTTCATGACATATTGTACTTCATGTTAGTGGTAACATTTCTTCGATATTACTTGCGAATATTTATGAAAAAAATGGAAATATGGCGAAAATTTTTAAAATTTTGCAATTTTCAAACTTTGTATTTTTATGCCCTTAAATCAGAGAGATATGTCACGAAAAATAGTTAATTAATAACATTTCCCACATGTCTACTTAACATCAGCACAATTTTGGAAACAAAATTTTTTTTTATGTTAGGGAGTTATAAGGGTTAAAAGTTGACCAGCAATTTCTCATTTTTACAACACCATTTTTTTTTTTAGGGACCACATCACATTTGAAGTCATTTTGAGGGGTCTATATGATAGAAAATAATGAAGTGTGACACCATTCTAAAAACTGCACCCCTCAAGGTTCTCAAAACCACATTCAAGAAGTTTATTAACCCTTTACGTGCTTCACAGGAACTGAAACAATGTGGAAGGAAAAAATGAACATTTAACTTTTTTTTGCAAACATTTTAATTCAGAACCATTTTTTTTATTTTCACATGTGTAAAAACGGAAATGTAACCATAAATTTTGTTATGCAATTTCTCCTGAACACGCCAATACCCCATATGTGGGGGTAAACCACTTTTTAGTCACGCCGCAGAGCTTGGAAGTGAAGGAGCGCCGTTTGACTTTTTCAATGCAGAATTGGCTGGAATTAAGATCGGACGCCATGTCACGTTTAGAGAGCCCCTGATGTGCCTAAACAGTGGAAACCCCCCACAAGTGACACCATTTTGGAAACTAGACCCTTTAAGGAACTTATCTAGATGTGTGGTGAGCACTTTGAACCCCCAAGTGCTTCACAGAAGTTTATAACGTAGAGCCGTGAAAATAAAAAAATCACATTTTTTTTCTACAAAAATGATCTTTTTGCCCCCAAATTTTTATTTTCACAAGGGTAACAGGAGAAATTAGACCACAAAAGTTGTGCAATTTCTCCTGAGTACGTCGATACCCCATATGTGGGGGTAAACCACTGTTTGGGCGCACCGCAGAGCTTGGAAGAGAAGGAGTGCCGTTTTACTTTTTCAATGTAGAATTGGCTGGATTTGAGATCGGACGCCATGTCGCGTTTGGAGAGCCCCTGATGTGCCTAAACAGTGGAAACCCCCCACAAGTGACCCCATTTTGTAAACTAGACCCCTTAAGGAACTGATTTAGATGTGTGGTGAGCACTTCAAACCCACAGGTGCTTCACAGAAGTTTATAACGTAGAGCCGTGAAAATAAAAAAATCGCATTTTTTCTACAAAAATGATCTTTTTGCCCCAAAATTTTTATTTTCACAAGGGTAACAGGAGAAATTAGACCAGAAAAGTTGTTGTGCAATTTCTCCCGAGTACGTCAATACCCCATATGTGGGGGTAAACCACTGTTTGGGCGCACCGCAGAGCTTGGAAGAGAAGGAGTGCCGTTTTACTTTTTCAATATTGAATTGGCTGGAATTGAGATCGGACGCCATGTCGCGTTTGGAGAGCCCCTGATGAGTCTAAACAGTAGAAACCCACCACATGTCACCCCATTTTGGAAACTAGACCCCCCATGGAACTTATATAGATGTGTGGTGAGAACTTTGAATGCCCAAGTGCTTCACAGAAGTTTAGAATGCAGAGTCGTGAAAATAAACAATATTTTTTTTTCCACAAAAAATATATTGTAGCCCCCAAGTTTTTATTTTCACAAGGGTAACAGGAGAAATTTGACCACTAAAGTTGTTGTCCAATATATCCCGAGTACGCTGATGCCCCATATGTGGGGGTAAACCACTGTTTGGGCGCACGGCAGAGCTTGGAAGGGAAGGAGCGCCGTTTTGGAATGCAGACTTAGATAGAATGGTCTGTGGGCGTTATGTTGCGTTTGCAGAGCCCCTGATGTACCTAAACAGTAGTAACCTCCCCACAAGTGACCCCATTTTGGAAACTAGACCCCTGTCATGATCTCAATGGCAAGAGAACATAGCATCAGCATATATAGGAACTAGCTCTTGGAAGATGGGAACTGAGCTGACCATGAACTAAACCTAACACACAACTAGCAGTGGCCGGGTAGCATGCCTACGTTGATTCTAGATGCCCAGCACCAGCCGGAGGACTAAATAATGCTAGCAGAGGAAAATATTAGTCCTAGCTCACCTCTAGAGAAATACCCCGAAAGGAGACAGAGGCCCCCCACATGTATTGGCGGTGAATTAAGATGAAATAACAAAACGTAGTATGAAAATAGGTTTAGCAAATTTGAGGTCCACTTACTACATAGCAGAAGACAGAAAGAACACTTTCATGGTCAGCTGAAAACCCTATCAAAACACCATCCAGAAATTACTTTAAAACTCTGGCATTAACTCATAACACCAGAGTGGCAATTCCTGTTCACAAGAGCTTTCCAGACACAGTAACGAAACTACAGCTGTGAACTGGAACAAAAATGCAAAAACAAACATGGACAAGAGTCCAACTTATCTAGTAGTTGTCTAGGAGCAGGAACAAGCACAGAGAGGCTTCTGATAACATTGTTGACCGGCAAGCAACTAACAAAGCAGCAAGGTTATATAGCGACTCCCACATCTTGATGGGAACAGGTGAACAGAGAAGATGAAGACACCAGTTCAATTCCACCAGTAGCCACCGGGGGAGCCCAGAATCCAAATTCACAACAGTACCCCCCCCTCAAGGAGGGGGCACCGAACCCTCACCAGAACCACCAGGGCGATCAGGATGGGCCCTATGAAAGGCACGAACCAGATCAGAGGCATGAACATCAGATGCATTCACCCAAGAATTATCCTCCTGGCCGTATCCCTTCCACTTGACCAGATACTGGAGTCTCCGTCTGGAAACACGAGAGTCTAAGATTTTCTCCACAACGTACTCCAACTCACCCTCAACCAACACCGGAGCAGGAGGCTCAGCGGAAGCCACAACCGGTACCTCATACCTGCGCAATAATGACCGATGAAAAACGTTATGAATAGAAAAGGATGCAGGGAGGTCCAAACGGAAGGAAACAGGGTTAAGAATCTCCAATATCTTATACGGGCCGATGAACCGAGGCTTAAACTTAGGAGAAGAGACCCTCATAGGGACAAAACGAGAAGACAACCACACCAAATCCCCAACACAAAGCCGAGGACCAACACGACGGTGGCGGTTGGCAAAAAGCTGAGTCTTCTCCTGGGACAACCTCAAATTGTCCACCACCTGCCCCCAGATCTGATGCAATCTCTCCACCACAGCATCCACTCCAGGACAATCCGAAGATTCCACCTGACCAGAGGAAAATCGAGGATGAAACCCCGAATTACAGAAAAACGGGGACACCAAAGTGGCAGAGCTGGCCCGATTATTGAGAGCGAACTCCGCCAATGGCAAAAAAGCAACCCAATCATCCTGGTCAGCAGACACAAAACACCTCAGATATGTCTCCAGGGTCTGATTAATCCGCTCGGTCTGGCCATTCGTCTGAGGATGGAAAGCGGACGAAAAAGATAAATCTATGCCCATCCTAGCACAGAATGCCCGCCAAAATCTAGACACGAATTGAGTCCCTCTGTCAGAAACGATATTCTCAGGAATACCATGCAAACGAACAACATTTTGAAAAAACAGAGGAACCAACTCGAAAGAAGAAGGCAACTTGGGCAGAGGAACCAAATGGACCATCTTAGAGAAACGGTCACACACCACCCAGATGACAGACATCTTCTGAGAAACAGGCAGATCTGAAATAAAATCCATCGAGATGTGCGTCCAAGGCCTCTTAGGAATAGGCAAGGGCAACAATAATCCACTAGCCCGAGAACAACAAGGCTTGGCCCGAGCACAAACGTCACAAGACTGCACAAAACCTCGCACATCTCGTGACAGGGAAGGCCACCAGAAGGACCTTGCCACCAAATCCCTGGTACCAAAAATGCCAGGATGACCTGCCAACGCAGAAGAATGAACCTCAGAGATTACTCTACTGGTCCAATCATCAGGAACAAACAGTTTATCAGGTGGGCAACGATCAGGTCTATCCGCCTGAAACTCCTGCAAGGCCCGCCGCAGGTCTGGAGAAACGGCTGACAATACCACTCCATCCTTAAGGATACCTGTGGGCTCAGAGTTACCAGGCGAGTCAGGCTCAAAACTCCTAGAAAGGGCATCCGCCTTAACATTCTTAGAACCCGGTAGGTATGACACCACAAAATTAAACCGAGAGAAAAATAATGACCAGCGCGCCTGTCTAGGATTCAGGCACCTGGCGGTCTCAAGATAAATCAAATTTTTGTGGTCCGTCAATACCACCACCTGATGTCTGGCCCCCTCAAGCCAATGGCGCCACTCCTCAAAAGCCCACTTCATGGCCAAAAGCTCCCGATTCCCAACATCATAATTCCGCTCAGCGGGCGAAAATTTACGGGAAAAGAAGGCACAAGGCCTCATCACGGAGCAGTCAGAACTTTTCTGCGACAACACTGCCCCAGCTCCGATCTCAGAAGCGTCGACCTCAACCTGAAAAGGTAGAGCAACATCAGGCTGACGCAACACAGGGGCAGAGGAAAAACGGCGCTTAAGCTCCCGAAAGGCCTCCACAGCATCAGGGGACCAATCAGCAACATCAGCACCCTTCTTAGTCAAATCGGTCAATGGCTTAGCAATATCCGAAAAACCAGCAATAAATCGACGATAAAAGTTAGCAAAGCCCAAAAATTTCTGAAGACTCTTAAGAGAAGAGGGCTGCGTCCAATCACAAATAGCTTGAACCTTGACAGGATCCATTTCAATGGAAGAGGGGGAAAAAATATATCCCAAAAAGGAAATCCTCTGTACCCCAAAAACACACTTAGAACCCTTCACACACAAAGAATTAGACCGCAAAACCTGAAAAACCCTCCTGACTTGCTGGACATGAGAGTCCCAGTCATCCGAAAAAATCAGAATATCATCCAGATACACAATCATAAATTTATCCAAATAATCGCGAAAAATATCATGCATAAAGGACTGGAAAACTGACGGAGCATTTGAAAGACCAAAAGGCATCACTAAATACTCAAAGTGGCCCTCGGGCGTATTAAATGCGGTTTTCCACTCATCCCCCTGCCTGATTCGCACCAAATTATACGCCCCACGAAGGTCAATCTTAGAGAACCACTTGGCCCCCTTTATGCGAGCAAACAAATCAGTCAGCAACGGCAATGGGTATTGATATTTAACAGTGATTTTATTCAAAAGCCGATAATCAATACATGGTCTCAAAGAGCCGTCTTTTTTTGACACAAAGAAAAAACCGGCTCCTAAGGGAGATGACGATGGACGAATATGTCCCTTTTCCAAGGACTCCTTTATATATTCTCGCATAGCAGCATGTTCAGGCACAGACAGATTAAATAAACGACCCTTTGGGTATTTACTACCCGGGATTAAATCTATGGCACAATCGCACTCTCGGTGCGGAGGTAACGAACCAAGCTTGGATTCTTCAAAGACGTCACGATAGTCAGACAGGAACTCAGGAATTTCAGAGGGAATAGATGATGAAATGGAAACCACAGGTACATCCCCATGAGCCCCCTTACATCCCCAGCTCAACACAGACATAGCTCTCCAGTCGAGGACTGGGTTGTGAGATTGCAGCCAAGGCAATCCTAGTACCAAATCATCATGTAGATTACACAGCACCAGAAAGCGAATAATCTCCTGGTGATCCGGATTAATACGCATAGTTACTTGTGTCCAGTATTGTGGTTTATTATTAGCCAATGGGGTGGAGTCAATCCCCTTCAGAGGAATAGGAGTCTCCAAAGGCTCTAAATCATACCCACAGCGTTTGGCAAAGGACCAATCCATAAGACTCAAAGCGGCGCCAGAGTCGACATAGGCGTCCGTGGTAATAGATGACAAAGAGCAAATCAGGGTCACAGATAGAATAAACTTAGACGGTGAGGTGCAAATGGAAACAGATTTACCAAGCTTTTTAGTGCGTTTAGAGCATGCTGATATAACATGAGTAGAATCACCACAATAGAAACACAACCCATTTTTCCGTCTAAAATTCTGCCGCTCGCTTCGGGACAGAATTCTATCACACTGCATACTCTCTGGCGACTTCTCAGTGGACACCGCCAGATGGTGCACTGGTTTGCGCTCCCGCAAACGCCTATCGATCTGAATAGCCATTGTCATGGACTCATTCAGACCCGCAGGCACAGGGAACCCCACCATAACATCCTTAATGGCATCAGAGAGACCCTCTCTGAAAGTCGCCGCCAGGGCGCACTCATTCCACTGAGTAAGCACAGACCATTTACGGAATCTTTGGCAGTAAATTTCCGCTTCATCTTGCCCCTGAGATAGGGACATCAAAGTTTTTTCTGCCTGAAGCTCCAAATGAGGTTCGTCATAAAGCAACCCCAAGGCCAGAAAAAACGCATCCACATTGAGCAACGCAGGATCCCCTGGTGTCAATGAAAAAGCCCAGTCTTGAGGGTCGCCCCGGAGCAAGGAAATCACAATCCTGACCTGCTGTGCAGGGTCTCCGGCAGAGCGAGATTTCAGGGACAAAAATAATTTGCAATTATTTCGAAAATTCTGAAACCCAGATCTATTCCCCGAGAAAAATTCCGGCAAAGGAATTCTCGGCTCAGATACAGGTGCATGACAAACAAAATCTTGCAAATTTTGTACCTTCGTGGCGAGATTATTCAAACCTGCAGTTATACTCTGAAGATCCATTACAATCAGGTGGACACAGAGCCATTCAAGGGTTAAGAGGAGGTAAGAAGCAGCTAGACAGCAATTAAGGGCTAGGCAGCAAAACTCTGAAGGGAAAAAAAAAAAAAAAAAAAAAAAAAATTCCCTTAAACACTTCTCTATCTCCTGCTTCAGCCCAAACAATTAACACTTTGTGGGCCGGTCAAACTGTCATGATCTCAATGGCAAGAGAACATAGCATCAGCATATATAGGAACTAGCTCTTGGAAGATGGGAACTGAGCTGACCATGAACTAAACCTAACACACAACTAGCAGTGGCCGGGTAGCATGCCTACGTTGATTCTAGATGCCCAGCACCAGCCGGAGGACTAAATAATGCTAGCAGAGGAAAATATTAGTCCTAGCTCACCTCTAGAGAAATACCCCGAAAGGAGACAGAGGCCCCCCACATGTATTGGCGGTGAATTAAGATGAAATAACAAAACGTAGTATGAAAATAGGTTTAGCAAATTTGAGGTCCACTTACTACATAGCAGAAGACAGAAAGAACACTTTCATGGTCAGCTGAAAACCCTATCAAAACACCATCCAGAAATTACTTTAAAACTCTGGCATTAACTCATAACACCAGAGTGGCAATTCCTGTTCACAAGAGCTTTCCAGACACAGTAACGAAACTACAGCTGTGAACTGGAACAAAAATGCAAAAACAAACATGGACAAGAGTCCAACTTATCTAGTAGTTGTCTAGGAGCAGGAACAAGCACAGAGAGGCTTCTGATAACATTGTTGACCGGCAAGCAACTAACAAAGCAGCAAGGTTATATAGCGACTCCCACATCTTGATGGGAACAGGTGAACAGAGAAGATGAAGACACCAGTTCAATTCCACCAGTAGCCACCGGGGGAGCCCAGAATCCAAATTCACAACAGACCCCCAAGGAACTTATATGGATGTGTGGTGAGAACTTTGAATGCCCAAGTGCTTCACAGAAGTTTATAATGCAGAGTCGTGAAAATAAAAAAATAAAAAATTTCCACAAAAAAGATTTTGTAGCCCCCAAGTTTTTATTTTCACAAGGGTAACAGGAGAAATTGGACCCCAAAAGTTGTTGTCCAATTTATCCCGAGTACGCTGATGCCCAATATGTAGGGGTAACCCACTGTTTGGGCGCACGGCAGAGCTCAGAATGGAGGGAGCACCATTTGACTTTTTGAGCGCAAATTTGGCTGTCGTGTTTGGAGACCCCCTGATGTACCTAAACAGTGGAACCCCCCCAATTCTAACTCCAACCCTAACCCCCAACACACCCCTAACCCCAACCCGATCCATAATCCTAATCACAACCCTAATGATAATCACAACCCCTACCCCAAAACAACCCTAATGTCAACCATAACCATAATCAAAACCCTAAATCCAACACACCCCTAATCCTAATCTCAACCCTAACCTCAAACGTAACCCTAATCCCAATACACCCCTATGTCATGAATCCCCAATGGCTAGGGATAGCACAGGACAAGCAAAGTACAATAAATATCGGACGAGCTCTAGGGTGATGGAACCTGGGCTGACCGCTGCCCTACGCCTGACAAACGCAACTAGAGATAGCCAGGGAGCGTGCCTACGTTGGTTCTAGACGCCACGCACCAGCCTAAGAGCTAACTAGTACTGCAGAGAAAACAAGACCTCACTTGCCTCCAGAGGAACGAACCCCAAAAGATATAGTTGCCCCCCACATGTATTGACGGTGAAATGAGAGGAAGGCACACACATAGAGATGATGTATATAGCTTTAGCAAATTGAGGCCCGCTGTAAATTAGAAAGCAGAATGATACAAAAGGGGACTGAGCGGTCAGCAAAAAACCCTAATCAAAAAAAACATCCTGAGATTACAAGAACCCATGTGCCAACTCATGGCACATGGGGAGAACCTCAGTCCACTAGAGCTACCAGCAAGCATTGAGACATAATAAGCAAGCTGGACAAAAAACCAAACAACTGAAAATCAGCACTTAGCTTATCCTGAAAGATCTGGGAGCAGGTAGGCAGGAACCAAACAGAGCACATCTGAACACATTGATAGCCGGCAAGGGAAATGACAGAAAGGCCAGGTAAAATAGGAAACACCCAGCCTCTGATGGACAGGTGGAAACCAAAGGCCGCAACCCACCAAAGTCACCCAGTACCAGCAGTAACCACCAGAGGGAGCCCACAAACAGAATCCACAACAGTACCCCCCCCCCTTGAGGAGGGGTCACCGAACCCTCACGAGAACCCCCAGGGCGATCAGGGTGAGCTCTATGGAAGGCGCGGACCAAATCAGTCGCATGAACATCGGAGGCGACCACCCAGGAATTATCCTCCTGACCATAACCCTTCCACTTAACCAAATACTGGAGTTTGCGTCTGGAAACACGAGAATCCAAGATCTTTTCAACAACATACTCCAATTCTCCCTCCACCAGCACCGGAGCAGGAGGCTCGACCGAAGGAACAACGGGCACCTCATACCTCCGCAACAACGACCGATGGAACACATTATGAATAGCAAACGATGCTGGGAGATCCAAACGAAAAGATACAGGGTTAAGAATCTCCGAGATCCTATAAGGACCGATGAACCGAGGCTTGAACTTAGGAGAAGAAACCTTCATAGGGACAAAACGAGAAGACCACACCAAGTCCCCAACAAGAAGTCGGGGACCCACGCGGCGACGGCGATTAGCAAACTGCTGAGTCTTCTCCTGAGATAACTTCAAATTGTCCACCACCTGATTCCAAATCTGATGTAGCCTGTCCACCACCACGTCCACTCCAGGACAATCCGAAGACTCCACCTGACCAGAGGAAAAACGAGGATGAAACCCCGAATTACAAAAAAAAGGAGAGACCAACGTGGCAGAACTAGCCCGATTATTAAGAGCAAATTCGGCCAGTGGCAAAAAAGCAACCCAGTCATCCTGATCAGCAGAAACAAAACACCTCAAATAAGTTTCCAAGGTCTGATAAGTTCGCTCCGTCTGGCCATTCGTCTGAGGATGGAATGCAGACGAGAAAGACAAATCAATGCCCATCTTGGCACAAAACGTCCGCCAAAATCTAGACACAAACTGGGATCCCCTGTCAGAAACGATATTCTCCGGAATCCCATGCAAACGAACCACGTTCTGAAAAAATAAAGGAACCAACTCAGAGGAGGAGGGCAACTTAGGCAAGGGCACCAAATGAACCATCTTAGAAAAGCGGTCACACACAACCCAGATAACGGACATTTTCTGTGAAACCGGGAGATCAGAAATAAAATCCATGGAAATGTGCGTCCAAGGCCTCTTCGGGATGGGCAAGGATAACAACAACCCACTGGCCCGTGAACAGCAAGGCTTAGCTCGAGCACACACTTCACAAGACTGCACAAAGGTACGCACATCCCTAGACAAGGAAGGCCACCAAAAAGACCTGGCCACCAAGTCTCTTGTACCAAATATTCCAGGATGACCAGCCAACACAGAAGAATGGACCTCGGAGATGACTCTACTGGTCCAATCATCCGGAACAAACAGTCTTTCTGGTGGACATCGATCCGGTTTATCCACCTAAAACTCCTGCAATGCGCGTCGCAAGTCTGGGGATACGGCGGACAATATTACCCCATCCCTAAGGATACCAGTAGGCCCAGTGTCTCCAGGAGAGTCAGGCACAAAACTCCTGGAAAGAGCATCTGCCTTCACATTCTTTGAACCTGGCAGGTACGAAACCACGAAATTGAAACGAGAAAAAAATAACGACCAACGAGCCTGTCTAGGATTCAAACGCCTGGCAGACTCAAGGTAAATGAGATTCTTGTGATCAGTCAAGACCACCACGCGATGTTTAGCACCCTCAAGCCAATGACGCCACTCCTCAAATGCCCACTTCATGGCCAAAAGCTCCCGATTACCCACATCATAATTGCGCTCGGCGGGCGAGAATTTTCTAGAGAAGAAAGCACATGGCTTCATCACCGAGCCATTAGAACTTCTCTGTGACAAAACCGCCCCCGCTCCAATCTCGGAAGCATCAACCTCAACCTGAAAAGGAAGTGAAACATCTGGTTGACACAACACAGGAGCAGAAGAAAACCGGCGCTTAAGTTCCCGAAAGGCCTCCATGGCCGCAGGAGACCAATCAGCAACATCAGCACCCTTTTTAGTCAAATCAGTCAAAGGTTTAACAATACTGGAAAAATTAGCAATGAACCGACGATAAAAATTAGCAAACCCCAAGAACTTCTGAAGGCTCTTAACAGATGTAGGTTGTGTCCAGTCACAAATAGCCTGAACCTTAACGGGATCCATCTCAATAGTAGAAGGAGAAAAAATGTACCCCAAAAAAGAAATCTTCTGGACTCCGAAGAGACACTTTGAGCCCTTCACAAACAGAGAATTGGCCCGCAGAACCTGAAACACCTTCCTGACCTGTAGAACATGAGACTCCCAGTCATCAGAAAACACCAAAATATCATCCAAATACACAATCATAAACTTATCCAGATATTCACGGAAAATATTGTGCATAAAGGACTGAAAGACTGATGGAGCATTGGAGAGTCCAAAAGGCATTACCAAATACTCAAAATGGCCCTCAGGCGTATTAAATGCGGTTTTCCACTCATCACCCTGTTTTATCCGCACCAGATTATACGCACCACGAAGATCTATCTTAGTGAACCACCTAGCCCCCTTAATGCGAGCAAACAAATCAGTAAATAATGGCAATGGATACTGATATTTGACTGTAATCTTATTCAGAAGGCGATAATCTATACAAGGCCTCAGGGAACCATCTTTTTTTGCCACGAAAAAACAACCTGCTCCCAGAGGGGACGAAGATGGACGAATATGTCCCTTTTCCAAGGACTCCTTAATATAATTCCGCATAGCAGTATGCTCTGGCAGTGACAGATTAAATAAACGACCCTTAGGGAACTTACTGCCAGGAATCAATTCTATAGCACAGTCACACTCTCTATGAGGAGGGAGTGAATTGAGCTTAGGCTCCTCAAAAACATCCCGATAGTCCGACAAAAACACAGGGACCTCAGAAGGAGTAGATGAAGCGATTGAAATCAGAGGTGCATCATCATGAACCCCCTGACATCCCCAGCTTAGCACAGACATTGTTTTCCAGTCCAGGACAGGATTATGAGTTTGTAACCATGGCAGACCAAGCACTAGTACATCATGTAAATTATACAGTACAAGGAAGCGAATCACCTCCTGATGAACGGGAGTCATGCGCATGGTCACTTGTGTCCAATACTGCGGTTTATTCATAGCCAATGGTGTAGAGTCAATTCCCTTCAGAGGAATAGGAACTTCCAGAGGCTCGAGACTAAAACCGCAGCGTTTAGCAAATGACCAATCCATAAGACTCAGGGCAGCGCCCGAATCCACATAGGCATCGACGGAAATGGAAGACAGTGAAAAAATCAGAGTCACAGACAAAATGAACTTAGACTGCAGAGTATCTATGGCAAAAGATTTATCAACCCTTTTTGTGCGTTTAGAGCATGCTGATATAACATGAGCTGAATCACCACAATAAAAACACAATCCATTTTTCCGCCTATAATTTTGCCGTTCACTTCTGGACTGAATTCTATCACATTGCATAGTCTCAGGTGCCTGTTCAGAAGACACCGCCAACTGGTGCACGGGTTTGCGCTCCCGTAAACGCCGATCAATCTGAATGGCCATAGCCATAGACTCATTCAGACCAGTAGGCGTAGGGAACCCCACCATAATATCCTTAATGGCCTCAGAAAGACCATTTCTGAAGTTTGCAGCCAGGGCGCACTCATTCCACTGAGTAAGCACCGACCATTTCCGAAATTTCTGACAATATATTTCCGCTTCATCATGCCCCTGAGAGAGGGCTAATAAAGCCTTTTCAGCCTGAATCTCTAGGTTAGGTTCCTCATAGAGCAATCCCAATGCCAGAAAAAACGCATCCACACTGAGCAATGCAGGATCCCCTGGTGCCAATGCAAATGCCCAATTCTGAGGGTTGCCCCGTAGGAAAGATATAACAATCTTGACCTGTTGAGCAGGGTCTCCAGAAAAAAACTCTGGAATAGGAATTCTAGGTTCAGACATGGGAGTGTGAACAACAAAATCCTGTATGTTTTGAACCTTTGCCGCGAGATTACTCAGGCTGGAAGCCAAACTCTGGACATCCATGATAAACAGCAAAGATCAGAGCCATTCAAGGGTTAAGAGGAGGTAAGAAGCAGCTAGACAGCAATTAAGGGCTAGGCAGCAAAACTCTGAAGGGAAAAAAAAAAAAATTTCCCTTGAACACTTCTATTTCTCCTGCTTCAGCCCAAACAATTAACACTTTGTGGGCCGGCTATACAGTCATGAATCCCCAATGGCTAGGGATAGCACAGGACAAGCAAAGCACAATAAATATCGGACGAGCTCTAGGGTGATGGAACCTGGGCTGACCGCTGCCCTACGCCTGACAAACGCAACTAGAGATAGCCAGGGAGCGTGCCTACGTTGGTTCTAGACGCCACGCACCAGCCTAAGAGCTAACTAGTACTGCAGAGAAAACAAGACCTCACTTGCCTCCAGAGGAACGAACCCCAAAAGATATAGTTGCCCCCCACATGTATTGACGGTGAAATGAGAGGAAGGCACACACATAGAGATGATGTATATAGCTTTAGCAAATTGAGGCCCGCTGTAAATTAGAAAGCAGAATGATACAAAAGGGGACTGAGCGGTCAGCAAAAAACCCTAATCAAAAAAAACATCCTGAGATTACAAGAACCCATGTGCCAACTCATGGCACATGGGGAGAACCTCAGTCCACTAGAGCTACCAGCAAGCATTGAGACATAATAAGCAAGCTGGACAAAAAACCAAACAACTGAAAATCAGCACTTAGCTTATCCTGAAAGATCTGGGAGCAGGTAGGCAGGAACCAAACAGAGCACATCTGAACACATTGATAGCCGGCAAGGGAAATGACAGAAAGGCCAGGTAAAATAGGAAACACCCAGCCTCTGATGGACAGGTGGAAACCAAAGGCCGCAACCCACCAAAGTCACCCAGTACCAGCAGTAACCACCAGAGGGAGCCCACAAACAGAATCCACAACAGTACCCCCCCCCTTGAGGAGGGGTCACCGAACCCTCACGAGAACCCCCAGGGCGATCAGGGTGAGCTCTATGGAAGGCGCGGACCAAATCAGTCGCATGAACATCGGAGGCGACCACCCAGGAATTATCCTCCTGACCATAACCCTTCCACTTAACCAAATACTGGAGTTTGCGTCTGGAAACACGAGAATCCAAGATCTTTTCAACAACATACTCCAATTCTCCCTCCACCAGCACCGGAGCAGGAGGCTCGACCGAAGGAACAACGGGCACCTCATACCTCCGCAACAACGACCGATGGAACACATTATGAATAGCAAACGATGCTGGGAGATCCAAACGAAAAGATACAGGGTTAAGAATCTCCGAGATCCTATAAGGACCGATGAACCGAGGCTTGAACTTAGGAGAAGAAACCTTCATAGGGACAAAACGAGAAGACCACACCAAGTCCCCAACAAGAAGTCGGGGACCCACGCGGCGACGGCGATTAGCAAACTGCTGAGTCTTCTCCTGAGATAACTTCAAATTGTCCACCACCTGATTCCAAATCTGATGTAGCCTGTCCACCACCACGTCCACTCCAGGACAATCCGAAGACTCCACCTGACCAGAGGAAAAACGAGGATGAAACCCCGAATTACAAAAAAAAGGAGAGACCAACGTGGCAGAACTAGCCCGATTATTAAGAGCAAATTCGGCCAGTGGCAAAAAAGCAACCCAGTCATCCTGATCAGCAGAAACAAAACACCTCAAATAAGTTTCCAAGGTCTGATTAGTTTGCTCCGTCTGGCCATTCGTCTGAGGATGGAATGCAGACGAGAAAGACAAATCAATGCCCATCTTGGCACAAAACGTCCGCCAAAATCTAGACACAAACTGGGATCCCCTGTCAGAAACGATATTCTCCGGAATCCCATGCAAACGAACCACGTTCTGAAAAAATAAAGGAACCAACTCAGAGGAGGAGGGCAACTTAGGCAAGGGCACCAAATGAACCATCTTAGAAAAGCGGTCACACACAACCCAGATAACGGACATTTTCTGTGAAACCGGGAGATCAGAAATAAAATCCATGGAAATGTGCGTCCAAGGCCTCTTCGGGATGGGCAAGGATAACAACAACCCACTGGCCCGTGAACAGCAAGGCTTAGCTCGAGCACACACTTCACAAGACTGCACAAAGGTACGCACATCCCTAGACAAGGAAGGCCACCAAAAAGACCTGGCCACCAAGTCTCTTGTACCAAATATTCCAGGATGACCAGCCAACACAGAAGAATGGACCTCGGAGATGACTCTACTGGTCCAATCATCCGGAACAAACAGTCTTTCTGGTGGACATCGATCCGGTTTATCCACCTGAAACTCCTGCAATGCGCGTCGCAAGTCTGGGGATACGGCGGACAATATTACCCCATCCCTAAGGATACCAGTAGGCCCAGTGTCTCCAGGAGAGTCAGGCACAAAACTCCTGGAAAGAGCATCTGCCTTCACATTCTTTGAACCTGGCAGGTACGAAACCACGAAATTGAAACGAGAAAAAAATAACGACCAACGAGCCTGTCTAGGATTCAAACGCCTGGCAGACTCAAGGTAAATGAGATTCTTGTGATCAGTCAAGACCACCACGCGATGTTTAGCACCCTCAAGCCAATGACGCCACTCCTCAAATGCCCACTTCATGGCCAAAAGCTCCCGATTACCCACATCATAATTGCGCTCGGCGGGCGAGAATTTTCTAGAGAAGAAAGCACATGGCTTCATCACCGAGCCATTAGAACTTCTCTGTGACAAAACCGCCCCCGCTCCAATCTCGGAAGCATCAACCTCAACCTGAAAAGGAAGTGAAACATCTGGTTGACACAACACAAGAGCAGAAGAAAACCGGCGCTTAAGTTCCCGAAAGGCCTCCATGGCCGCAGGAGACCAATCAGCAACATCAGCACCCTTTTTAGTCAAATCAGTCAAAGGTTTAACAATACTGGAAAAATTAGCAATGAACCGACGATAAAAATTAGCAAACCCCAAGAACTTCTGAAGGCTCTTAACAGATGTAGGTTGTGTCCAGTCACAAATAGCCTGAACCTTAACGGGATCCATCTCAATAGTAGAAGGAGAAAAAATGTACCCCAAAAAAGAAATCTTCTGGACTCCGAAGAGACACTTTGAGCCCTTCACAAACAGAGAATTGGCCCGCAGAACCTGAAACACCTTCCTGACCTGTAGAACATGAGACTCCCAGTCATCAGAAAACACCAAAATATCATCCAAATACACAATCATAAACTTATCCAGATATTCACGGAAAATATTGTGCATAAAGGACTGAAAGACTGATGGAGCATTGGAGAGTCCAAAAGGCATTACCAAATACTCAAAATGGCCCTCAGGCGTATTAAATGCGGTTTTCCACTCATCACCCTGTTTTATCCGCACCAGATTATACGCACCACGAAGATCTATCTTAGTGAACCACCTAGCCCCCTTAATGCGAGCAAACAAATCAGTAAATAATGGCAATGGATACTGATATTTGACTGTAATCTTATTCAGAAGGCGATAATCTATACAAGGCCTCAGGGAACCATCTTTTTTTGCCACGAAAAAAAAACCTGCTCCCAGAGGGGACGAAGATGGACGAATATGTCCCTTTTCCAAGGACTCCTTAATATAATTCCGCATAGCAGTATGCTCTGGCAGTGACAGATTAAATAAACGACCCTTAGGGAACTTACTGCCAGGAATCAATTCTATAGCACAGTCACACTCTCTATGAGGAGGGAGTGAATTGAGCTTAGGCTCCTCAAAAACATCCCGATAGTCCGACAAAAACACAGGGACCTCAGAAGGAGTAGATGAAGCGATTGAAATCAGAGGTGCATCATCATGAACCCCCTGACATCCCCAGCTTAGCACAGACATTGTTTTCCAGTCCAGGACAGGATTATGAGTTTGTAACCATGGCAGACCAAGCACTAGTACATCATGTAAATTATACAGTACAAGGAAGCGAATCACCTCCTGATGAACGGGAGTCATGCGCATGGTCACTTGTGTCCAATACTGCGGTTTATTCATAGCCAATGGTGTAGAGTCAATTCCCTTCAGAGGAATAGGAACTTCCAGAGGCTCGAGACTAAAACCGCAGCGTTTAGCAAATGACCAATCCATAAGACTCAGGGCAGCGCCCGAATCCACATAGGCATCGACGGAAATGGAAGACAGTGAAAAAATCAGAGTCACAGACAAAATGAACTTAGACTGCAGAGTATCTATGGCAAAAGATTTATCAACCCTTTTTGTGCGTTTAGAGCATGCTGATATAACATGAGCTGAATCACCACAATAAAAACACAATCCATTTTTCCGCCTATAATTTTGCCGTTCACTTCTGGACTGAATTCTATCACATTGCATAGTCTCAGGTGCCTGTTCAGAAGACACCGCCAACTGGTGCACGGGTTTGCGCTCCCGTAAACGCCGATCAATCTGAATGGCCATAGCCATAGACTCATTCAGACCAGTAGGCGTAGGGAACCCCACCATAATATCCTTAATGGCCTCAGAAAGACCATTTCTGAAGTTTGCAGCCAGGGCGCACTCATTCCACTGAGTAAGCACCGACCATTTCCGAAATTTCTGACAATATATTTCCGCTTCATCATGCCCCTGAGAGAGGGCTAATAAAGCCTTTTCAGCCTGAATCTCTAGGTTAGGTTCCTCATAGAGCAATCCCAATGCCAGAAAAACGCATCCACACTGAGCAATGCAGGATCCCCTGGTGCCAATGCAAATGCCCAATTCTGAGGGTCGCCCCGTAGGAAAGATATAACAATCTTGACCTGTTGAGCAGGGTCTCCAGAAAAAAACTCTGGAATAGGAATTCTAGGTTCAGACATGGGAGTGTGAACAACAAAATCCTGTATGTTTTGAACCTTTGCCGCGAGATTACTCAGGCTGGAAGCCAAACTCTGGACATCCATGATAAACAGCAAAGATCAGAGCCATTCAAGGGTTAAGAGGAGGTAAGAAGCAGCTAGACAGCAATTAAGGGCTAGGCAGCAAAACTCTGAAGGGAAAAAAAAAAAAATTTCCCTTGAACACTTCTATTTCTCCTGCTTCAGCCCAAACAATTAACACTTTGTGGGCCGGCTGTACAGTCATGAATCCCCAATGGCTAGGGATAGCACAGGACAAGCAAAGCACAATAAATATCGGACGAGCTCTAGGGTGATGGAACCTGGGCTGACCGCTGCCCTACGCCTGACAAACGCAACTAGAGATAGCCAGGGAGCGTGCCTACGTTGGTTCTAGACGCCACGCACCAGCCTAAGAGCTAACTAGTACTGCAGAGAAAACAAGACCTCACTTGCCTCCAGAGGAACGAACCCCAAAAGATATAGTTGCCCCCCACATGTATTGACGGTGAAATGAGAGGAAGGCACACACATAGAGATGATGTATATAGCTTTAGCAAATTGAGGCCCGCTGTAAACTAGAAAGCAGAATGATACAAAAGGGGACTGAGCGGTCAGCAAAAAACCCTAATCAAAAAAACCATCCTGAGATTACAAGAACCCATGTGCCAACTCATGGCACATGGGGAGAACCTCAGTCCACTAGAGCTACCAGCAAGCATTAAGACATAATAAGCAAGCTGGACAAAAAAACAAACAACTGAAAATCAGCACTTAGCTTATCCTGAAAGATCTGGGAGCAGGTAGGCAGGAACCAAACAGAGCACATCTGAACACATTGATAGCCGGCAAGGGAAATGACAGAAAGGCCAGGTAAAATAGGAAACACCCAGCCTCTGATGGACAGGTTGAAACCAAAGGCCGCAACCCACCAAAGTCACCCAGTACCAGCAGTAACCACCAGAGGGAGCCCACAAACAGAATCCACAACACTGTACCACAGGACTGGCGTATAGCAAATGTGGTGCCAATATTCAAAAAGGGGACAAAAACTGAACTCGGTAATTATAGGCCAGTAAGCTTAACCTCTACTGTGGGTAAAATCCTGGAGGGCATTCTAAGTGATGCTATACTGGAGTATCTGAAGAGGAATAACCTCATGACCCAGTATCAGCACGGGTTTACTAGGAACCGTTCATGTCAGACTAATCTGATCAGCTTCTATGAAGAGGTAAGTTCCGGACTGGACCAAGGGAACCCAGTGGACGTAGTGTATATGGACTTTTCAAAAGCTTTTGATACGGTGCCACACAAAAGGTTGTTACATAAAATGAGGATAATGGGGATAGGGAAAAATATGTGTAAGTGGGTTAAGAGCTGGCTCAGGGATAGGAAACAAAGGGTGGTTATTAATGGAGCACACTCTGAGTGGGTCGCGGTTAGCAGTGGGGTACCACAGGAGTCAGTATTGGGCCCTCTTCTTTTTAACATATTTATTAATGACCTTGTAGGGGGCATTCAGAGTAGAATTTCAATATTTGCAGGTGACACTAAACTCTGCAGGGTAATCAATACAGAGGAGGACAATTTTATATTACAGGATGATTTATGTAAACTAGAAGCTTGGTCTGATAAATGGCAAATGAGCTTTAATGGGGATAAATGTAAGGTCATGCACTTGGGTAGAAGTAATAAGATGTATAACTATGTGCTTAATTCTAAAACTCTGGGCAAAACCGTCAATGAAAAAGACCTGGGAGTATGGGTGGATGACAAACTCACATTTAGTGGCCAGTGTCAGGTAGCTGCTACAAAGGCAAATAAATTAATGGGATGCATTAAAAGAGGCATAGATGCTCATGAGGAGAACATTATTTTACTTCTATACAAGTCACTAGTTCGACCACACTTAGAATACTGTGCACAGTTCTGGTCTCCGGTGTATAAGAAATACACAGCTGAACTAGAGCGGGTGCAGAGAAGAGCGACCAAGGTTATTAGAGGACTGGGGGGGTCTGCAATACCAAGATAGGTTATTACACTTGGGGCTATTTAGTTTGGAAAAACGAAGACTAAGGAGTGATCTTATTTTAATGTACAAATATATGAGGGGACAGTACAAAGACCTTTCTGATGATCTTTTTAATCATAGACCTGAGACAGGGACAAGGGGGCATCCTCTACGTCTGGAGGAAAGAAGGTTTAAGCATAATAACAGGCGCTGGTTCTTTACTGTAAGAGCAGTGAGACTATGGAACTCTGCCATATGATGTTGTAATGAGTGATTCATTACTTAACTTTAAGAGGGGACTGGATACCTTTCTGGAAAAGTATAATGTTACAGGGTATATATACTAGATTCCTTGATAGGGCGTTGATCCAGGGAACTAGTCTGATTGCCGTTTGTGGAGTCAGGAAGGAATTTTTTTCCCCAAAGTGGAGCATACTATTTGCCACATGGGTTTTTTTGCCTTCCTCTGGATCAACATGTTAGGGCATGTTAAGTTAGGCTATGGGTTGAACTAGATGGACTTAAAGTCTTCCTTCAACCTTAATAACTATGTTACTGTTACCAATATCATAATTCCTCTCAGTAGGAGATAATTTTTTTGAGAAAAATGCACATGGGCGCCACTTACTCTGAGAAATCCCCTGTGACAATACAGCTCCCACCCCCACCTCAGAGGCATCCACCTCTACCACAAATGGCTGCATGATGTCAGGCTGTTTTAGTATGGGTGCAGTGGAAAAACACTTCTTCAAAGTTTCAAAAGCCTGGCAGGCCGCACTGGACCAGACAGAGATGTCCGTGCCTCTTTTGGTCATGTCGGTTAAAGGTTTGGCTATTACTGAAAAGTCTTTAATAAATTTGGGATAGTAGTTTGCAAAACCTAAAAACCTCTGTAAGGCCTTAAGGTCCTCAGGATGCTCCCACTCCAAGACCGCCTTGACTTTAGCCGGATCCATACGAAATCCTGTGGAGGATGAGAAATAACCCAAGAACGGAATCTCTTTGACCGCGAACATTCATTTCTCAAGTTTGGCAAATAGTTTGTTTATTGTCCCTGAGTACCTGAAGGACCTGCCTTACATGAACCTGATGGGACTCGAGGTTGGGGGAATAAATTAAGATGTCATCGAGATATATCAGTTGACTAAGTATTGACAAAGTGTTGAAGCACAGTAGAAGCATTACATAACCCAAAAGGCTTAACCATGTTCTCGTAATGTCCCTCTGGAGTATTAAACGCCGTTTTCCATCCATCCCCCTCCGTCATCCGAATGAGATTATATGAGCCCCTGAGGTCTAATTTGGAGAACCACTTAGCCCCCACAATTTGATTAAAGAGGTCCGGAATAAGAGGGAGCGGGAAAGAATCCCGGACCGTAATTTGATTTAATTCACAGAAGTCTAAGCATGGGCGTAAACCCCCGTCCTTCTTCTTTACAAAGAAGAAATCAGCAGCAATGGGTGATGATGAGGGTCTGATATGACCCTTGGCCAGACTCTCCGTGATATAGTCCTTCATGGCCTGTCTCTCTGGGGCAGAGATTTTGTATAGCCTACTCTTAGGCAGTTTAGCACCAGGAATGAGACGTATGGCGCAATCATAAGGGCGGTGTGGAGGTAGCTCCTGACTCCCATCCTCAGAGAATACATCCTCAAAATCTGAGATGAACTCTGGCAGAACCTGAGAACTCAACCTGGACAGCCGAGTGCCCAGGCAATGTTCCTGACAAAACTCACTCCATCTAGTAACCTCCCGAGTCTGCCAGTCTAACACCGGGTTGTGTAACGTGAGCCATGTTAAACCGAGAACTACAGGCGACGGCAATCCCCCCAACACATAACAATCTATTGACTCGGAGTGCAACGCCCTTATTTGTAGGCTCACCCCACGGACGATCTGAGTGAAAGTCCCCTGGCTAAAAGGTGCAGAATCAATAGCAATTATACGTATGGGTCTGGACAACTCTTGAGGTTTAAGCCCCTGTGCCTGAACAAACCCAACATCAATTAAATTAAACCCAGCTCCAGAGTCCAGGAAGGCAGAGATTATGAACCTACTTTCACCAAGACGAATCTCAGCTGGTAATAAAAATTGTGGCTTACCTATGAAGGAAACAAGAACACCCGAGTTGCCAACCTCCCCGCAACCTGGGCTCAATAGTTTTCCGGCGGTTGTCTTCTAGAAGGACACACATTCGCATAATGACCCCTTCTGCCACAAAAAAACATGCACCTCCCTTACGCCGTACTACTGCAGCCCCCTTAGAACGAGAAGCGCCACCTAACTGCATAGGTTCCCTTGGAGACTCAGGTTCTGGTAAGTCCAAATCTGAGATACCCTTGAATAGTGGCAATTCATTAAGTCTCTGGCGCAGGCGGCGGTCCACACGGATCGCTAGAGACATAGCTGCCTCCAGTGTGGTTGGTGTCTCCTGTACGGCGAAGGCATCTTTTATCTTATCAGATAGTCCCTGATAAAATTGACTGCGGAGTGTAGGGTCATTCCACTTTGTGTCAGTAGCCCATCTCCAAAACAGAGCAGTACTCCTCTACTGGCCGGTCTCCCTGCCGAAGGTGGCGTATTGTGGACTCAGCAAGGGAGACACGGTCAGGATCATCATACACTTGACCTAAGGCTCGAAAAAACTCCTCCACAGTCCGTAATGGCAAAGCGTCAGCGGGAAGTGAAAAAGCCTAGGCCTGAGGATCACCCAGTAGGAGCGATACTACAATTCCAACCCTCCGCTCCTCTGAACCTGAAGTGTGAGGACACAACCTAAAGTATAATTTACAGGCCTCCCTGAATGTAACAAATTTGTCGCGCCCCTCAGAGAACCTGTCAGGTAATGCAATTTTAGGCTCCAGCGAAGCTTGTGGAGGTATAGTGGAGCGCCCCCACGTGCAGGGTAATGGGGCACTCGGTACCGGGTCCCTCTCAGTGCTGGATGGGGATGTCATGATAGCCCGACCCGGTCCGTGGCCCTTCTGAGGGGCTTCCAATTAAAAGGGGTTATTTGTTTATACGGTGTTCATGACACCACCTGTGGTATTCGGTCAGGGTGACCGACGCTGCTTAGGGGTCCGCTGGGATGATGTTATGGCAGCTAGATGGTATACCTTCCCACAGGTGAAGTATGTCCCCAGGGCTTCCCAGATGTGTAGATGGTGATGGTGTAGACGCGGTGAATAACGAGGACACAAAGGTTGCAGTCTCTTTACCTTTTACTGAAGACTTCGGCGTCCACAGTCCAGAGTACCGTTCACAGGGCAGGCTGAGTCTGGCCGGTCCGAAGGCACATTCAGAGTTCCCTTACTCAGGTGGAAATCAGTAGCCTTCCTACTTGCACCTGTGTGATGTAGTACTTCCCTGCTGAGCACCACGGGATAGTCCTCACAACTGTCGTGAATGTTTCTGATTTTTTCTCTCTCCGTCCCCCAGATGGTATGGATAGGACGCACCCGTAAGGCGGGGTAGGCCTGGAGCTATTTTAGAGGGACCCTACTGTCGCCCCTCTCCCACAATTTGCCTCCGTTGTCTTCATTAGGTGTAAAGGTTGGACAGCCAACTTGGAATTAACTGACCTGCCGAGTTTCAAAGTAATGCGTAGAGCTCATCACTCCCTCGGTGTTCCGGCCACCGGCTACGCGCCTCAGAAGGATGTTGCCGATCTTAAGGCAGAACTGCTCCCGGTGTTATCTCCTTGTGCTGTGATCTCGTTTCTCACTCTCCACAATATACTTCACTTCGTGTCCTTTCTTAAGATGCTGCCGCAATGAGGTGCAGGCGCAGCTCCGTAACGTTCTATCTTGTGCTCTGTCTCTGTCAGGATCCCACCCCTGACAGGGACCTCTGTCTGCAGCTCAGATGTTCCTCCTTCTTCCCCTGTCTGCCTGACAGGTCCTCTCTGGGTCGAACCCAGGTAGCTTTCTGACTAACTTCCTGACTAACTTCCTATCCAACCCACCAGTTTTACCTGTGTGTGAGGAGTGGCCTAGTACATAGAACCTTTGCTCCCCCTGGTGGACTGGAGTGTGAAGTGTAGTGTGTGACTGTGATACCTGATGTGATGAACTCCTTTAGTACCATCAGACGTAACATGACTCCCCCTGGTGGGAGAACGACATTACTGCATTGACCAGGTCTCTGGGGCGCTGCACTCCCCCCGTTAAATCCAGTACTCCCGGACTGGGAAAAGAAGAACAACAATACATATTAGCAAAAGACATACAACATTTTTGAAATGCTATAAACAAGTAAATAGAACAGTGCTTCCCTTTATAGGTGAGAACACTTGAACGTTGCAAACAAGAACATATTTACATGATGCAAAGGCAATTTGAAAACAGTTGCTATCTATAAAATGCTATTACCCATACAGGTATTCTACTTACTAACTATAAGTGCGCAACAGTACATTCCCTTTAAGGGCGTGTACCCACTAAAGGTATACTATGAACTCCAAAGTGCAACATTTTCTTTATTCTTCTTTCGCTTCCACATATGTAGGACTATCTGTCTACCCCTACGGGCCTACTGCATTTTTCTCTTTTAGTCTACTTCTATAAAACCTAGCAATTACTTTAACTTCAATTTTTATTCAAAATAAACATTAACATTATTGAATATTCCCTATCACTAGCTTGCTAACTACATATCACTACTATATATAAACATTATTACTAACTACTTAAGGCAACATTATCATGTTTTTGGCTAAGCGCAACAAGTGACCATTCCCTTTAAGAGGAACCAAGTCTCTTCTGAGGTAGTGCAAACTATTTGCAAGTCAGTTTTAAGCAAGAACTTTCACGCTGTAGTCAAGAACAGTCTCTTCAAAAAGCTCTTCTTTGTGTAAAACCAGTAGAGAGCACCTTTAAGAACGTGCAAAGTATATACAAGCAGTTTGTAATCATGCGCAGTTCATGATTCAAATGTTCTTTGGTAAAACAGTGATGAACTTTTGTGCAAAAACGAGTAACAACAGCAATAGGGATCCCCGGTCAACAAAGGGATCCCTATAAGAGTTAACCCTAAACGGGTTGGAGCAGCAGGAAACATGGAAACAAACAGTTAACTATTTACATTTTCGGTTCCTCTGAGGTTTACTCTGATTGCTGCAGCGGCTTTACCTTGCACGCCACTCCTCTCGGTCGGGAAAGGGTGGAAGCCAGGGTCACATCATGGGTCCGAGCAGCTTGGCTGCGGCCAGCGGGGGTCGCCGTTGTCTTTTCTTCGGCGGGTTTGGCTTCTTGGGACTTGGGCGCCGCTAGGAGAGCTGCACACCGCTGAACGTCCTGAGCCCACCATTTCCTCTCCGCCACCGGGTGTAGGTTACAGCATCCCCAGGCTGTAGGTCACGATCAGCATCAGCCTCTCCATAACAGGGCTCCAGCTCACTTCGGTTGACGTGCACCCTTACCGGCAGCTGTATGAATCCCCTTCCCTCCTGGGGATGAAAGGTCACGACGACACCCCATTTCGGTGGGAGGTCGTCCTGCAGACCGGCTTGAGCTGCGTATCCAGCCTCCTCCTTCCACTCCGCCATTAGGTGCTGCCGGTACTCCATCCAAGGGAGGACCCTAAGGTCCGGCTCTCACGACCCATTACTGGGCAGTGATGCAGTCGGATCCGCCACAGCAGGCGACGAAGCAGACATGGGGGACAGGTGAATCCCGGAGGCACGGCCAGGTCTGGTGCCCTCATGGGGACAAACTCCTCCGCTGCTGATCCGGTCTGCAAATGGGACTGTTGTAGCCATCAGCGATGCGGGCTGCATCCCCTGCTGAGTGCTTCTCCAACAGGAAACCAGCCACCGGTACTCGGCCATGGTCGACCAGCTGCCCGGAGGCTGGCCGGGGGACCCCTCCGTGGGAGACTCCGGAAAGGTCATCTCCCCCTGCGAGGGTGAACCTTATACCTCTTCCTCCGATGGGGGCCTGTGCTGGGCCGGAGCGTTCCCACGTGGACGCCTGGAGGTTGCTATGTTGGTTTCCTTCCCTTCTTCATCTTCCTCCCACGTTCTCTTTCGGAAGCGGCCACGTCTCCTTGGCCCCCACCCTCCACAGAGAATCAGGAGGCGGATCTCAGCCGCTGATGGACATGTCCTCAGGATACACAAATACTTAGACTGGGCGGCCAATGTTTTTCACGCTTCTCAGTTCGTTCACGCCCACAACTCCACGCCCTTCTTCTTCTCCTGCGCTCTTCGTGGTGCTGTAATGGCGGCGGTTTTGGCGGAAAATGGCAATACACAGTCTTTAAGCAAGTCACAGTTCAAGCACAATTCTGACACAGTTCTTAGGCACACATTACCTGATTTCCAGGCTTAAGTAGATCCTGTTCGTGACGCCAAGATTTTGGAGCGCCCCCACGTGCAGGGCAATGGGGTACTCGGTACCGGGTCCCTCTCAGTGCTGGATGGGGATGTCACGGTGGCCCGACCCGGTCTGTGGCCCTTCTGAGGGGCGTCCAATTAAAAGGGGTTATTTGTTTATACGGTGTTCGTGACGCCACCTGTGGTATTCGGTCAGGGTGACCGACGCTGCTTAGGAGTTCGCTGGGGTGATGTTATGGCAGCTAGATGGTATACCTTCCCACAGGTGAAGTATGTCCCCAGGGCTTCCCAGATGTGTAGATGGTGATTGTGTAGACGCGGTGAATAACGAGGACACAAAGGTTGCAGTCTCTTTACCTTTTACTGAAGACTTCGGCGTCCACAGTCCAGAGTACCGTTCACAGGGCAGGCTGAGTCCGGCCGGTCCGAAGGCACATCCAGAGTTCCCTTACTCAGGTGGAAATCAGTAGCCTTCCTACTTGCACCTGTGTGTTGTAGTACTTCCCTGCTGAGCACCACGGGATAGTCCTCACAACTGTCGTGAATGTTTCTGATCTTCTTTCTCTCCGTCCCCCAGATGGTATGGATAGGACGCACCCGTAAGACGGGGTAGACCTGGAGCTATTTTATAGGGACCCTAGTGTCGCCCCTCTCCCACAATTTGCCTCCGTTGTCTTCATTAGGTGTAAAGGTTGGACAGCCAACTAGGAATTAACTGACCTGCCGTGTTTCAAAGTAATGCGTAGAGCTTATTACTCCCTCGGTGTTCCGGCCACCGGCTACGTGCCTCAGAAGGATGTTGTCGATCTTAAGGCAGAACTGCTCCCGGTGTTATCTCCTTGTGCTGTGATCTCGTTTCTCACTCTCCACAATATACTTCGCTTCGTGTCCTTTCTTAAGATGCTGCCGCAATGAGGTGCAGGCGCAGCTCCGTAACTGTTGTAAATTCCGTTCTTGGGCTCCCTCCGGTGGTTGTAAATGGCACTTTTGTGAATTCTGCCCTTGGGCTCCCTCCGGTGGTTTTAAGTGGAACTGCTGCTCCTTGGGTTTAGCATTAGCAGCTGCTTCCACTGATCGTCTCTCCTGGCTCTGCTATTTAGCCTGGCTCTAGTCTTCAGCCAGTGCCAGCTGTCAATGTTTCTTGGTTGGATTCAGATCTCTCCTTGGATTTCTCTGATAGTCTGTCCATTTCAGCAAAGATAAGTCCTTGCTTGTTCTTTTGGTTGTCCACTTGCTGTGGACTTAATCGTTCAGCTCATGTTATGTTTTTTCTTGTCCAGCTTGTCAGTATGATATATTCAGCATAGCTGGAAGCTCTGGGGAAGCAGATTTGCCCTCCACAGCGTGAGTCGGTGTGGAGATTTTTTTGTAAACTCTGTGTGGATTTTTTTTTAGCTTTTAATACTGACCGCACAGTATTCTTTCCTGTTCTGTCTATCTAGTTAGAAGTGGCCTCCTTTGCTAAATCTTGTTTTCATTCTGTGTATGTCATTTCCCTCTCCACTCACAGTCAATATTTGTGGGGGACTATCTTTCCTTTGGGGATTTTCTCTGAGGCAAGATAGCTTTCTGTTTCCATCTTTAGGGGTAGTTAGTTCTCAGGCTGTGACGAGGTGTCTAGGGAGTGACAGGAACATCCCACGGCTACTTCTAGTGTTGGTGTTAGGATCAGGAACTGAGGTCAGTACAGATACCACCTCCTCAGAGCTCGTCCCATGTTGCTCCTTAACCACCAGGTCATAACACGTAACGTTCTATCTTGTGCTCTGTCTCTGTCAGGATCCCACCCCTGACAGGGACCTCTGTCTGCAGCTCAGATGTTCCTCCTTCTCCCCCTGTCTGCCTGACAGGTCCTCTCTGGGTCAAACCCAGGTAGCTTTCTGACTAACTTCCTATCCAACCCACCAGTTTTACCCGTGTGTGAGGAGTGGCCTAGTACATAGAACCTTCGCTCCCCCTGGTGGACTGGAGTGTGAAGTGTAGTGTGTGACTGTGATACCTGATCAGATGAACTCCTTTAATACCATCAGACGTAACATCACTCCCCCTGGTGGGAGAACGACATTACTGCAACGACCAGGACTCTGGGGCGCTGCACTAGCAACCTCTGCAGTGGCCACTGAGTGCGCTGTACAACCGCCGAGCGGAGGTCAGCTACCTCTAAACTGAGTTGCTGCAATTGTCCAGCTAAAGCAGCAATAGGGTCCATATTGGACCAAGAAAATGTTGAGGGTCAGTGATACTGTCACGCCGTTAATGGCGATAAAGGGGCAGGACGGCATACTGGGACCCGCACCTGTCCCTGCCACTATAAAGAGGCCCTGGCTTACCCTTATCTCAGGGGTACCTATAATGGTTAGGAGGCCTGAGCCTCCAGCGTATCCCTGTCTCCTGTGCAGGCCCCATCAGTGGCCCCCCTCTCCCCCCAGGGAGGACTGCACCAGTGTATTAATATGACAAGTAAACAGGGTATGCAGACAAGGTAACTAAAATCTCAAACTCACCAAATGCTCACACAGCCACAGAGGAAACACAGAGAAGGGAAGAGAGGGGAAAAAACTAGGAAGGAAAACAGGCTTAACATGCAACCAAAACAGCAGACAACAATCTCTGTAGATAAACCTCCAAGCTCCTAACACCATGCTCCTTCCTACTTCAAGCCAGGCAGCAGAACTGATCACTAACAACAGTTGTAGTCAAAGCTGAGTCTATATAGGAGAAGAGATTACAAAAACCAATTCAGCTGAGAGACCAAGCTCTCAGCAACTTCAGCAACAAGGTTTAACTCCTGCCCTGCTGGCACAAGACAGCCAGGTCAGAATTCAGGAGAAGAGCTTCTGTTCACCGTGTGTGAATGAGGCCCAGAGCGCTGCGGTTCTCTGGAACCTTTCTGTCACGGTAGCCTTGTGACATGTTTATTCATTCTTTTAGGTGACCTCACTTAATTCATAAGTACTTTTTAATATAATTAATGTATGGAAATGTCTTTTTTTTTCATGAGCCATAAATTATGTTTGTTTCACGGACTTTCTCATGAACTTTGACATATCATGCTTTGTTTGGATTTTTCTTCCAAAAAGACTGCATATAACACGTTCCAACTTGACATGTTCATCCGCTATCAGGTTTGTCCTGAGGAAGAGGTCCTGGGTGACTCTGAAACGCGTTGACTTCGAAAACCTATTTGAATAAACATTTTTAAGGAAATCTCCATATCTGATAGTCTTCATCAGCAGTGCAGGTGCAGACACATTATACCCAGATCAACTATTCTGCTTGGTCTTTGGACCCGTGTCCGGCAGCAGCTGATTTATGCATTGAACATGTTGATGAGGTGCCACTCTATCAAGGTGAGTGTAATACTCCTCTATTTTCAATATATCTTGTTATCAGTTAAGACCCTAATTTTCGCTTGTTTGTTCCTCAGTATCTCAACTACAGGAAATCTCTGTAATGCTTTCAGGTTACTTGGTAAAAAGCAATCAAGGACTGCTTGGAGCTTAACGGGGTCCTTCTGAAACCCCAATGCAGAAGCCAAATGTCCTGAGAACTGGACCTGCTGTACTACAAATTGGAATTTCTCCAGGTTAACAAATAAATAGTTGTCACGTAGAACCCGGAGAACCTGTCTGACATACTCACCATGCTCCTCCAGAGTACGTGAGTAACTCAATATATCATCTAGGAAAATTACCACAAATCTACCAATCAGTGAGAAAAAATATCAATGACATTTTCAAAGACTGCCGAAGCACTGGTTAACCCGAATGGCAGCATCAAATGTTCAATCTGCCCCTCAGGAGTATTGAATGCGGTCTTCCATTCGTCACCATGGCGTTTACGTATAAGGTTATAGTCCCGTAGAATGTAAGTCCGCAAGGACAGGGTCCTCTCCCCTCTGTAACAGTCTGTCGTTGTAAATTTGTGTACTGTAAATGATATCTATGACCCTGTATGTAACCCCTTTCTCATGTACAGCACCATAGAATTAATGGTGCTATATAAATAAATAATAATAATATTATTCCCCTCTAACGTTGAGTTTGTAAAACCATTTATCTCCAGGTAATTGGCTAAACAGGTCAGGTATAAGGGGTAAAGGACAGGGAAGGTGAATCTCTCTGAAGTCCAAGCATGGACGCCTCCCTCCATCCTATTATCAAAAGCACCCCTACAGCGAGATTTCGGCATTTTAGCTCCTGGTATGGAGTCGATAGAACAATCATATGCCGCCATATAGTAGACGTAACTGGTAATAATTCCCTCATGTGTGGGGTCTATTTGTCTCCAGAGAAATCACACGTTACATTCCACACATAACACTGTGTAGAAAAGGCGGCGCGGGGTTAGGCTACGTTCACATTTGCGGTGTGCGCCGCAGCGTCGCCGCCGCAACGCACAGCGCAAATGTGAACACATGCACAACGCTGCTTTTTGCGCCGCATGCGTCCTTTTTTCCATTGATTTTGGACGCAGCAAAAATGCAACTTGCTGCGTCCTCTGCGCCCCGACGCGGGCGCCGCAGGGACGCATGCGGCGCAAAAAGCAAGTGCACCGCATGTCCATGCGCCCCCATGTTAAATATAGGGGCGCATGATGCATGCGGCGCCGCTGCGGCGCTAGCCGCAAATGTGAACGTAGCCTAATTGTGCCAGTAGTGAGGGGGAATAATGGCGGGAATGTCACTGACTGAGGAGAAGTTTCCATGTAGGGTCTTCACTATGGATATCATTCCCTGAGGCTCCTGATCACGTGACCCCTGACTCCTCCCCTCCTGTGACCTCATCACAGGTCCTGTGCGCACAGAGCAGCCATATATGTGGAGTGCGGCTCTGCAGGTGGAGGTAGGTGCTGGAGATTCCCCATTACTGAGCGCGGGGGACATTAACCCTTCTGCACTGAGACTCTTTTGGTGTTGTCACCACTTTATAAGAATCATAACGTTTTTGTTCTGTTTAGATACATACGACCCAACTATGGAGGACAGGAAGTGAGGGAACGGATTGTTCTCCTAGTACAGGGCCCCTTTATTGCCCCACACAGTGTAATGCCCCCATTATGCCCCTGTAAGCAGGGTTCTGCCCCACAACCAGCTGCCTCGGGCACTTTACCATGAGCTGGTACCTCAGATTCTTCCCCGCACCCCTTTCCTTTGCTTGGTGCAAATCTGTTCTGCCTTTGGGGCTCTGGCCTTTATAATATCAGTAATCTGTCATCAGGGTCTCCTGACCAGGTACCATCTAGACTCTTCCTTCCTGACACCCTCCCTCTTCCCATTGATGTCACATGGTCCCGTCTGGACGGCAGATAGCAGTCTGTACAAATGCAGCACAGCCCTGAGGAGTCTTTTTTTATGACGCTCCTTTTTACACCCCTGATGCAATATATATGATGCCGCTCACACAGTATAATGTTTCCACAGTACTCGCATCTCTCGTAAAAAAGGTATTTTCACACTACCACCATACCCCCACACACAGTATAATGTTCCTACAGTATCTCCATCCCACCACACACAGTATAATGTTCCTACAGTACCTCCATCCCACCACACACAGTATAATGTTCCTACAGTATCTCCATCCCACCACACACAGTATAATCTTCTCACAGTACCACTATACCCCCACACACAGTATAAAGTTCCCACAGTACCTACATCCCACCACACACAATATTTAGTTCCCACAATAGTGGCTTCCCAAAGACACAGGATAATGTTTCCACAGTACTGCCATCCTCCCACTTTCTAATGTTCCCACAGTACAGTGCAGGACAGTGGAGCAGCAAGCTGGGTGACAGTTAGAAGGTGGGGTAGAGGGAAGAATGCCAGGGAGGCTAGTCCTGATCTGGCACACCCCAATAAGTTTGCTAAGTTGGCAGATGAGGGGGGTGCCAGTACAGGGGTAGCACTGCTGCAGCCAGGCATGTCCTCTGAAAGCCGGAGGAGTGACTGCTCCAGTAAGGAGGGAACTAGGAGAGCAGGGCAGGCCAGACAGGTGCTGGTAGTGGGGGACTCAATTATTAGGGGAACAGATAGGGCAATCTGTCACAAAGGCAGGGATTGTCGAACGGTGTGCTGCCTACCTGGCGCCCGAGTCCGACACATCGCTGATCGGGGTGACAGATTACTGGGAGAGGCTGGTGAGGACCCAGCGGTCATGGTGCACATTGGCACACATGACAAAGTTAGAGGTAGGTGGAAGGTTCTTACAGGGAACCTGTCACCCCCAAAATTGAGGGTGAGCTAAGCCCACCAGCATCAGGGGCTTATCTACAGCATTCTGTAAGCCCCCGATGTATCCTAAAAGATAAGAAAAAGAGATTAGATTATACTCACCCAGGGGCGGTCCCTGCTGCAGTCCTGTCCAATGGGTGTCGCAGTCCCGTCCGGCACCTCCCATCTCATCAGATGACGTCCTCTTCTTGTCTTCACGCTGCGGCTCCGGCGCAGGCGTACTTTGTCTGCCCTGTTGAGGGCAGAGCAAAGCACTGCAGTGCTCAGACGCCAGGCCTTTCTGACCTTTCCCAGCGCCTGCGCATTGCAGTACTCAACAGGGCAGAAAAAGTACGCCTGCGCCGGAGCCGCAGCGTGCAGACCAGAAGAGGACATCATCCTATGTAGATGGGAGACCCCGGACCAGACCGCGACGCCCACCGGATCGGACCGTATAATCTAACCTCTTTTTCTCATCTTTTAGGATACATCGGGGGCTTATCTACAGCATTAAGATAAGCCCCTGATGCCGGGGGGCTTAGCTCACCCTCGATTTTGGGGGTGACAGGTTCCCTTTAAAAATGATTTCAGGGAATTAGGCTGCAAGCTGAAGGCAAGGACCTCCAATGTGGTATTTTCCTAAATACTGCCTGTACCACGTGCCACGCCAGAGAGGCAACGGGAGATTGGGGAGGTTAATAAGTGGCTCAAGAATTGGTGTAGGAAGGAGGGGTTTGGGTTCCTGCAGAACTGGGCCGACTTCTCAGTTGGCTACAGGCTCTACGCTAGGGACGGGCTGCACCTCAATGGGGAAGGTGCAGCTGTGTTGCGGGAGAAAATGTCTAGAAGGTTGGAGGAGTGTTTAAACTAGGGAATGGGGGGAGGGGAATATAGTGCAGCTAGAGACCTGGGCGCAAATAAGGAAGGTGGGGGTGGCGGTTGCATGGGGGTGGGGTTAGAACAATTAATAATTTAAGAAAGAATAGAGGTACAGAGAGATATATAAAGTGCATGTATACTAATGCCAGAAGCCTCGGCAACAAAATGGAGGAATTAGAATTAATGTTATTGTAGCATAATTATGACATGGTGGGGATATCTGAGACATGGCTGGATGAGAGCCATGACTGGGCTGTTAACTTGCAGGGCTATAGTCTGTTCAGAAATGACTGAACGGATAAGCGAGGCAGAGGTGTGTGTCTATATGTAAAATCATCCTTAAAGGGACACTGTCACCTGAATTTGGAGGGAACAATCTTCAGCCATAGGGGCGGGGTTTTCGGGTGTTTGATTCACCCTTTCCTTACCCACCGGCTGCATGCTGGCTGCAATATTGGATTTAAGTTCATTCTCTGTCCTCCATAGTATACGCCTGCGCAAGGCAAGATTGCCTTGTGCAGGCATGTACTACGGAGGACAGAGAATGAACTTCAATCCAATAATGCAGCCGGCGGGTAAGAAAAGGGTGAATCAAACACCCGAAAACCCCGCCCCTATGGCTGAATATTGTTCCCTCCAAATTCAGGTGACAGTGTCCCTTTAAAGGGACTCTGTCAGCTCAAATTGGCGGGCTATTAAAATGATTTCTTACCGGTCAGATGGGCGGCGTATCCTCTTTATTTCTCTGCCCCGTCCGTCCCTGTTTTCTGCATTATTTTCGGGAATAAGAGTATGCATGCGCCGTAGTTAGCACGTGCGCCATGCAGTCTTCGGTGGCGCGCCCGCAGTATGCTTTGCCCTACTGCGGGCAAAGCCGAAAAGCATTACTGCGCATGCGCCAGCGCACTATGTCCTGGAAGTGTTTTGCTGTCTTCCGGGAGATAGTGCGCGGGCGCATGCGTAGTAATGCTTTTCGGCTTTGCCCGTAGTAGGGCAAAGCATACTGCGCGTGCGCCACCGAAGATTGCATGGCGCAAGCGCCAACTATGGCGCACGCATACTTATTTCCGAAAATAATGCGGAAAACAGGGACGGACGGGGTGGAGAAATAAAGAGGATACGCCGCCCATCTGACCGGTAAGAAATCATTTTAATATCCCGCCAATTTGAGCTGACAGAGTCCCTTTAAAACCCATCCTGCTTGATAATATAGGTGAATCTAATGAAAATGTAGAGTCCCTGTGGGTGGAGATGAGGGGAGGGGGGAAAAATAATAAATTACTGATAGGGGTTTGTTATAAGTCTAAAAAAATAATGGAAGCAGCAGAGAATATCCTCATAAAGCAAATAGATGAAGCTGCGACTCAAGGAGAAGTCATTATTATGGGGGACTTCAACTACCCTGAAATAGATTGGGGAAAAGAAACCTGCAGTTCCAGCAAAGGTAATCGGTGTCTGACAACTATGAGAGACAATTACCTCTGACAACTGGTTCAGGACCCAACAAGAAGGGGGGCACTGCTAGACCTAATATTAACCAACAGGCCAGAACGCATAGCAAATATAAGGGTTGGGGGTCACTTGGGGAATAGTGATCACAAAATAATAAGTTTTTATGTAACCTTTAATAAGATGTGTAGTAGGGGGGTTACAAGGACACTAAACTTCAGGAGGGCAAATTTCCAACGGATGAGAGATGATCTTGGTCCAATTAACTGGGACGATATCCTGAGACATAAAAATACACAAGAAAAATGGGAGACGTTTATTAGCATCCTGGATAGGACCTGTGCACAGTATATACCGTATGGGAATAAACATACTAGAAATAGGAGGAAACCAATATGGCTAAATAGAGCTGTAAGGGGCGCAATAAGTGACAAAAAGAAAGCATTTAGAGAATTAAAGGAAGTAGGTAGTGAGGAGGCATTAAATAAATACAGAAAATTAAATAAATTCTGTAAAAAGCAAATCAAGGCAGCAAAGATTGAGACAGAGAGACTCATTGCCAGAGAGAGCAAAAATAATCCCAAAATATTCTTTAACTATATAAATAGTAAGAAACTAAAAAATGACAGTGTTGGCCCCCTTAAAAATAGTCTGGGTGAAATGGTGGATGAGGATGAGGAAAAAGCCAATATGCTAAATGACTTTTTTTCATCAGTATTTACAAAAGAAAATCCCATGGCAGCCAATATGACTAGTGATAAAAATTCCCCATTAAATGTCACCTGCTTAACCCAGCAGGAAGTACAGCGGCGTCTAAAAATAACTAAAATTGACAAATCTCCGGGCCCGGATGGGATACACCCCCGAGTACTGCAGGAATTAAGTACAGTCATTGATAGACCGTTATTTTTAATCTTTAAAGAGTCCATAATAACAGGGTCTGTACCACAGGACTGGCGTATAGCAAATGTGGTGCCAATATTCAAAAAAGGGGCAAAAACTGAACTCGGTAATTATAGGCCAGTAAGCTTAACCTCTACTGTGGGTAAAATCCTGGAGGGCATTCTAAGGGATGCTATACTGGAGTATCTGAAGAGGAATAACCTTATGACCCAGTATCAGCACGGGTTTACTAGGGACCGTTCATGTCAGACTAATTTGATCAGCTTCTATGAAGAGGTAAGTTCCGGACTGGACCAAGGGAACCCAGTGGACGTAGTGTATATGGACTTTTCCAAAGCTTTTGATACGGTGCCACACAAAAGGTTGTTACATAAAATTAGAGTAATGGGGATAGGGGAAAATATGTGTAAGTGGGTTGAGAGCTGGCTCAGGCATAGGAAACAAAGGGTGGTTATTAATGGAGCACACTCGGACTGGGTCGCGGTTAGCAGTGGGGTACCACAGGGGTCAGTATTGGGCCCTCTTCTTTTTAACATATTTATTAATGACCTTGTAGGGGGCATTCAGAGTAGAATTTCAATATTTGCAGATGACACTAAACTCTGCAGGGTAATCAATACAGGGGAGGACAATTTTATATTACAGGATGATTTATGTAAACTAGAAGCTTGGGCTGATAAATGGCAAATGAGCTTTAATGGGGATAAATGTAAGGTCATGCACTTGGGTAGAAGTAATAAGATGTATAACTATGTGCTTAATTCTAAAACTCTGGGCAAAACCGTCAATGAAAAAGACCTGGGTGTATGGGTGGATGACAAACTCATATTCAGTGGCCAGTGTCAGGCAGCAGCTACAAAGGCAAATAAAATAATGGGATGTATTAAAAGAGGCATAGATGCTCATGAGGAGAACATAATTTTACCTCTATACAAGTTACTAGTTCGACCACACTTAGAATACTGTGCACAGTTCTGGTCTCCGGTGTATAAGAAAGACATAGCTGAACTGGAGCGGGTGCAGAGAAGAGCGACCAAGGTTATTAGAGGACTGGGGGGTCTGCAATACCAAGATAGGTTATTACACTTGGGGCTATTTAGTTTGGAAAAACGAAGGCTAAGGGGTGATCTTATGTTAATGTATAAATATATGAGGGGACAGTACAAAGACATTTCTGATGATCTTTTTAATCATAGACCTGAGACAGGGACAAGGGGGCATCCTCTATGTCTGGAGGAAAGAAGGTTTAAGCATAATAACAGACGCGGATTCTTTACTGTAAGAGCAGTGAGACTATGGAACTCTCTGCCGTATGATGTTGTAATGAGTGACTCATTGCTTCAATTTAAGAGGGGACTGGATACCTTTCTGGAAAAGTATAATGTTACAGGGTATATATACTAGATTCCTTGATAGGGCGTTGATCCAGGGAACTAGTCTGATTGCCGTATGTGGAGTCGGGAAGGAATTTTTTTCCCCAATGTGGAGTTACTCTCTGCCACATGGGTTTTTTTTGCCTTCCTCTGGATCAACATGTTAGGGCATGTTAGGTTAGGCTATGGGTTGAACTAGAGCGTCTTACAGTCTTCCTTCAACCTTAATAACTATGTAACTATCTGCAGACATTACACCAGACACATTTTACTTCTCACATTTCCAGAGAAGCAGAGCGCCAGGAAACGGGACCGAGGTGAGTATGTGGCGTTTTTTTTTTTTTTGTCCTCGTGTATGGGTTGTTTGGGTGGCCATGGGGAGGCTATGAGGGTGGGACATGGTGCTGCACACATAGTGGGGTGACATGCGGCACATGGTGCTGCATATTGAGGCGACATGCTTCACATGGGGAGGCTATGGGGGCGACATGCAGTGTATATTGGGAGGCTGTGCGGGGCTCATGCCGCATATGGGGGAGGCTATTTCGGCCCTTCACAATGGTCGCAGTCTCTCATGTGCCCACCTCTCGGGAAACTAATTGCCCACCACTGCTCTAGATGGTAAAACAAACCTTTTTAGAATATAGTAATGCCCTCTTCTCGCCTAGAAAGTAATAATGTTCCCTGTGTGCCCCTCTGACACAATAACCAGAGTCCCCCTATAACAATAAGCGCCCACTAAACATTTAATAATGTTTGAGTCTCCCCCTGTTGAGCTCCCCTCTCCACAGTATGATGCTCTCTTAGGCTGGTTTCACATTTGCATCTGTGCGCGCAGCGTTTCATCCGCATAGATCCGCATGCGTCATGCGTACATATATTTAAAATGGTGTACGTAAGGACATGTGTTTGCATGCTTTTGAGTACGCATGCGTAGTTTGGTGGTGTGCAGCAGGGCACGGCGAACGCAACATGTTGCATTTTTGGAGGCAACAAATATTGCGCAATCATCCGCATATGGACGATTGCAGATGATTGCGTAAAAAAACCCTCCATTACTGTCTATGGCAACGCATTGGTACGCAAGGACATGAGTACGCATGCATTCGAAACGCAATGCGTACTTCACACGAATCATATCCAGGAAACGATGTTACCACCTGCAAAATCACTGATGTATAAAAGGGGATGTGGAGACAGGTAGTCCATTACTCTTAGGACTCTGGACAAAAGCACAAGACTAGTTGTCTCCTGATCTATATCCCCCCCCTTGAGGAAGCGACAGTCAAGCTCGCAAAACACGCGTCAGGGTCAGTGGTCGCCCCTTGGACTGGACTGAATCGGAGATACTATTATGGGTAATTAACTCTTTATTTATTCTATGTTTTTTACATTTCTCTGAACAGCGCTGTATTGTGAGAGACATGTGATCTCTTTTCAGTCTAGATTAGCCTTATGACCTGACTTGAATTACGCTGTTACCTTTGTCCCACTATATGTGGGGTATGTGCTTACGATTTTCTTACAGTTATATTTAATGGCTATATATACTGTCCATTTGGACGTCATCTATGAATGTAATATTGAAATTGTACATATTTATATATTTTTTATCATGGTTTTTGGTACTAATAAATAATATTGTTTTCAATATATGGCGACTCATATTTTCCTATTTTTTCAATAGTTGTCTCCTGGTGCTGCCATCTCTCCTGGTGCTGGCGTCTCTCCTGGTGCTGCCATCTCTCCTGGTGCTGGCGTTTCTTCTGGTGCTGCCGACTCTCCTGGTGCCATTGTCCTGGTGAGGACAACACTGGCTATGTAAGTATAGAACCTTTAAAAATGTCTCTCTCTTACATTTTTTTTTTTGGTTCCTTTAGACTGGTTGTCTCCTGGTGCTGCTGTCTCTGCTGCTGGCATCTGTCCTAGTGCGGCCACCTGTCCCTGTCCTGTGCTGACTGCTGTGCTATTCGACTACTGCCTGTAATGTAAGTATTGGTGTCCTTTTTTTGGGGGGGGGGGGCAACATTGTGATTGGCTCTTAACAAGCTTAAATTTTGTTTTATTTTTTGCTGTAGTGTTCCATTTGACTGCTGCCTGCTCTTCAACCATGTCCTTAAGTGAAGAGGTGACTGCTTCCCAGGGTGGACATGACACCGATTATGTAGTCACATTTGCTATACTGATTGGTATGTATTGACTGGCAATACTATAGCTGTGTTAAATCATGTAATTTGTTTACAGGTACCTCGGGCTCATGTGTCTCATGAGCAAATACGTGGTGTAAGTATTCTTTTCATCAAAGTTGTAATTGATTTTTGTTTGATTTTTACTTAAAATTATTTTGTTTTATTGGATCTATAGGTTCCACAATGGGAAGATGCCAAACAGGACATTGAAAACGAGCAACGAATTCACATTGTGGTACATCCGTGATCGTCAGCACTCCGACATTGCTGTGATTCGACAACTCTGGGAAGAAGTGGCCAGATCGCTGCTGCATGATCGGGATCGTGTCACGCCACATATCAGAAATTATTTTGGTAAGTATTTGAATGTGTTGTGATGCATCAGTGAAACTGTAAATGTAGGTGCATTGTTTTACAATTAATTATTTCCTTTTTTTCCCCACCACAGTGAAGAGAATAAGAGTGCGTTGGCGCTCGATGAAGGATCTCTTGAACAAGGACATGAGACAGGAGAACCAGGTTAAAAGTGGTGCTGCTCAAAGGATACTCAGAAAATACAAATACCACCGGAACTTTGCTTTTCTGATGCCTGCGCTTGCTACCCGAACGTGAGTATCTTTTGTTTTGTCTTGCTATTATTTAACCTTTTTTTGGTGTTTTACTAATGTTGTTGTTTTTTTTTTTTATTCACCACACAACCTGGTTTGTCCTCTGTTGGAGCGGACCCTCATCGACCAGCCAATGAACAAGCACAATCCCAATCATCCACCAGCGATGTAGCAACCTGTCAGGCCTAACAGGCTGAGGAAGAGGCAGCCGCCGATCCTTCCGGTTTTCCCCTCTCCCAGCCCTCTGCCGCTGCTTTTGTTTGGTCTTCTCATCAGCGGCAGAGGGCCTGGGAGAGGTCACTCATGCCCGAGTTTATGCACTTAAGCTCGGTCTTCCAGGATGGGATTAAGGTGCTTGGTGATAGACTGAAGAGTAGGTTCACCCATGTGAATACACTTATACAGGATGTCAACAAATGCCTTGATCGCCGGGAAGCCGACCTTGAAAGACCGGCGTGACATTTTTTTATTTGTTATTTTTTTTTTCAATAGAGCTGGAAGTGTCAGAAAACCTTACGCCTCAATTCCAGATCAACGTCGTGCAGGCCTGCCAGGCTGCTTACAGCCAAGCATTGCTGCAACAGTCACAAAGCTACAATCCACAGGCCGGAAGATATTACCAGCTGCCGAACATCTACTTTCAAACTCCCAGAGTGCCGAACTATCCTCCACCGCCCCCGCCTCCAGTTCACAGATCCACTACGCTACCAACTTCATCATCCCTGCGGCCAGCAGCATCTACGACGCTCCCAAGTTCAGCACCCACCACGCTACCAAGTTCCGTTATTAGAGGATTGGGGGGGTCTGCAATACCAAGACAGGTTATTACACTTGGGGTTATTTAGTTTGGAAAAACGAAGGCATAGGGGTGATCTTATTTTAATGTATAAATATATGAGGGGATAGTACAAAGATCTTTCTAATTACCTTTTTACTCGTAGACCTGAGACGGGGACAAGGGGGCATCCTCTACGTCTGGAGGAAAGAAGGTTTAAGCATAATAACAGATGCAGATTCTTTACTGTAAGAGCAGTGAGACTATGGAACTCTCTGCCGTATGATGTTGTTATGAGTAACTCATTGCTAAAATTTAACAGGGGACTGGATACCTTTCTTGAAAAGCATAATGTTACAGGTTATGTATACTAGATTCCTTGATAGGGCATTGATCCAGGGAACCAGTTGGATTGCCGTATGTGGAGTCGGGAAGGAATTTTGTTCCCCAATGTGGAGCTTACTGTTTGCCACATGGTTTTTTTTTGCCTTCCTCTGGTTCAACATGTTAGGGCATGTTAGGTTAGGCTATGGGTTGAACTAGATGGACTTAGTCTTCCTTCAACCTTAATAACTAAGTTTCTATGTTACCTCTGCAGCCAGCAGCTTCCAGCACCACACCAAAAGACTGCTACAGAGACCACCACTCCCACTCGGCCAAGAAAGCAAAGGTCAAAAACTAATAACATTTCCACCAGGACGAAGACCCGGAGTCGAAAAACCCTGCTAAAATTGGACTCACCACCTCCACCCTCACCTACCAATGTTTCTCTGTTGTCAAATGTGTCACTACCTTCCCTTGTGTCTGTCCCTTCCAGTTTGTCTATCCATTCCTCAGCTCCACACCTCCAAGGTCCACCACATCGCACCATCAGATAGACCCCAATCCTAAACTCAGTTATTTTTTGGTTAAATAAATGTTTATTTTCTTTGCCCAATATCTGGGTTTTCATTGTCTCTTTGAGCGCCGCCGCCGCAAACACATGTTTATTGCATTATTGAGGGAACTTGTAATGGGTGTTTTACTACAGGTATTTTATTATTTAATTCAGCAAACATTGCAGGTACGTTTAGAATTTACAGGTACATTTAAACAATACAAACGGCACCAGCACGGGAGTTGAGTATAGGGTTTATTATTATAATCGGGGCCAAACATATTAATCAAG
The DNA here is from genome assembly GCF_051348905.1 of Ranitomeya variabilis. Classification (NCBI taxonomy): domain Eukaryota; kingdom Metazoa; phylum Chordata; class Amphibia; order Anura; family Dendrobatidae; genus Ranitomeya; species Ranitomeya variabilis. The sequence continues at coordinate 701,531,691 of NC_135235.1, read as the reverse complement.
AATGGGTTGTCCTATTGGACGCTGCCTATGGCCCAGCCTAATAGACCTTCTTACATTTCAGGCTTTGATACTTTGGGCTGGAGGGCATTCAGCCAAACTCTGTCACACCTTCCTAGATGCTGTGTTTGATTTTGGCACCAGCAAGTGGTTAAACTGCCAGGGCTTCGGTGCAGCCGCCCCTGTGCCATTCCTACAGTGTAAATCTATGTTCTGGGGCCCAAAAGAGTAAAACAAATGTTTAACGTGTCAAAAAAAATAATTTTTAGTATCTGTTTTTTTTTTTCCTGGTGTTTTTCCTGTAATATAGGAAAGCCTAAGGCCAGAAATAAATCCCATAAAACACTGTACATGGAGACTTTGGGATCAGATAATTTCTGTCCGCTGTGTTTGTACAAACAAAAAAACTTTGTCATGATCCGTTCCAGGGTTTAATCCTGTCTCCCATTTTTCCGGGGGGATCATGTCAAGTTAACTTTGCTCTGCCTCATTCTGGGTTCAGGTTTGCTATTTAGCTCCCATGCATCCTGCTGGCGGTGTCAGCTATAGTTCTGCCTTCGGCATGTGAACCTGACTCAGGTAGCTCTTGGTTTGTCCTGCTGTGATCCCTGACTTCCCCCGTGTCTGTTGACTCCCTCTTTCTACCCTTTTTCCAGCGTTTCGGTTTTGATTCTCTGCTTTCTGACTTGGCTTGTATTCGGACTCTCTTCTGCCTCTTGATTTTGTCTTATCCACTTCTGACCGTTGCTGAACCTCCTGGCTTGTTCCTGACCAACTTGCTGATCCCTTTAGTACTTCTGCCTATTGTTGGTTTTTTGACTCTGCTTGGTGGACCACTCTCTCGGCACTTGGTGGTGCCTATGCTGCTGCTTTGCAGTGATTCTTTGTGTACGCCGTCTCACTTCCCTCTCAAGCTCACTCTGGTGGAGGTTGCGTTATACTGCACTGCAAAGCAGCATGACAATTTTATAAAAGCCTCAAACTTCTGTGTGTGACTCAGACATGAGATCTAATGTGATAGAAGATGACCGTGCGGGGAAGACAGGAAACCTTCATATAGACGGCCGGTGGTAATGGATTCAGTGACAGACTCTGGACAAATATGTTCCTAGAGCCGTAGTAGAAGATGGAATATGTCATTCTCATCAAGAAGTAGTTATTTCTCATGTCACGTGTAATGAATATCTCCTGCAGTATTGCTAATGCTGCTAATGCCGATTCCAGTGTTGGTAAATGAGACGAGAATTAGGCCAGGTTCACATTGCGTTAATGAGCTGCTGTTAACGCAAGTGCCAATATGTCAGCTCGCTAGCGCAGATAGAGCTAGCAGATGCTCTATTTGCGCTAGCAGTGACGAACCCAGAAATGCTGCAGCCCGCGTCCCAGGGTCCATCACTCAATGACGGCACATCGCTAGCACACACCCACAATGCTTCCGTCATAGGACTTAATGGCGGCGTTAACGGACTGCGTTACACCACGGTGTAACGTAGTCTGTCTAACGGACGCCAAAGACGCAATGTGAACCTAGCCTTAGTGTTATGGAAGATGAGTCTATGAGAAATGTATTCAGCTGCCGACTCCGAGGAAGAAACTGCTTGTTGTCTGTGGCCTAAAATTCACTGCTCAAAAAAATAAACGGAACACTTAAACAACAGAATATAACTCCAAGTAAATCAAACTTCTGTGAAATCAAACTGTCCACTTAGGAAGCAACACTGTTTGACAATCAATTTCACATGCTGTTGTGCAAATGGAATAGACAACATCTGGAAATTATTGGCAATTATTAAGACACACTCAATAAAGGAGTGGTTCTGCAGGTGGGGACCACAGACCACATCTCAGTACCAATATTTTCTGGCTGATGTTTTGGTCACTTTTGAATGTTGGTTGTGCTTTCAAACTTGTGGTAGCAAGAGACAAACTCTACAACCCACATAAGTGGCTCAAGTAGTGCAGCTCATCCAGGATGGCACATCAATGTGAGCTGTGGCAAGAAGGTTTGCTGTGTCTCTCAGCGTAGTGTCCAGAGGCTGGAGGTGCTACCAGGAGACAGGCCAGTACACCAGGAGATGTGGAAGGGGCTCAGCCTTTGTGCCAGGAGGATCAGGAGGAGCACTGCCAGAGCCCTGCAAAATGACCTCCAGCAGGCCACAAATGTTCATGTGTCATCACAAACGGTTATAAACTGACTCCATGAGGATGGTCTGAGTGCCCGATGTCCACAGATGGGGGTTGTGCTCACAGAAAAAAATTCACTGTGTAAAAACTGTAGTTAAAAAAAATTACCTTTAATTACGTCTTAACGCAGTAATGTGATATTAAGGACCACTACCACCATTTAAAAGATACCAGGAGGTGCCTGTACCTATCACTAAACTGAACTGTTCCTACCTACCAACGGAGATTGGCATCTTACACTTGTGCAATGGCGCCTCCGCTCACCATCGACTGTCCCTCCTACCCCTAGAAATAGGAGGAGAGATACTGAAATTAGTTTGTTTGGACAGTATACCACAATTATAGTGGGGGATTGATGTATTACTTTTTTATTATTACTGCAAAAATGTTAATGTGGTGTAGTAAACCACGTGAGTGAAAATATATTTAGATTTTCAAGTACCCAAGATAAAGGGGGTTGTAAAAGATAATATAGACTTTTTGAGGAGCCAAAATTAATTGAAGGGACCTTACCCTTATCTATCTCCTGCCTATCAGCGGAGGTTGGCACCCTATATGATATTTACGATTTTTTTGGTGCCCCCCTCCAGATGGCTGTCCCTCCTAACCCCAAAACCATAAGATCATTTCCATATGAGAGGCAGTGAAGGGGTGAAGTCTAACAATGATGGCAATGATATGTTAGACTCAACAGTTTACTATCCAAAATTAAAATGAACTCAAACTAATAAATGATCAATATAGTTCCACTTCCTCTTATAGGGCAAATAGTTATACTGTCTGAGTAGGAACTAAACAGATAGCCAATGTCATATATAAATATCATAGAGCCTGCATAAATATTGCACGATCCCAGGGCATTCACCCCTTAACCCCAAGGGTGGTTTGCATATTAATGACCGGGCCAATTTTTACAATTCTGACCACTGTCCATTTATGAGGTTATTACTCTGGAACGCTTCAATGGATTCCGGTGATTCTGACAGTGTTTTCTCGTGACATATTGTACTTCATGTTAGTGGTAACATTTCCTCGACATTACTTGCTCTAATCTGTGAAAAAAAACTGAAAATCTTAAAAATTTCGTAATTTTCCAACTTTGAATTTTCATGCCCGTAAATCACAGAGATATGTTACCCAAAATACTTAATAAGTAACATTTCCCACATGTCTACTTTACATCAGCACAATTTTGGAACCAACACTTTTTTTTTTTTTGTTAGGGAGTTATAAGGGTTAAAAGTTGACCAGCAATTTCTCATTTTCACAACACCATTTTCGTTTTAGGGACCACATTACATTTGAAGTCACTTTGAGGGGTCTATATGATAGAAAATACCCAAGTGTGATACCATTCTAAAAACTGCACCCCTCAAGATGCTCAAAACCACATTCAAGAAGTTTATTAACCCTTCAGGTGTTTCACAGGAATTTTTGGAATGTTTAAAAAAATAAAATGAACATTTCACTTTTTTTCACAAAAAATTTACTTCAGACCCAATTTGTTTTATTTTACCAAGGGTTACAGCAGAAATTGGACCCCAAAAGTTGTTGTACAATTTGTTCTGAGTATGCTGATACCCCATGTGTGGGGGTAAACTACTGTTTGGGCGCATGGCAGAGCTCGGAAGGGAAGGAGCACCGTTTTAAATGCAGACTTTGATGGCATGGTCTGTGGGCGTCACGTTGCCCCTGATGTACCTAAACAGTAGAAACCCCCACAAGTGACCCCATATTGGAAACTAGACCCCCTAAGGAACGAATCTAGATGTGTTGTGAGAACTTTGAACCCCCGAGTGTTTCACTACAGTTTATAATGCAGAGCTGTGAAAAGAAAAAACCTTTTTTTTCCACAAAAATTATTTTTAGCCCCCAAATTTTTATTTTCCTAAGCGTAACAAGAGAAATTTATACCGTTCCGCGTTTGGAAAAATTGATATAGCAGTTTTATTCTTCGGGTCAGTCCGATTACAGCGATACCTCATTTATATAATTTTTGTATGTTTTGGCGCTTTTATACAATAAAAACTTTAATGTAAAAAATAATTTTTGCATCGCTTTATTCTGAGGACTATAACTTTTTTATTTTTTCGCTAATGACTCTGTATGGTGGCTCGTTTTTTGCGGGACAAGATTACATTTTATAGCGGTACTATGTTTATTTATATCCGTCTTTTTTATCGCGTGTTATTCCACTTTTTGTTCGGCGGTATGATGATAAAGCATTGTGTTGTGCCTCATATTTTTTTTGGTTTTTTTTACGGTGTTCACTGAAGGGGTTAACTAGTGGGACAGTTTTATAGGTCGGGTCGTTACAGTCGGCGATACTAGATATGTGTACTTTTATTGTTTTTATTTACATAAAGGAATGTATTTATTGGAACAATGTTTTTTTTTTTTTTTTTTTTATTTAGGATTTTTTTATATATATATATATATTTTTACACAATGTAATATTTTTTTTTTTTTTTTTACTTTACCCCAGGACATCACTATATATTATCAGATCGCTGATCTGACATTTTGCTCCCAAGCCAACCTCCCTGCAGGACCCTGAAGGTCCCCGCAGCTATCTTGGATCCGGGGCCTGCAGGGAGGAGAACGAAGGAGACCCTTGGAACAACGCGATCACATCGCGTTGTTCCGAGGGTCTCAGGGAAGCACGCAGGGAGCCCCCTTCCTGCACGATGCTTCCCTATGCCACCGGAATGCTGAGATCATGTTTGATCGCAGTGTTTCAGGGGTTAAAGTGCCAGGAGCGGTCACAGTGCCGGATGTCAGCTGTGATGATCAGCTGACACCCGGCTGCGATTGGACGCCCCCCCCCCCCCCCCCCCCCCCCGAGCGCGGCTGATCGGGTAAAACGTACTATCCCGTCCATGGGAATTAAGTCCCAGGTCACATGGTCGGGATAGTACGTCCGATGGCAGAAAAGGGTTAAGCAATAAGCCCAAAAATATTCAAAACCAGATAAGGCTCAGCTGCATGTTAAAGAACAGGTACATGTCATCAAATCAAGAACTTATAGAAAAAAAACAAACCTCAGAGCTCTGAAACACACTCAACGCATTTCCCCTTTCAAGGTTCATCAGGATTGAATAAAGTATACATAGTATAAAGAGACTACTTAGCTGCTGAAGAAATTGCTATGACCGGCACAATAGCAGGGTTCAGAGTGCAAGCACATAAGGAAACGATACCCCTTCATAGTGTGCTACATGATACGGTGCATGTTCATCCATGTTGCTATTGTGCCGGTCTTAGCCATTTCTTCAATCACTATAATTGTGGTATACTGTCCAAACAAACTCTCATTTCAATATCTCTCTTCCTACCTCCTATTCCTTTCCCCATCCCACAGGGCTAGATAGGAGTAGGAGGGACAGTCGACAGTGATCGGGGGCGCCATTGTGCAGGTGAAGGGTGCCAACCTCCGCTGGTAGGTAGGAACAGTTCAGTTTAGTGATAGGTATAGGCACCTCCTGGTATCTTTTAAATGGTGGTAGTGGTCCTTGTTATCACCTTACTGCGTTAAGACGTAATTAAAGGTAATTTTTTACGTACAGTTTTTACACAGTGAATTTGTTTGTTCAATTTTTCTGTACAGGAACAATCTTATTCTAGCTGTGATTTCCTCATGGGTTGTGCTCACAGCCCAACACCGTGCAGGATGATTGGCGTTTGCCACAGAAGACCAGGATTGGCAAATTCGCCACTGGTGCCCTGTGCTCTTCACAGATGAAAGCAGGTTCACACTGAGCACATGTGACGGAGTCTAGAGACGCCGTGGAGAGCGATCTGCTGCCTGCAACATCCTTCAGAGTGACCGGTTTGGCAGGGGGTCAGTAATGGTGTGGGGTGGCATTTCTTTGGAGGGCCGCACAGCCCTCCATGTGCTCGCCAGAGGTAGCCTGACTGTCATTAGGTACCGAGATGAGACCCTCAGACCCCTTGTGAGACCTTATGCTGGTGCAGTTGGCCCTGGGTTCCTCCTAATGTAGGACAATGCCAGACCTCATGTGGCTGGAGTGTGTCAGCAGTTCCTGCAAGATGAAGGCATTGAAGCTATGGACTGGCCTGCCCGTTCCCCAGACCTGAATCCGATTGAACACATCTGGGACATCATGTCTCGCATGATCCATCAACGTCACGTTGCACAACAGACTGTTCAGGAGTTGGCGGATGCTTTAGTCCAGGTCTGGAAGGAGATCTCTCAGGAGACCATTCGCCGCCTCATTAGAAGTATGCCCAGGCTTGTAGGGAGGTCATACAGGCACATGGAGGCAACACACACACACAATTGAACATCATTTCCTTGTCTTGAGGCATTTCCACTGAAGTTGGATCAGCCTGTAATTTGATTTTCCACTTTGATTTTGAGTATCATTCCAAATCCAGACCTCCATGGGATATTCATTTTGATTTACATTGATAATTATGTTTTATTGTTCTCAACACATTCCACTATGCAATGAATAAAAATTTGCTACTGAAATATTTCATTCAGTGATATCTAGGATGTGGTATTTTAGTGTTCCCTTTATTTTTTTGAGCAGTGTATATTGGTTTTATTAGTAGATGTAAAGAAGAAAACTAAATACTGTAAAATAATCATATGCTTCCCTTATCTCCAGTAATTGTATTATTACACTGGATTTTTATGATGTTACATCGGATCATCTTCTCATTCAGGTCTCTACAATATCGGATCCTCTCAGTGAAGATCTTCTATATAAGAGCATTTTTCCTGATTTACCCATCAAGGATGGATATGGACAGAGACAAGATGGCGGAGAGGATAATACACCTCACCCTAGAGATCCTCTTCCGGCTTACTGGAGAGGTGAGAGATTCTGATGACGTCACATTACATCATTCTTATCTATGGGAATAACAGATGGACAGAACTGGAGAGGTGAGGACTCTGGAAATGTCTGTAGTGAAATTTATGAATGTGTCTCTCCATAACCAGGATTACACGGTAGTGAAGAAGACCTCTAGTGAACGCTGTCAGGACCCTGTGTCTGAGGGATTTGGAAGACCCCTGAGCCCAGTCACGGCGCCTCCACCTCACCTGATACATGAGGACATCAATGACCAGAAGATCATAGAACTCATCTACAAGATGATTGAGCTGCTGACTGGAGAGGTGACACTGCTGGGAATGCTGGGACATTATACAGTAACACTGTGAAGGTTTCAGGGGATGACGGTATCATTGTGTGTCAGGTTCCTATAAGGTATCAGGATGTCACAATCTATTTCTCCATGGAGGAGTGGGAGTATTTAGCAGGACACAAAGATGTGTACAAGGACGTCATGATGGAGGTTCCCCAGCCCCTCACATCACCAGGTAATAGACAGGACTAAATACACACGGCCTATAATTATCTGTATGTAAAGAATGAATTCAGTCCCTGTATGTGTTTCCTCCAGTTCTATCCAGTAGGAGGACAACACCAGAGAAATGTCCCAATCCTATTCTTCCACAGGACTATAAACAAGAAGATCCCAATGTTCCCCAGGATCATCAGGTAGATGGAGAGAAGGTGTTATGAGATCTCCCCTATGATGTGTAGACGGCTGTGAAGGTCTTGTGCTCAGTCTTGTTTTATTCGCCAGTATTATATGTTTTATACTTGTGTAATGAGAACGGTGCAGATGGCAGGCAGGGCTGCCACCAGGAATTTCGGTGTCACATACTGGCAAAACTTTCGGGCCCACTTGGGACTCTGCCCAGGCTACACCTTCCCCCCCAGCTCCGCCTCCAACTCTCGAACCTTCCACAGTCCCACTGCCCACTCATAGAACAACTCTGCATCTGTACAGTATAATGCATCCCATAGCCATATATAGTTAAATAATGCATCCCCTTAGGAGTATAATGCACCTCTATAGTACTATAATGCACCCTCATAGTAGTATAATGCACCCCCATAGTAGTACAATGCACCACCATAGTAGTATAATGCACCTCATAGTATAATGCCCTCCCATAGTGGTATGATGCACTTCATAGTATAATGCAGCCCCATAGTAGTATAATGCAGAGTCATACTGCAGCTTTATAAAAAAAAAAGTTTATCCTGACCTGGCTGAGGTGCAGCGGTGTCCTCCACCTGATACATCTGAGGCGTGTACCATCATATGTGAGTGTCATTATATGCTGGCAATGTGCCCTCTGATATCAGCTGCCAGCTTGTGATCTCCCACAATGTAACAGATTTTAACTTGCCGTGCATCTGACGATGCATGATCAGTTGAGCCGCTGGGGCCCGTAGAGGAGAGGCGGCCTGCTGCGGGCCCCCTCTGCTCGCCAGGCCCTATTCGCCAGTAAGGGCTGTAATGCTCTGATGGCGGAACTGATGGCAGGATTAGAGCTGATCATAGATGTGACTATCTTTTCTATTGATCTGTCTGTGACTTTTACAATACTTGCTTCAGGGTGAAGATCAGACCCATATTAATACTACAGAGACATATGTGAGGGGTGATGAGTGGTGTAAAGAGGAGATTCCTACATACGACTACCCAGGTGAGTAGAAACCACTAAATGCAGAGAAGTCACATTTTCTTCTCAGTCACCGGCTATTGCTGCTTTATCGGTGGTGTAGTCCGGTCGTATCATAATCGGGTGTTCGCCATTTTGCCTCTAGACCTCAACATTCTCCTCCATCCAAACTTTGATACATCAGCTCTAAACTGTTATAAAAAAAGTATTTGAATGTCTAATATTTCTTCTTGAAACTGATCTGACATCTAGCATTGGTCCTTATAATAGTTTAGCTTGAAAGAACCACTGAGCCCCATATTCTAATTACCCCAGAGAGGTTTCACCACTAGTTACTCATTTATTACTGACTAGATGGTGGCCCGATTCTAACGCATCGGGTATTCTAGAATATGTATGTAGTTTATTTATGAACTTTTCAGAATAATGCAATTTATACACAGGATTCAGCCGGCCGGCCGCGACCAATTAGCGAAGCGTGGTTCAAATTCGCGGGCGGACTGCGCCTGTCACTGATTGGTCACGCCCGGCCGCGTCAGGACTGTGCCTGGTGGCCGCGACGCAGGATTTCCGGGACAGACAGACGGAAGTGACCCTTAGATAATTATATAGTAGATGAAGACTGTTGAGTTTGATCATTTAAGTAGATGTGTTATTATCTTAGGTCACAGTTTTTGACTACAGTAGTTACTGCTCAAATCCTTTGACTTAACCACTTCCCACAAGTCCTTTTTTGTTCCTAATCATGACCCAATTTTTCTAACCTGATGTGTGTCACTTTGTAGTGATAACTTTGGAATTCTTCACAAAGGATAATAGGAAACAAATGAACCTTACAAATTATTTTCCAGCTTCTCTTGAATCTGACAGTACCCTATATACAATTGTACACTACTGTTTGGGCACATGGCAGGGTTAAGAAGCTATTTAGCTATTTGACTGCAGATCTTGCAGAAATAGTTTGCGGATACGATGCATTGGGGGCACTGTTCGTGGTCACCTGGCAGCTGAAAAAATGACCACCATGAGCAGACTTGGAGCTATCTACTCCATTTTACAGATCCCAGGGATTGCCTTGTTCACTTACTTTAACCCTTCTACTTGGGTCTGATCTTAGACAGAGACCCCTAGGCTTTGGCCATGGTGTTACCTTCTGTTATGTGATGCGAGATGTAGCAAGAATAGTCAGGTAACCGGGTCAGTACCAGGAGAGCAGAGAAAATACAAAATCAGAAGACACAAGACTAGTCAGTCAGCGAGCCGAGGTCACAACAGGAAACAAATAAACAAGCCGGGAGATGAGCGCAGAGGAATTAACCAGAGGAGAAGGCTGTATCTGACAGCAACCAGCAATATGCTTCCAGCTTTAGGAGGGTGTGGTGCTTTCCAACTGGCTGGAGCAGGGAGCTTTACAACACACACCCATACCCATACTGCCAGACCGAATAGTACTACAAATCCCATGCACCCTAATCTTAGTGGCAGGACAGAGCCTGCATCGCCCAGAGCTTCTGGTTTCGATGTCTCCTCCATTACCAGTGCCTCCTGTAGAATGAATAAGGTCGTGCCTGGTAACAGAACCAAACATCACAGGAGCAGATCCCAGAGGAGATAGAACATACCATATGAAAGCCCTAAAATGAGAAAATGGCAGAAAACCAGAGCAGTAGAAATCCCCAAAAATTGACTTCATTTTGGAAATTATAACCCCCAGGGGATTAATGTATTGTAGTAGTGACTATGTTGACCCCAGAGCCACTTTCCAGAAATTAGAACGCAGTGGATGTTGGAGAGTGAAAATTGCACATATGCCAATTTATTACCCAACACAGTGCCCAGATTGTGGTCCAGGAGACACACACATTGTAAATTAAGTGGGTTCTTATCACTATAGTAATGCCAAATACCGTATATACTCGAGTATTAGCCGAGATTTTCAGCCCAAAAAAATGGGCTGAAAGTGCCCCTCTCGGCTTATACTCAAGGCATGGAAGGCGGGGGGGTCGGCGGGTGAGGGGAAGCGATGCCTGTCAAATACTCACCTGCTCCCGGCGCTCCTGACGCGGTCACCGCATGTCCCACGGTCTTCAGGCGCTGCAGCTTCTTCCCCTGTTCAGCGGTCACTGGTACCGCTCATTAAAGTTATGAATATGGACTCCACTCCCATAGGTGTGGAGCCGCATATTCATTACTGTAATGAGCGGTGCCACGTGACCGCTCACTACAGGAAGAAGCTGCCGGCTCCCGGAGACCGTGGGACATGCAGGGACCGCGTCAGGAGCGCCGGGAGCCGGTGAGTATGTCATATTCACCTTTCCGTGTTGCACCGCCGCCTCGTCTTTCGCGTCCTCTGCAGTGACTGTTCAGGACAGAGGGCGCGATGACGTATTACTATGCGCGCCGCCCTCTGCCTGAGCAGTCACTGCGGAGAGGCGGGACGCTGAGGAGCAGCTGGCAGCGACGAGAGGTAAGTCTTTTTTTTTTTTTTTTTTTTTAAGTGCAGCAGCATTACATGTGGCACAATGCTATATGGAGTGTCTATGGGGCCATAAAGAACTGCATGGAGCATTATATGGGGCATCTTATGGGGCCATAAAGAACTGCATAGAGCATTATATGGGGCATATTTGTATATGGAGCATCTTATGGGGCCATAATGAACTGTATGGAGCATTATATGGGGCCTATTTTGTATGAAGCATCTTATGGGGCCATAATGAACTGTATGGAGCATAATATGGGACTCCTGATTCAATATGGATATTCAAAAACACTTAACCTACTGATGTCTAAATTAATTTTACTTTCTCTGACGCCCATGACGGCACCACGGAGAGAGGGGATCCGCCCACCAAGGACAGGAAACCTACAGATAAAAAGGGCGGTACCACTCTCGCGCATCAGTTGGTTTCCTGTCCTTGATGGGAGACCTACAGACTTACCAGAAGGAAGATCGTCGTGGGATTCCGGGGCCAATCAGTCCGACTCAGGCAGCTGGGGTCCCTCTGCCTCGGCTGGTGTGGTCACCCGAAGCGCCACCGCTGGGGCTAGTGGGCCTCTAGGGTGTGCGGGGGAGGTGACATGGAGTTCGTGGTCACCTCCCTAGGTAAGATGCAGCAGCGGCAACATCCAGGGGGGTCCCTCTGTGGTTGCGGGAGGAGCGGCGCGGCTCTCCCTTTGAAAGCGTCAGTCTGCACACTGCATTGCCACCCGGCGTGCAGGGACCGCGCGTTAGGGCAGGCTGCAGGCTGCAAAGAGACCGGGAGCTCCGGTGGGCAGCGGGTCACGTGCGGCACCATCTTGAAACTGCACGTTGGAAAGAGCGATAATGGAAAGGAACCGCAGCACGGCACAGGCCGCAGCGCAAACCGCAGCACGATAAACATACAGGGGGGTCCCTCTGTGGTTACGGGGAGAGTGGCGCTCCCCCCCCCCCCCCTGATGCGTAAGTCTGCAATCTGCAAAAGCTGGGGCCCCCGGTGTGCAGGGAAAAAAAAAAAAAAAAAAAGCATGCTGCCTCTCCCAGAATCTTCTCCAGGGAAACACCTGAGCTCAGCCTACTTCAGTTGCCAGGCCTAGACCTCATGGGGGAGATAAAATCATTGACAGCAATGCAGCACTCCTGATGGGACGCCGCTTCCCTTATGATGGGCTCTCGGCGTCACCAGCTCCCCCTGTTTTTTAGCAGGTATGGAGCCAGCACAGGTAAGTGCATGGTGGAATGTTCTGTTGATAGCTCATGCCTTTGTGCAAAGCTGTGCTAGAGCTTCATATGTGAGGTATGTTTTCACATATACACAGCAGACCTTGGACCTCTAGGCTATAAGGCCATATGTCCAGGCTACATCTCATGATTTGGCTTAAGTTAGTTGCATGTCTTGCCTGCGCAGAGCCTTATGATTAGACTTCAAAGTGACCTTTGGAAGCATTGTTTTCACTTTTTTGGGGGTCTGATAAACAGGTGTCTCACTTTTCCTTGCAACTTAACTACTCTATGCCTTGGGAGGACATATAGTGTTAATGAAGCACTTTGCCTCCATGAAGGCTGCCCTTCAGCTGCGACTCATTAGTTCGCTCCTTCGGGTGGGGTCAGTCTGACAAAATGAGATATACTATTCAAAGTGGAGGCTTATCCGTATCTCTGAGAGATTGCTCTTTTGCTTGTAACTATGGGCTGGTTTTCAAGCATGACTGTAGCTCTATGCTTTATATTGTGTGTGGCTGAACATCATATGTCATCATGATACTTTTATGCATGATATTGAGTGCAACATGTTGCATCATGGTTCCGCTATGCATCGTATTGAGTGTCTCTGTATGTCATATTGCATCTAAGAGCCTCTATGCATCTTACCGAGTATATTGCGTGTCTGTGTATTATATTGCTTCTATGCATTGTCTCTATCATGTCGCATCATAGTGCTTCTATGCATTATATTACATACCTCTATGTAACATGTTACATCATGGTGCCTCTATGCCTTATATTGCGTGCCTCTGTGCATAATGTTGCGGCATGGTGCCTCTATGCATGTTACGGAGTGCCTCTGTGCATCATGTGGCATCATGGTGCCTCTATGCATCATACTATGTGCCTCTGTGCATCATATTACATCATGGTGCCTCTGCATTATATGGCTTGTCTCTGTGTATCATACTGCATCATAGTGTTTTTATGCATTATCTTGCATGCCTCTATATATCATGTTGCATGGTAGTACCTCTAGGCATCGTATTGAGTGCCTCTGCATGTTGTATTGCATCATGGTGACTCTATGCATCGTACTGAGTGCCTCAGGGTGTCATATTGTATCATAGTGCATCTATGCATCATACTGAGTGCCTCGGTGCTTCATATTGCATTATTGTGCCTCTATGTATCATATTGAGAGCCTCTGTGCATCCTGTTGCATCATGGTGCCTTTATGCATCATATTGAGTGCATCTGTGCTTCATGTTGCATCAGTGCCTCTATACATCATATTGAGTGCCGCTGTGCAGCATGTTGCATTATAGTGCCTTTATGCATCATATTGAGTACCTCTGCTTCATATGGCATCATTGTGCTTTTATGCATCATTTTGAGTGCCTCTGTGCATCATGTTGCATCTTTGTGCCTCTATGCATCATATCGAGTGCCTCTGTGTATCATATTGCATCATAGTGCCTCTGTGCTTCATGTGGTATTATAGTGCTTTATATTGCCTTTATGCATTGTATTGCATCATATTGCATCATGGTGCTTCATTGTGCTTTTTTGCTTCACATTGCATTAATAGCCCCTCCATGCATCAATGTGTGCTTACGGGCATCTTATTGCCTCAGTGCCCCTGTGCCTCAGGAGGTATCGTTAGTATCATAGCACGTCTGTGCTTCCTAGTACTTCGGGCTTGGTGTTTTCTTTTTTTTTTTTTTTGGCTCTGGGTTAGACCTTCTGATCTAGGTTATGCAGCCACGCACAAGGTATATCGTGGGTCTACCATTTCACATTTTTGTCTTGGGCCCCAACTCTGGCTTATAGAGTCCTAGTGGTTTTTTACCCAGTTCCAACTTCTGTTGATTCATTCTTTACAACAGGGCTTAGCTGAGCAAGCAGCTTTGCTTGAATGGGCTGAGTAAATTAGCAGTTCTTCCGTATGGAACAGTTTTTCTCAACCTATAAAGGGACATACTACTGTCCTGGCAGCAGAAAATACCAAGAGGTGGAAGGAAAAAATCCTTACCAATTCCACATGTGACAATCAGGCTGGTTTCCTTGATTAACATCCAGTAGACAGATTCTCGTCCCATAAGTCTATTGTACTATGGTTACCAGAGACGGCATGTCTGCCTTTGGCACCTGGTGGCGAATCTTCTGGCAGCAGGGCGCGGGTGCGCCGCTGATCAGCTTGACCTACAAGACCCCACAACAGGGCAGTCTATGCGACTCTATGTCCTCAGCAATTTTGCACCTAAGTGTATGCCTCTTCCTTCAAGGATCTTTATCCTCTCTCCTATGCACAATAAAGCAATTGTATGATTAAGGCTCTGGTAGGGCCGAAACGTCATAATTACCTCTGGTCGCTTTCACATCACATAGTTATTTTGTCATAAAATTTTCACCATTGCAATACACATACATAGTGTGCGGTGTACTATATTTTATATGGGTGTATAAATAACACTGACAAGCTTGCCTTTTAGGATAGGTATATGTGTGTAATGTCAGTAAAATAGGAGTGATGATCCATGTTTCCCTTCAGCGTTTCTAATGAGAGGCCAACTCTGGTAATGTTAGGAAATATTACCTGCCGGATTGTGTATTCCTTAGTTGCAATAATATCCAACCCTTGTTTGGGGTTTAGACACCTAAGGATTCGGAATAGACGTGATCTCCTGGATGAGTAATGTGTGTACATCCTAATGCTCTGCCATTATCCATGTACTAACTGTTGTTGGTTTCATCTTCCCGCAGTCCAGGACCGGAGGCTAGTGTGCACGTGCGGGGTGAGAGCGCGCCCTTATGACGCAAGCAGACGCCGCGGTGCATGACTGGGTAATCCAGTCTGAACAAGCATGTCGCTTCTCCAAGTCCCCTCCTCGTGGAAATATAGAGCAGGTGCTCAGGGGCCGGTACTCTGAGCCCTAATATGTGGCAATGGTCAAAGGCTGGTCACCCAGGCTTCTCTGGTGCATCTCCTCAAAATATTAGCTTCCAGGAGTGGAGTAGACCATATAGGAACCACCAAACTGCTGGGGGGGGAAACCTGGAGGAACTTCCTTTCAGGTTCCAAGTTAGAAGAGGGAGTTTCCAATAACGGCTGTCTTAGAGTTTCTGCAAGGAATTGGAACATGGGCTAGCCACAAATACTATAAAAGTTAAAGTCTTGGCTTTAAGGGCCCTGTACAATTACGACCCGGCTGGGTATCGGGGATATCCAGGTTCATCAAAGCATTGGTCAGGTCTAGACCCATCCCCTCTCGGTTTACTCCTCCTTGCAAATTAAACTTGGATCTTATATCCCTATCTAAACCTCCTTTTGAACCCCGGTCAGAGGCTTCTCTGGGAATCTGCCCCTTAAAACATCAATTTATGAATCGGTGGGTTCCCAGGTTCATCAGGGCAGCAGGTAGCTAGAGGCCACTTCCAGTAAAAGTTCCCTTCAATGGGATTTATTTCTGGTCCTTAAAACCCTGTCTAAACCGCCCTTCAAACCCTTAGAGGATATCCCATTAAAACGCCTATCCCTCAAAACATCCCTGCTCGTCGCCCTCTCATGTGCTCGTAGAATAAGCGACATACAGGCACTATTTGCTAACCCTCCTCATACACGGGTTTTACAGGATAGTGTTACTCTCAAAATAGATCCAGCATACCTCCCGAAGGTGGCATCCCGGTTCCACAGAACTCGAGATATCTCTCCCCCCTTTTGTCTTAACCCTAAAAATAGGGAGGAGGAATCATTGCATACACTAGATTTCAGGAGATGCTTCATGTAGTACTTAGAAGCCACCAGAGAGAGTAGGGAGGATGCCTCTCTTTTTGTGTGCTTTCAGGATCCCTGGAAGGGGGAAAAAGCCTCCAAAGATACTCTGGCGAGATGGATCACAGATGCTATCAGCCTATCATACTCATCAAGTGGAATGTCTGTTCCAGGGGAGGTCAAGGCTCACTCAACGAGAGCAGTGGCAGCTTCTTGGGCGAGAAGGCCGGAGCTTCGATTGACCAGATATGTAGAGCTGCTACTTGGTCATCACCTTCCACATTCTATAGGCACTATAGATTGGACCTTATCTCTTCTTCGGACTTTACTTTCGGTAAAAGGTTCTGGAAGCGGTGGTCCCTCCCTGAATGTACATTCTCTGCAAATCTCTCCGTGGTGCCGTCATGGGCGTCAGAGAAAAATATAGTTCTTACCGATAACGGTATTTCTCTGAGCCCATGACGGCACCCGTACATTCCCTCCCTTCACTCATGGGTGTGCACGTTAATATAGTGCCATAGTTTATTTAATGATAGGTCACGCGGTATCTCAATTAAGTTAAGTAATATTGAAACTAATAAGCTGTTCCATAGTCTCCCATCGTTCTCTAGTAAACAACTGATGCGCGAGAGTGGTACCGCCCTTTTTATCTGTAGGTTTCCTGTCCTTGGTGGGCGGATCCCCTCTCTCCGTGGTGCCGTCATGGGCTCAGAGAAATACCGTTATCGGTAAGAACTATATTTTTTATTGGTATCTATTTTTATTTTTGACATTTACCGGTAGCTGCTGCATTTTCCACCCTAGGCTTATATTAGAGTCAATAAGTTTTCCCAGTTTTTTGTTGCAAAATTAGGGGAGTCGGCTTATACTCGGGTCAGCTTATACTCGAGTATATACGGTACATTATTATTTATTATCACTATTCATTTTTAGAGCGCCATTTATTCCATGGCGCTTTGCACATGCTTTATACATGGATGCTAAATGTGGTTTGGGCACACTGCAAGGCTCAGAAGAAAGGGGAAATTTTGATTTTGGGAGATATTGCTGGATTGGTGTATGGAAGCCATGGTGCTTTTCAAGAGCCTTTGAGCCACTTGTAATGTAGAAACCTGTTTTTCACTGACAGATGATGGACCTGAATGGGTTTTTTTTTTTTTTTGGAGATGAGTAGAAGGTTTATTGGTATAATTTTCCTCAACATAACATTGTTTGGTGACTTTTTACTCTATATTTCGGAGAAAACACCAAATAATATCCCTTACGGGGTCATGAAGGATATGATATAGCAAAACCGAAAGAAAAAACCTTCACTCAGAGACCAAAAATTTGTTGAAAAGTATACAAATGTTTATTAAAGACAAACATACACAAACATAAAATCATGATAAAAGCCACCAGTGCAGAAACAACGGTGGGACACACACGGGCCTAGCCTTAATACAAGTATATACACAGCAAGGATAAAAGAATGCTATACAGCCTAGAATAGTGTATGTATATACATATATCATATAATAGAGCTACGTATGAGACATATAATCAAAATGCAATAAAGTGCTAATGTGCAAATAGTGCAAATAAATGCTACTGAATTGTGTTAATGTGCATTAGTGTATTAGATATTGCTGCACATACTAGGCTCAGAAACAAGTCAAACTAAGCTGCAAATAAATAACAACAGAACAAATTTAGAAGTATATACTTAGGCACGAGTGTGAAAAACAATATATAAGCATAGTTACCACGAGGATAGACCCGGGAGACCCACCACACCCGACGCGCGTTTCGCACGGAAATGCTTCGTCCAGGGGTGGTTGGGTACTGGCCAGATAGGGGTTTTATGTTGGTCTTGACCAATGGTAGAAGAGGAGTAATCAAAAATATATAAGACCGGCACCTGAGATGAAGACGGTGCGCCGTGTGTGGAATGCGAAACAGGAAGTGAGGACCGGAAGTAGCGGCTGGAGTGTAATGAAAAGAACACGCAAGCGCATAGCTGGGAAGGCAACAGTTGCTACAACATTAAACTTAGGCAACGCCAGAAGAGGTAACCATAATCCTAAACGGACAAACAGTTGCGCATTATGTCACCATAGCAGACCGCTACAGGCATGACGCACTTAGTAAAAACAAAATCCAAAAAAGAGACCGGAGTCAAAGTTACATGCTGAAAAAATACAAAATGCGCATGCGCAAGTGTAACTCCAAGTAAAGGTGGAAATGTGCTGCATTAACAGCGCATGTACGCTGGGAAGCAAAGACATAAACGTGTATTATGTGAATAGCGCATGCGCAAGTTGAAGAAAGCAACTGTTCCTGTTACGGAGACATGAAAAAATGAAAGAGAACTGAATTTAAAGCGGTGAGTTATTCGTGAACCATCGGTATCTGCAACAAATATAGAACAAACAGCTATATGCACGTATTATGTCACAAATACTCATAATAATCAACTTGATAACATGGGAGACACATTATAAACGGGCACATAAAACAAAATATAATTCAAAAAATGGCATTTAGAGCAGTGGCAGTTGATGCCCAAAAGGGAAACAACAGTGGATACCCTCAGTGAACATATAAGGAAAACCCAGCAGAAAAAACTGCCAGGTACCGGAACATATCCAAAATGAATATATCCCATATACTACAAAATAAGTTGCCACAGATGTAGTATAGTGGGAGAAAAAATCCCAAACAAGCATACCAATATAGATACGTAATGTATCATAAAATAATGAACTTGGAGACGTAAAGGATAATGAAGACAAAATATAATTATAAAACTAGCATCCAGAACAATAAAATAATAAATTAAAAGTAACACTAAACAGTGAGTGAGAGACAGTGAATAAGGAACCAGCATACGAAGTTGCCAGGTACCATAGATAAATAGAACCCAAAAACCACAGTATTGGTTACCAAGAGTGTAGTATGATGGGAGAAAAAAATTCCCAAGAAAAAAAGTATACAATGTAGCAGTGTAGATACCTAATGTATCATAAGGTGAAAAAGATGAACAATAAACAAGGAACAAGTTAATATAGTGAACAGTGACAATCAAAATATTCACAAATATTGAAACGGTGACATAAATATATAAAGTTATGATATAAAACGTGATAAACACAATGACCATAATAGTGTTATAAATGCCAGTAAAAAAAACAAAAATAAACAATAAGATATAATGTAGTATTCAGCACATCCTTAGAAAGAATCGAATCCTGCAGGCTTGACACATGGATAGGAGCCAAGTATGGAGGAGAAGGAGTATTAAATGACCACTGAGAATGACATATAGTCAACTACCATTGGACAGAGGACCCCCTAAGAAAATAAAAATAAAAGAAGAAAATAAGAGACATGAAAGATAAAATCAACTTTATTAAAAACAGCCAGAATAAAAAACAGAAGACAGCAAATAAATCTACGTTGGTAAAAATGGAACAAAGCTGTTATGGTCATTAAGACCATGCGGTGAGATGGTATCAAGTCTGTATATCCATCTTGATTCTTTTTGGGCTAAAAGCCTCTTCCAATTGCCTCCACGAGGTCCAATAAAGACCCAATCAATACCTTTAACCGCCAACCCAGTGGCGTCACAGTCATGTAAGGCCTTAAAATGAGGTGGTATTGGTTTTAGTTTTTGAGGGTCACTTTCCGTGGAAGCATTTTCGATGTCCAGGACATGTTCACGCACTCTGCGGCGAAACTCCCGTGATGTCATACCCACATATATTAGGCCGCATGGGCATGTGGCATAATACACAACCGCCTTAGTGGTGCATGTAATTGTGTGGGTGATCTTAAAAGTTCTGTCGTTATTACTATTGGAAAACTCCGTAGCTTCACAAACGTTTTTACACGCCACACACTTGCCACATCTAGTACAGCCCCATTTTGGCCCCTTAGAGCCAAAGATGTACTTTTGGCTTGGACCCTTGTGATAGCTGTGAACTAATTGGTCTCTTAGATTCTGTGATCGTCTGAAAGTTACCACTGGAGTGTTGCCAATGAACTTGGAAATTGTATCATCCAACTGAAGGATATGCCAGTGCTTAGCAATGATCCGTTTAATTTCCCCACTCCTAGAATGATAATCCAGGACACACCGTACCTGATCCTGTTGTCCATAATCCTTCCTTTGCTGTAGAAGTTCCGTCCTCCGACTTTGAGATGCCCGTTGATCTGAACGGCAGATGGTCTTTTTTCCATATCCTCAATCTTGAAATCGTTTAGAGAGATCTGATGCCTGTCTTTCAAAAAAGGAATCATTAGAGCAAATTCTTCTAGCCTGTTTTTCACTGACAGATGATGGACCTGAATGGTTTTTTTTTTTTTTGGAGATGAGTAGAAGGTTTATTGGTATAATTTTCCTCAATATAACATTGGTGACTTTTTACTTTATATTTCGGAGGCAGAATGGCCAAACAGTTGAACACCACGCTCTACTGGTTCATCCTATGAGGTTTTCTATTTGACTGTGAGCTGTCATTGTCTTAGTGAATAATTACATATTCATTATAACTTGTCATGTTGTGGACAGTTTACGTACAAATGTTAAAATATGTAAAATTCAAGGTTTTTTTATGAAATCTAATTGGTTTTATTTTTAACAGATGACTGCACCAGGCGATCAGAGGGGCAGCTGACATCTTCAGTTTTTAAATCAGATAATCTTGAGATCCCTCAGGATACAATTGAAGTGAATGCCATTACTCCAGATATACCATCATCCCTTCACAGCAAAGATCTATTGTCTGATCTTTTGAAACAGGTCCTGTCTTCGGATTCATTACCGACTACTATGGAAAATCAAAGTCACAAAATAAGCATTAAAAAAAAAATTGGTCCTGAAGTAAAGAAGCCATTTTCACTTTTAGAATATGGAAATCATTTTCCCCTCAAAGAATCTTTCCTTAAGCATCAAAAAATTCACACAGCAGAGAATAGATTTTCTTGTTCCAAGTGTGGGAGATGTTTTAACCAGAAGTGGAATCTTGTTATACACCAAAGAACTCACACAGGGGAGAAGCCTTTTTCATGTTCAGAATGTGGGAAATGTTTTATTCGGAAAGCGCATCTTGATAGCCACCAGAGATTACACACAGGAGAGAAGCCTTTTTCCTGTTCAGAATGTGGGAAATGTTTTAACCAGAAATCAAATTTGGTTAAGCACCAGAGAACTCACACAGGTGAGAAGCCTTTTTCATGTTCAGAATGTGGGAAATGTTTTAACCAGAAATCAGATTTGGTTAAGCACCAGAGAACTCACACAGGTGAGCAGCCTTTTTCATGTTCAGAATGTGGGAAATGTTTTACTCGGAAAGCGCATCTTTATAGCCACCAAAGAATCCACACAGGAGAGAAGCCTTTTTCCTGTTCAGAATGTGGGAAATGTTTTAACCAGAAATCACATTTGGTTAAGCACCAGAGAACTCACACGGATGAGCAGCCTTTTTCATGTTCAGAATGTGGGAAATGTTTTAACTGGAAAGCGCATCTTGATAGCCACCAGAGAATCCACACAGGGGAGAAGCCTTTTTCCTGTTTAGAATGTGGGAAATGTTTTAACTGGAAAGCGCATCTTGATAGCCACCAGAGAATCCACACAGGGGAGAAGCCTTTTTCATGTTCAGAATGTGGGAAATATTTTAACCAGAAATCAGATTTGGTTAAGCACCAGAGAACTCACACAGGTGAGAAGCCTTTTTCATGTTCAGAATGTGGGAAATGTTTTAATCAGAAATCGAATCTTGATAGCCACCAGAGAATCCACACAGGGGAGAAGCCTTTTTCCTGCTCAGAATGTGGGAAATGTTTTAATTGGAAAGCGCATCTTGATAGCCACCAGAGAATCCACACAAGGGAGAAGCCTTTTTCCTGTTTAGAATGTGGGAAATGTTTTAACTGGAAAGCGCATCTTGATAGCCACCAGAGAATCCACACAGGGGAGAAGCCTTTTTCATGTTCAGAATGTGGGAAATATTTTAATTGGAAATCAGATCTTGCTAGACACCAAAGAATTCACACAGGGGAGAAGCCTTTTTCATGTTCAGAATGTGGGAAATGTTTTAACCTCAAATCAAATCTTGTTAGCCACCAGAAAAGTCACACAGGGGAGAAGCCTTTTTCATGTTCAGAATGTGGGAAATATTTTAATCGGAAATCAGATCTTGTTAGACACCAAAGAATTCACATAGGGGAGAAGCCTTTTTCCTGTTCCTAATGTGGGAAATGTTTTACATGGAATTCAACTCTTTAATAAACATCAGAGAAGTTGCACAGGGGAGAAGCCTTTTTCATGTTCAGAATGTTGGAAATATTTAACAAAAAATTGTAACTTCTTAAAACAGTTGCTTTACTACTAGGACAACACCTTGTCATTCCTTATGTTTGGCCTCGTTAAACCAAAAATACTCATACACGGCTCCCTTGTCAGCCCCAATTCAGCGGTGTCAGGATTCATGTGAGGTTGCTACAGTACACAAGCCCTGTGCCCAATCGGTGCCGGCTTCACTGTCCCCGCCTTTGGAAGTATTGAACATTAACAGGAAACCAGAGCTGTGACTGCTCTCTACTTCCTCCTTTTGTTTGATTTGAAGTTGGGGACAGTGACATCAGCGCTGATTGGCCGCAGCGCTCACATGACGTGACAAACTCACATGAGCTTCATGAATGCAAGTGCTGACACTGCTGGAACTGCATCGGCATGGAAAGTTTGAATAATTTTTATTTTAACAGGATCAAACATAAGGCTTGAGAAGGGATTGTCCAAGTAGAGAACAACCCTTTTAAACATAAAAAAAATTCCCACACAGCGAGAAGTCATTATCATACCTAGAGTGTAAAGAATGAATTACTTAAATTGTTTTTTGTTGACTGTCAAAAATAGCTCTGACCTGGAGAAAATATATACAATGGGGAAAATAACTATTGAATACTAAACTGATTTTGCAAGTTTTCCCAGCTACCAAGAATGAAGTCTGTCATTTTTTTTTTTTTTTGTAGGTACACTTCAACTGTAAGAGACAGAATCTAAAAATAAAAGCCAGGAAATAACTGTATGATTTTTGCATGATTAAATTGCATGAAATAACGTATTTTTCAGACTATAAGACTCACCGGACCATAAGACTCACATAGGTTTAAAAGGAGGAAATTAGGGAAATAAAAACTGAAGCAAAAAAAGTGGTAAATTTTGTACTTAATATCTCCTATCCTGGTATATGGTCCCCTCATCCACATCCTGATATACATTGTCACGATAATGTGAATATGCCATGTTTGAGTCTGCCTAGCTTTACAAGACGAAAACAATACTTACAAGAACGATCAGCATGGTACCATATCAAAAGAAAGATATGTGTAATACAATTATTGGTCATAACAAGTAATCAGCTGAATAAAGCGGACTTCTCATATACGGACTAGTCGCTACATACAATACTGAAAAGAAACATGGCATAGAAAATGCCAAAAAAATGACCAAAACAGTCCAATATAAATATAAAAGTGAAAAATACTTTATTGGAACATAGTGGTACAAGGGACAAAAAGAAAGCCATCAGGCCAAGAGATGACATGCAATACATGAAACCAACATGACAATGGTAAAAAACGGCAGGTGTGCACACATGCCTTGATCACTCAACACAAAATGGTAATGCCAGAAAAAAATCTCCCCGTCACAATATGGCGGTATAAGAGAGGGTGCCCAAGCAAAAAATGATCCTAAAGCTGAAAGGGTAAATAATGCTCCAAGAATCAGAGCACATGCTATAGCACTAAAGGAATAAACAGTATATGAATAAACGATACTACCTTATAAATAGATGGCACCGATGTGGAGGTTCAAGGAATGTGTGCGCACACCCCAACGCATGTTTCGGATGTTATCCTTCCTCAGGGTGCATAGAGAATGGTGTGGCTAGCTGGTTTTAAATAGTAGGGGGCAGCGGAAATACATGACACCTGGGAGACCGGAAATGCTCAAGTCGCCATGGTAACCATGATGCCTCAACAGTGCTCGGGGATTATAACAAAGTACAACCAATAACAGGGGCTAGACTAACACATACCCCGCATAAAGCCACACACCAGTAAACAGATGCCGAGAAACCGCATCTCCTACTGGACATAGCACGGTAAGAGGAGACGCCAAACAGATGGAGGCGGAGCTAAACCGCGCATGCGCAGAGATGGAGCGGCGCCATCATAACAGCTGGCAATAGGCACAGAAGATCTAACTGGCGGAAGTACACTCGACCCGCACCGGAAGTGCAGACGCCGCCACTAAAATCATAATGTAATGATCACCAAAAAAATGATTTTTTTTGTGACGAACATTACGGCACTCACTGTGTGCTCCGCCACAAATTGAAGATGTGACACGGGGCCCCGTGCACTCCACAACTGGGTGGGCAACAACAGGGGCACCGAGAATACAGGGATGGAAATAAAAAACTGCGCCTGCGCGCGCCTGTGCACACCGGCACTACAGCAAAAGAGGCACCATGTTAAATATTGGCAACCAGAAGGGCAAACATAGAACCAGTTGCCAAATAAAGGTAATTACACACAGGGAAAAGAATACAATGTATACATATGTATTTAAAACAAACCATTACGCCACAAAGCACAACAACATGCGAAATGCAATCAAATATATGAAATACATACAGAAATATAAATTCTCATTGGATGAGGAATACACTCTAAAATTAGGTATCAGTCCATAGTAATAGTCCATAGAATGTGTGATAATCTGTATTTACACAAAAATCCTCATCAGGACATTCCTCAGGATTCTTCATCCATGAAATTGATAGAGTTATTCCCATGTTGCAGGAAGATGGAACAACGAATCAAGCCACACCATCAGGAACGCCAGAACGGATCACATAAATCAGGTGAGTATATGAATAATAACCATAATATCTAAAATCAATAAGAAAACAAGTTAAAATCAAACACCATAGCATGATGGAAAACATAGATGATAAAACACAGAAAATGGTGATCACAAGAATGGGGCGAAGCTGAGGCTCTCATTCAGGCCACGTGGATGGACGGTGTCCAACGTCCAGATTCACCTCGACTCTAATTGTGATAATCGTTGGGGAATCCTTCCACCGCGAATACCAGGGTCAATAGAGTCGATGCCCTTAACTCGTAGGCCACTACTCACACAGTTATGATATTCCTTGAAATGTCTTGGTATAGTTTTTGGTAACGCAGGATCATCTTGTTCCCTGGTTGCCTGTATGCCTCGCACATGTTCCCTGACCCGAATTTTTAACTGACGTGTTGTTAATCCAACATATATCAGGGGACATGGACAGACCGCAAAGTAGACCACATTTTTCGTGGTACAGGTGATAAACTTTTTGATTTTAAAATTTCTCTGACCAGACGAGTCACAGAACACATCACTCCGATCGATATTACTACACGCGACACAGTGTCCACATGTGGTACAACCGTGTCGAGCCCTATAATTATCAAGGAATGTACGCACAGGTATTTGATCGTAATGACTATGAACCAAATAGTCTCGATGGTTCCTAGTCCGTCTAAAAGTGATCTGGGGTTGGTCAGGTATGAGTTTTGCAATCTTAGCGTCTGCCAAAAGAATGGGCCACGATTTTCTAAGGGAGGAGCGAATCTGTTCCGACTGTGTATTGAAGTTGGTAATGAACCTAACAGAATTGGAATCCTGCGCCTTAACCCTTTGTTTGTAGAGAAGACTTCCTACCAGACCACTTGGCCCTATGGTATGCCCTCTTAATGGCACGATGGCTGTAGCCACGTTCACGAAATCGTGCTTTTAATTTCTCCGCCTCTAACTCAAAAGCCGTTTGTGTAGAACAAATACGGAAGAGGCGGAGAAATTGGCCTACAGGTACCGAACGTACCATATGTTGAGGATGAGAAGAGGATGCATGTAAAAGGCTGTGGCCGTAGGTTTCCTGTGAATATTCGTGCAGATATTCCCGTTATCCCCTCTCTTTAAAGCCACATCCAGAAAATCAATCTCGTCCGAGTGAAAATTAAACGTAAGGTGTATATTGAGATTATTATTATTTAATTCGCCAATCCACTCCTGTAACTCCAAAACCGATCTCTGCCAGACCATAAAGACGTCGTCGATGTACCGCGCCCAGGAGAGGACGCGGCACACCGACAACGACCACTGGTCCGACTGGAAGAGGTCCCTGTCCCACAGCCCCAGGAACAGATTCGCATAGGAGGGCGCAAAGGCCGCCCCCATGGCCGTCCCCTGGAGCTGCAGGAAGAAGGACCCCTTAAAAACGAAAAAGTTGTGAGTAAGAGTAAACTCAAGGAGTTGAAGCACGAGGGATCTGAATGAGGAAGAATGATCAGACGAGCGCAGGAAAAAACTTACTGCCCTAAGGCCGTCAGCATGCCTAATGCTGGTATATAATGACTCGATGTCAGCAGTTACAAGAAGAGTATCTGGATCGAGTGGGAGGTCATCAACCATCCTTAACAAGTGGGTTGTATCTTTCAAATAAGATGGTAAGTCAACCACAAGGGGCTGTAAAATGGAATCAATCCACTTGTTAACGGGCTCCAGGAAGTTCCCCCGGTCCGAAACAATAGGACGCCCAGGTGGTGACTGTGCATTCTTATGTATTTTGGGGAGTTAATAGAAAGTAGAGATTGTAGGTTCATTAACAGTAAGAGCTGTGGCAAGTTCCTTGGTAATAACCTCCCCCTCCACAGCATCCGCCAGGATAATGGCAAGAGTGGTACTATATGCAGACAAGGGGTTATACGATAGTCTCTTATAACAGGTGGAATCATTCAATTGTCTGAAGGCCTCACGTTCATACATGTCCGTGGGCCATATTACTATGTTACCCCCCTTGTCTGCAGGTTTTATGTTGTGATTCGGTTATTTGGCTCCCCCAGTGGTCGCTTGTGGTACTGGTGTCTTTGAGCTTTTCACCTGTTTCTATCAGGATGTGGGAGTTTCCTATTTAGCCTTGTTCCTCAGTCATTCCAATGCCGGCCATCAATGTAACCAGAGTCTTTCTGTTGCATGTACCTGCTCCCAGTCTGCTGACCAGCTAAGTTGGACATTTCTGTCCTTTGTCTATTTTTGTATCTTTTGTCCAGTTTGCACTTATGTGATTCTCTGCAGCTGGAAGCTCTTGTGGGCTGAAATTGCCACTCCGGTGCCATGAGTTGGCACATGAGTTTAAGGTAATTTCAGGATGGTATTTGATAGGGTTTTGTAGCTGACTGCGAAGTCCACTATTGTATCCTTCTGCTATCTAGTTAGTGGGCCTCGCTGTGCTAAATCTGCTTTCATACTACGTTTGTCTTTTCATCTTAACTCACCGTTATTATATGTGGGGGGCTACTATCTCCTGTGGGGGATTTTCCTCTGGAGGCAAGCCAGGACTATGTTTCATCTACTAGGGGTAGTTAGCTCTCCGGCTGGTGCGAGACGTCTAGCGAAAACGTAGGTACGTTCCCTGGCTACTATTAGTTGTGTGTATAGGTTTAGCATCGCGGTCAGCTCTAGTTTCCATCACCCGAGAACTTGTCCGTTTTTTCTATGCTTCTGATGTTCCCCTGCCATTGGGAACCATAACAGTATGGCCGGCCAACATGTTTAATCTATGGGCTGAAGCAGGAGAGAAAAGGAACTGTGTGAAATTTTTTTTTTTTTTTCCTCCCTCTGAAGTTGCACTCCAGCTCTAATTGCAGTCTCCTGCTTTCCTCTCCTCTTAACCCCTGAATGGCTCAGATTTTATCTGTTGAAATATGGATCTCCAGAGTCTGGCTACAAATTTGAATAATCTTGCTGCTAAAGTTCAGAATATACAAGATTTTGTTATACATGCTCCTCGGTCTGAACCTAAAATTCCTATACCAGAGTTTTTCTCCGGAGATCGATCTTGTTTTCTGAATTTTAAATACAATTGTAAATTGTTTCTTTCTCTGAGATCTCACTCTGCTGGAGATCCTGCACAGCAGGTTAAAATTGTGATTTCATTATTGCGGGGTGACCCTCAAAATTGGGCATTTTCATTGGCACCAGGGGATCCTGCGTTGCTCAATGTGGATGCGTTTTTTCTGGCCTTAGGGTTACTTTATGAGGAACCTAATTTAGAGATTCAGGCTGAAAAGGCCTTGATAGCCCTCTCTCAGGGGCAAGATGAAGCCGAAATATATTGCCAGAAATTTCGAAAATGGTCTGTGCTTACTCAGTGGAATGAGTGCGCTCTGGCGGCAAATTTCAGAGAAGGGCTCTCTGATGCCGTAAAATACGTCATGGTGGGGTTTCCTACGCCTACGGGTCTGAATGAGTCCATGACAATGGCTATTCAGATTGATCGGCGTTTACGGGAACGCAAACCTGTGCACCATTTGGCAGTGTCTTCTGAGAAAGCACCAGAGAGTATGCAATGTGACAGTTTTCTGTCCAGAAGCGAACGACAGAATTATAGACGCAAAAATGGGTTGTGCTTCTATTGTGGGAATTCAACTCATGTTATATCAGCATGCTCAAAACGAACAAACAAAGTTGCTAAATCCTCTGCTATTGGCACTTTGCAGTCCAAGTTTATTTTGTCTGTGACTTTAATTTGTTCGTTATCTTCTATTGTCGCGGATGCTTATGTGGATTCTGGTGCCGCTTTGAGTCTTATGGATTGGTCCTTTGCCAGGCACTGTGGGTTTGATCTAGAGCCTCTGGAAGTCCCTATACCTTTAAAGGGTATTGATTCTACACCATTGGCTAGTAATAAACCACAATACTGGACACAAGTGACTATGCGTATGACTCCAGACCATCAGGAGGTGATTCGCTTCCTTGTGTTGTTTAATCTACATGATGTATTAGTGCTGGGATTGCCATGGTTGCAAACCCATAACCCAGTCCTTGACTGGAAAACAATGTCTGTACTAAGCTGGGGATGTCAGGGAAATCATGGGGGCGCACCTTTGGTTTCCATTGCTTCATCTATTCCCTCTGAGATCCCGGCTTTTTTGTCTGATTATTGTGATGTTTTTGAGGAGTCTACTCTTAATTCTCTTCCCCCTCACAGAGATTGTGATTGCGCCATAGATCTGATTCCTGGCAGTAAATTTCCTAAGGGTCGTTTATTCAATCTGTCTGTACCTGAACATGCTGCTATGCGAGAGTATATTAGGGAGTCCTTGGAAAAAGGACATATTCGTCCTTCTTCGTCTCCTTTAGGAGCAGGGTTCTTTTTTGTAGCCAAAAGAGATGGTTCTTTGAGACCTTGTATTGATTATAGACTCTTAAATAAGATCACAGTCAAATATCAGTATCCTTTGCCATTGCTGACAGATTTATTTGCTCGCATTAAGGGAGCTAAGTGGTTCTCTAAGATTGATCTTCGTGGTGCGTATAATTTGGTGCGAATTAAGCAGGGGGATGAGTGGAAAACCGCATTTAATACGCCCGAGGGCCATTTTGAGTATTTGGTAATGCCTTTTGGTTTGTCAAATGCCCCTTCGGTCTTTCAGTCCTTTATGCACAATATTTTCCGTGAATATCTGGATAAATTCATGGTTGTGTATCTGGATGACGTTTTGATTTTTTCGGATGACTGGGAGTCTCATGTTCAACAGGTTAGGAAGGTTTTTCAGGTTTTGCGGACCAATTCTCTGTTTGTAAAGGGTTCAAAGTGCGTATTTGGGGTTCAGAAGATTTCTTTTCTGGGGTACATTTTTTCCCCTTCTTCTATTGAGATGGATCCTGTTAAGGTTCGGGCAATTTGTGACTGGACGCAGCCGACTTCTCTTAAGAGCCTTCAGAAATTTTTGGGCTTTGCTAATTTTTATCGTCGATTCATAACTGGTTTTTCTAGCGTGGTCAAGCCTTTGACTGATTTGACTAAAAAAGGTGCTGATGTTGCCGATTGGTCTCCTGCTGCTCTGGAGGCCTTTCGAGAGCTTAAGCGCCGCTTTTCTTCTGCCCCTGTGTTGCGCCAGCCTGATGTTTCACTTCCTTTTCAGGTGGAAGTTGATGCTTCTGAGATTGGAGCGGGGGCGGTTTTGTCACAGAAAAGTTCAGATGGTCCAGTGATGAGACCTTGTGCGTTCTTTTCTCGAAAATTTTCGCCCGCCGAGCGAAACTATGATGTTGGTAATCGGGAGCTTTTGGCGATGAAATGGGCATTCGAGGAGTGGCGTCATTGGCTTGAGGGTGCTAGACATCAGGTGGTGGTCTTGACTGATCACAAGAATTTGATTTATCTTGAGTCGGCCAGACGTCTGAATCCTAGACAGGCGCGCTGGTCGTTGTTTTTCTCTCGGTTTAATTTTGTGGTCTCGTATCTGCCAGGTTCTAAAAATGTGAAGGCAGATGCCCTTTCTAGGAGTTTTGAACCTGATTTCCCTGGTGATTCTAAACCTACGGGTATCCTTAAGGATGGGGTGATATTGTCTGCTGTCTCCCCTGACCTGCGACGTGCTTTACAAGAGTTTCAGGCGGATCGGCCTGATCGTTGTCCGCCTGGTAGATTGTTTGTGCCGGATGAGTGGACCAGTAGAGTCATCTCGGAGGTTCATTCTTCTGCGTTGGCAGGTCATCCGGGAATTTTTGGTACCAGGGATTTGGTGGCTAGGTCCTTCTGGTGGCCTTCCCTGTCTCGGGATGTGCGTACTTTTGTGCAGTCTTGTGATGTTTGTGCTCGGGCCAAGCCTTGTTGTTCTCGGGCTAGTGGATTGTTGTTGTCCTTGCCTATTCCTAAGAGGCCTTGGACACACATCTCTATGGATTTTATTTCTGATCTCCCTGTTTCTCAGAAAATGTCTGTCATCTGGGTGGTGTGTGACCGTTTTTCTAAGATGGTTCATTTGGTACCTTTGCCCAAGTTGCCTTCCTCATCTGAGTTGGTGCCTCTGGTTTTTCAGAATGTGGTTCGGTTGCATGGTATCCCGGAGAATATAGTTTCTGACAGGGGATCTCAGTTTGTGTCCAGATTCTGGCGGGCGTTTTGTGCCAGGATGGGCATTGATTTGTCTTTTTCGTCTGCATTTCATCCTCAGACGAATGGCCAGACGGAGCGTACTAATCAGACCTTGGAGACTTATTTGAGGTGTTTTGTGTCTGCTGATCAGGATGACTGGGTCACCTTTTTGCCGTTGGCAGAGTTTGCCCTTAATAATCGGGCCAGTTCTGCCACTTTGGTTTCCCCTTTCTTTTGCAATTCAGGGTTCCATCCTCGTTTTTCATCTGGTCAGGTGGAATCTTCGGATTGTCCTGGAGTGGATACTATGGTGGACAGGTTGCATCGTATTTGGGGGCAGGTGGTGGACAATTTAAAGTTGTCCCAGGAGAGGACTCAGCATTTTGCTAATCGCCATCGTCGTGTTGGTCCTCGTCTTCGTGTTGGGGACTTGGTGTGGTTGTCTTCCCGTTTTGTCCCTATGAGGGTCTCTTCTCCTAAGTTTAAGCCTCGGTTCATCGGTCCTTATAGGATTTTAGAAATTCTTAACCCTGTGTCTTTTCGTTTGGACCTCCCAGCATCCTTTGCTATCCATAATGTTTTCCATCGGTCGTTATTGCGGAGGTATGAGGTGCCAGTTGTGCCTTCTGTTGAGCCTCCTGCTCCTGTGCTGGTTGAGGGTGAATTGGAGTACGTGGTGGAGAAAATCTTGGACTCCCGTGTTTCCAGACGGAGACTTCAATATCTGGTTAAGTGGAAAGGCTACGGTCAGGAGGATAATTCTTGGGTTTCAGCTTCAGATGTTCATGCCTCTGATTTGGTCCGTGCCATTCATAGGGCTCATCCAGATCGCCCTGGTGGTTCTTGTGAGGGTTCGGTGCCCCCTCCTTAAGGGGGGGGTACTGTTGTGATTCGGTTATTTGGCTCCCCCAGTGGTCGCTTGTGGTACTGGTGTCTTTGAGCTTTTCACCTGTTTCTATCAGGATGTGGGAGTTTCCTATTTAGCCTTGTTCCTCAGTCATTCCAATGCCGGCCATCAATGTAACCAGAGTCTTTCTGTTGCATGTACCTGCTCCCAGTCTGCTGACCAGCTAAGTTGGACATTTCTGTCCTTTGTCTATTTTTGTATCTTTTGTCCAGTTTGCACTTATGTGATTCTCTGCAGCTGGAAGCTCTTGTGGGCTGAAATTGCCACTCCGGTGCCATGAGTTGGCACATGAGTTTAAGGTAATTTCAGGATGGTATTTGATAGGGTTTTGTAGCTGACTGCGAAGTCCACTATTGTATCCTTCTGCTATCTAGTTAGTGGGCCTCGCTGTGCTAAATCTGCTTTCATACTACGTTTGTCTTTTCATCTTAACTCACCGTTATTATATGTGGGGGGCTACTATCTCCTGTGGGGGATTTTCCTCTGGAGGCAAGCCAGGACTATGTTTCATCTACTAGGGGTAGTTAGCTCTCCGGCTGGTGCGAGACGTCTAGCGAAAACGTAGGTACGTTCCCTGGCTACTATTAGTTGTGTGTATAGGTTTAGCATCGCGGTCAGCTCTTGTTTCCATCACCCGAGAACTTGTCCGTTTTTTCTATGCTTCTGATGTTCCCCTGCCATTGGGAACCATAACAGTTTTATCACTATACCTGGTAGATCCTGCAAAGTACGGAGGTGTTGCTGCTCATCCCTTGTCAAATTGTCACTCGCAAGATGTTTAGGAATTTTAAAAAAATCCTTTGTCACCACCTGTACGAACAAATCTATATTGCTACATGTTGAAAGCGGGGGGGAACCTCCTGGAGCGTGGTCTAATTGAGGGCGGTATCCTACCTCCTTCTGGTGTCCTGTGCTCGTCAGACAACTCCTCCAAAACCCTTAACGCTGTCTGTTCCTCTTCTGTGGGAAACAAAACATGTGAGTTTTCATCAAAGAAAAAACTTTACAAGACACATGCTGCGGGCTATTCCGACCCCCCCTCTTTTCTCTGCTGGTTGCGTGTGTGTGTGTGCGTGTGTGTGTGTGTGCTGCTCACTCCTCCCTCCTCCCATCTAGTACTAGTTGGAACTGGTGTAAGACATGAGTTTCTTTGTTCTATTAAAGTTACATATTGTGGCACCGATTTGGGCTGGAACTATTTGAATTACATATTCTGGATGTGCATCGGTAGACCTATCGGCCACTGAAAGCGCGAGCAGCTAGGCACAACGAGTGCAAAGTGCGGATTTCTCCTTAAGCAGTTCATGTAATGGCTCCGTATTTACACTTAACAGAACGCCCCTGATGTGGGGAACATCATGAGCATCGTGTTGTATTTATATGAGGCTCACACAGCAAATTATGCATAAAAAATACTTTTCATATTGTAAGAAAAGGGGAGGTTTCAGCCCCCAAGTGATGTCACCACAGGGGGAGTGCCTGGGCTTTAGGCAGGGAACATCTGTGTAAAGCAGAATTCTTGCAGTGTGGAGAAGGTCGCCTCCCCCAGCCAGCATACGGCATACCATTGAATGATATAAAAGAATTGTAAGTCAATTTTTACACACGATTCGTCTTCTTTATAATATCTTTTTAATATTTTTGTAAGTATCTTTTATGGAGTAAAATATATAATTTTACTAGCTTATCTCTTTATGCTCTATACGACTGTGCGTCCTCTGAGGTGAATAACACTACTGATTTTGGGTTGGCTCTGGACCAGTCAACCTTTGGTGAAAATCGAAGCTGGTTGCAGCGACCTTGTTCTGTGCAAATGGACATCTTTGCAGCGACCGGTGGCATTGATAATTATTGTTCCCGCCTGAGTGGGAGTAGTTATATCGTCCTCACTGCAGTGTGCCCAATAGCCAGTACATAGGCAGCCTTTCTGGCGACTAATTACCCTAGGTGCAGTACCTGATCTGACCTGAGGGTAAAGGGGGCACCCGAGAGCTGCAAGTTCCAAACCGGAAGTGGGATGTAGCTAAATCCCCTTCGGAAAGGGGAAATCAAACAACCACCTTGTTATCAAGGTATCCGGGATGCCTGGCATATTGTTGGGATCCGAGACATATTGTTGGCAGCCCTCTCGTCCCTATCTTGGTATGCATGGATCCCTCATCCCTATCCTGGTAGGAATGGTCCTCTTCATCCCTATCCTGGCAGGAATGATCATCCTCATTTCTATCCTGGTATGCATGGCCCCAATCTCATCCTAGTATGCATGGCCTAATCCCCATCCTGGTATTCAGGGCCTCTATCTTGTCCTAGTATTCATGGCCCCAATCCCTATCCTGGTATGCAGAGCCCCCATCTCGTCCTATTATGTATGGCCCCACCCCCATTCTGGTATGCAGGGCCCCCATCTCATCCTAGTATGCATGTCCCCAAACTTATTCTGGTATGATTGGCCCCCATCCTGGTCCTGGTATGCATGGTCCCAGTCTGTCCTTAATGCAGCAGCCAAGGTTGTCCTATTATGACCATCTACAATTTGCATAGTTTTAGGCGCTCCCTCAAAACACATTTGCTCAGAGCGGCCTATCACGTTCACTAATCAGTCATTTTATGTGTGTGTGTAGCCCATTCACTACTTCCATCTATCCCCACCCCCTGAAGATGGCTGGACCATCATTGTAAATACATCATTGTAAATACACACCTGTACTTTGTATTTCCCCCACCTCATTGTAGATTGTAAGCTCTCATGAGCAGGGTTGTCTTATTTTGCTTTAATTATTGTATTGTTAACATTGTTACTTATGACTGTTGTTTGAAACTGTTAAACTGTAAAGCGCTGCAGAATATGTTGGAGCTATATAAATAAATACTATTATTATTATTATGATTGGCCCCACCCCCATCCTGGTATGGATGGCCCCATCAGAAAACATAAAAAAAAAAAATCATTTCACTTACCGTATATACTCGAGTATAAGCCGAGATTTTCAGCCCACTTTTTTGGGCTGAAATTGCCCCTCTCGGCTTATACTCGAATCATACCAGGGGTCGGCAGGGGAGGGGGAGCGGGGGCTGTCTAAAAATACTCACCTAGTCCAGGCGCGGTCCCTGCTTCCCCGGCGCTGGCAGCAGCAGCTTCAGCTTCTTCCTGTACTCAGCGGTCACATGGTCCCGCTCATTACAGTAAATGAATATTCGGCTCCACCTCCCATAGGGGTGGAGCCGCATAGTCATTACTGTAATCAGCGGGACCATGTGACCGCTGAGTACAGGATGAAGCGCTGCGGCGTCAGGGAAGCAGGGACTGCACAGCGCCAGGACCAGGTGAGTATACGGGGAGGGGAGCGCTGCGCTGCGCGATAGTCACCTTTCCTCGTTCCGGGCGCCGATCTGTCTCCAGCAGTGACGCTGAGGTCAGAGGGCGCGGTGACGTGGTCAGTGCGCACCCTCTGCTGAACGTCAGTGCTGGAGACAGATCGGCGCCCGGAACGAGGAGAGGTGACTATTGAAAGTGCGGGGGCCTGAGCGACGGAGAGGTGAGTATGTGATTTTTTTATCGCAGCAAATGGGGCAAGTGTCTGTATGGAGCATCTATGGGGCCATAACGTTCCTGCAGCACTATATGGGGCCATAACATTTGTGCAGCACTAAATGGGGCCATAACATTCCTGCAGCACTATATGGGGCCATAACATTCCTGCGGCACTATATGGGGCCATAACATTCCTGCGGCACTATATAGGGCCATAACATTCCTGCGGCACTATATGGGGCCATAACATTCCTGCAGCACTATATGGGGCCATAACATTCCTGCGGC
This sequence comes from Ranitomeya variabilis, assembly GCF_051348905.1. NCBI lineage: Eukaryota > Metazoa > Chordata > Amphibia > Anura > Dendrobatidae > Ranitomeya > Ranitomeya variabilis. The sequence goes on along the minus strand of NC_135235.1, from coordinate 701,495,825 downwards.
ACTATATGGGGCCATAACATTCCTGCGGCACTATATGGGGCCATAACATTCCTGCGGCACTATATGGGGCCATAACATTCCTGCGGCACTATATGGGGCCATAACATTCCTGCGGCACTATATAGGGCCATAACATTCCTGCGGCACTATATGGGGCCATAACATTCCTGCAGCACTATATGGGGCCATAACATTCCTGCGGCACTATATAGGGCCATAACATTCCTGCGGCACTATATGGGGCCATAACATTCCTGCAGCACTATATGGGGCCATAACATTCCTGCGGCACTATATGGGGCCATAACATTCCTGCGGCACTATATGGGGCCATAACATTCCTGCGGCACTATATGGGGCCATAACATTCCTGCGGCACTATATGGGGCCATAACATTCCTGTGGCACTATATGGGGCCATAACATTCCTGCGGCACTATATGGGGCCATAACATTCCTGCGGCACTATATGGGGCCATAACATTCCTGCAGCACTATATGGAGCCATAACGTTTCTGCAGCACTATATGGGGCCATAGCGTTTCTGCAGCACTATATAGGGCCATAACGTTCCTGCAGCACTATATGGGGCCATAACATTTGTGCAGCACTAAATGGGGCCATAACATTCCTGCAGCACTATATGGGGCCGTAACATTCCTGCGGCACTATATGGGGCCATAACATTCCTGCGGCACTATATGGGGCCATAACATTCCTGCGGCACTATATGGGGCCATAACATTCCTGCGGCACTATATGGGGCCATAACATTCCTGCAGCACTATATGGGGCCATAACATTCCTGCAGCACTATATGGGGCCATAACATTCCTGCGGCACTATATGGGGCCATAACATTCCTGCGGCACTATATGGGGCCATAACATTCCTGCGGCACTATATAGGGCCATAACATTCCTGCGGCACTATATGGGGCCATAACATTCCTGCAGCACTATATGGGGCCATAACATTCCTGCAGCACTATATGGGGCCATAACATTCCTGCGGCTCTATATGGGGCCATAACATTCCTGCGGCACTATATGGGGCCATAACATTCCTGCGGCACTATATGGGGCCATAACATTCCTGCGGCACTATATGGGGCCATAACATTCCTGCGGCACTATATGGGGCCATAACATTCCTGCGGCACTATATGGGGCCATAACATTCCTGCGGCACTATATGGGGCCATAACGTTTCTGCGGCACTATATGGGGCCATAACATTCCTGCGGCACTATATGGGGCCATAACATTCCTGCGGCACTATATGGGGCCATAACATTCCTGCGGCACTATATGGGGCCATAACATTCCTGCGGCACTATATGGGGCCATAACATTCCTGCAGCACTATATGGGGCCATAACATTCCTGCAGCACTATATGGGGCCATAACATTCCTGCAGCACTATATGGGGGCCATAACGTTCTTGCAGCACTATATGGGGGCCATAACGTTCCTGCAGCACTCTATGGGGGCCATAACATTCCTGCAGCACTATATGGGGCCATAACATTCCTGAAGCACTATATGGGGCCATAACATTCCTGCAGCACTATATTGGGCCATAACATTTCTGCACCACTATATGGGGCCATAACGTTTCTGCAGCACTATATGGGGCCATAGCGTTTCTGCAGCACTATATAGGGGCATAATGTTTGTGCAGCACTATATGGGGCAAGTGACTGTATGGGGCCATAAATAACGTTTGTAGGGCACTACGCCATATGGGGCAAGTGTCTGTATGGAGCATCTTATAGGGCCATAACGTATGTGCAGCACTATAAGGGGCAAATATCTTTATAGAGCATCTTATGGGGCCATAATCAGCATTTGTGCAGCATTATATTGGGCAAATGTGTCTATGGAGCATCTTATGGGGCCTTTATTAGCCTTTATGCAGGATTATATGGGGCATATTTTAATATGGAACATCTTATGGGGCCATAATGAACTGTATGGAGCATTATATGGGGCTCCTGATTCAATATGGATATTCAAAGACACTTAACCTACTGATGTCTCAATTAATTTTACTTTTATTGGTATCTATTATTACTTTTGACATTTACCGGTAGCTGCTGCATTTTCCCCCCTAGGCTTATACTCGAGTCAATAAGTTTTCCCAGTTTTTTGTGGCAAAATTAGGGGGGTCGGCTTATACTCGGGTCGGCTTATACTCGAGTATATACGGTACATTCCCTGCGCCCCGTCGCAGCATCTTGTTTTCCGGTGCCAGCAGCTGCTTTATGCTTGTAAGCAGCGCATGGCAGGGATGTCATGCTCAGCTCATAAGCAGAGCACAGCTGCCAGAATACTCACTGCTCTGCACGCCGGGACTGTGTGCGCATAGAGCAGTGAGTATTTATTGCTCTTCATTAGTGCAGTGTCAGCCAGAGCCTTCCTGCTGCTGCCCGTGGTCACATGTGCAGCTTCTTAAGATAAATTAATATTCACTTCTCTGGGCGTGGAGAGAGATGAGTATTCATTTCTCTTAAGTAGTGGCACACGTGGCTGCCCGGCGGCAGCAGGAAGCCGGCGGCTGACACTGTGCATGCTACTGAAGAGCAATGAATACTCACTGCCCGCCACACACACAGTCCCGGTGTGCAGAGCAATGAGTATTACGGCAGCTGCCCTTCGGCTTGCAAGTAGCGCATGATAACCCTGCCATGCGCTGCTTACAAGCATAAAGCAGCTGCTGGCATCGGAACAAAATGCTTTGAGGGAGTGCCGGGAAGGTAAGTGTAATGATTTGGTTTTTTTTAATGTTTTCTGATGGGGCTATGCATACCAGGACCGGGCTGGGGGGCCAATCATACCAGAATAAGGATGGGGCCATGCATACTAGGACAAGATGGGGGTGGGGGCCATGCTTCCAAGACCGGGGTTGGGGGCCAATCATACCAAGATACTATTAAAGAGAAATAAATATTCATTGCCCTCCACATCCATGGGCCCATGGGCGTGGAATGCATTGAATATTCATTTCTCTTTAGCAGCGCGCACAGGAGTTAGCCACAGCAGCCGGCTCCAGCCTCCTGTGACCCTCTGCTCCCCCGATGCCACTCACCCACCTCCCCAACACAACCAGAGCCGGTACATCCAGACTATAATACGCACTCCCCATTTTCCTCCACGTTTTTGGAGGAAAAAGTGCATCTTATAGTCTGAAAAATACGGTAAGTATTTGATCACTTCCCAACCAGCAAAAATTCTGTCTCTCACAGACCTGTTAGTTTTTCATTAAGAAGCTCTCCTACTCTGCACTAATTACCTGTATTAATTGTACCTGTTTGAAATCATTACCTGTATAGAAGACCCTTGTCCTCGCACTCCAAGCTCTCCACCATGGCCAAGAACAAAAAACTGTCTAAGGATACCAGGGACAAAATTGTAGACCTGCACAAGACTGGGATGGGCTCCAGGGTAGACCTGCACAAGACTTGCATGGGTTCCAGAACAATAGGCAAGCTGCTTGGTAAGAAGGCAACAACCCTTGGTGCAATTATTAGAAAATAGAAGAAACACAAGATCACTGTCAATCTTCCTCGATTTGGGACTCCCTGCAAGATCTCCTCTCAAGGCGTAAGTATGATTCTAAGAAAAGTCAGGAATCAGCCCAGAACTAAAAGCACCTGGTCAAAGACCTGAAAAGAGCTGGGACTACAGTCTCAAACTTACTGTCAGTAACATACTATGCGGTCATAGATTAAAATCCTGCAGGGCACGCAAGTTCCCCCTGCTCACTCCGGCACAAGTCCAGGCCCGTTGGAAATCTGTCAGTGACCATGTGGATGATCCAGAGGAAGCATGGGAGAAGGTCATGTGGTCAGATGAGAACAAAATATAACTTTGTGGTATAAACTCCACTCCGTGTTTTGAGTGAGAAGGATGAGTACATCCCAACCATAAAGCATGATAGGGGAAACCTCATGGTGCTTTTCTGCGAAAGAAATCAGATGACTGCATCATATTGAAGGGAAGATGAATATCATAAGATTATGGCCAACAACCTCTTTTCCTCAGTAAGAGCATTGAAGGTGGGTCATGGCTGGGTCTTCCAGCACGACATTGACCCCAAACACACAGCCTTGGCAATTAAAAAGTGGCTTCGTAAGAAACATTTCAAAGTCCTGGAGTGGCCTAGCCAGTCTCCAGAAAAACTTTGGAGGGAGCTGAAACTTAATGTTTCCTGGCGACTGCCCTGAAACCTGAACTAACTGGAGATCTGTATGGAGGAGTGGGCCAAAATCCCTGCTACAGTGTGTGTGCATAAACTTGGTCAATAACTATGGGAAATGTCTGACCTCTGTAATTGCAAACAAAGGTTTCTGTACTAAATATTAAGTTCTGTTTGACATGAAATCTACTATTGACATGAAATCCTCACCAGAATATCACACAAACAAAATCTCATTATGGGTAAAACCAGTGAGCTGTCTCAAGACCTTTGCAACCTTATTCTTGCAAAATATACTGATGGGATTGGTTACAGAAACATTTATAAACTACTGAAGGTTCTAGTGAGTACTGTTGTGGCAGTAGTCTGGTAATTGAAAGAACATTATTTTACCATAAACCGGCAGTGACCAAGTTTTAGACAAAATTTTTTCCAAGAGCCAAGGATTACCTGAGAAGAGCTACAGAAAGACCTGGAATCAGCAGCTACAATTGTTATAAAGAAAACTGTAAGGCATGCACTCAACCTCCATGGTCTGTATACAGGCTCGCCACTCAAGGTTCTATTGCTGAACAAAAAGCAATTTTTTTACAAAATTGCTTTTTATTGATTTATAACATCTATAATTAAATAATAAAATTATATACACTTAGTTTGAAAACTCTCAGATTTAGTTTCCTTTCTTCCATTTTCAAAATGAAAGGATCCCAAACGGAGTAATTGAAAAATAAAATAAACAAACATATACCGTATTTTTCACTTTGTAAGACGCTCCGGATTATAAGACGCACCCCAAATTTTGAGGAGAAAAATAGGAAAAAACTTTTTTTAATAAATTGGTGGGGCGTCTTATAATCCATGCGTCTTATTACTTACCAGGGGTTGTGGCTGTGGTGGATCAGGGTCCCAGGGTCGTTGCTGGAGGCAGGAGTGGATCATTGCTGCAGGCTGGGGTGAGGAGGTCTGCAGGGGGGCTCCTGTGCAGCAGGCTGGGATGAGGGGGTCTGCAGTGGGGCTCCTGTGCAGCAGGCTGGGATGAGGGGTCTGCAGGGGGGGCTCCTGTGCAGCAGGCTGGGATGAGGGGGTCTGCAGGGGGGCTCCTGTGCTGCAGGGGGGCTCCTGTGCTACAGGCTGGGATGAGGAAGTCTGCAGGGGGGCTCCTGTGCTGCAGGCTGGGATGAGGCAGTCTGCAGGGGGGCTCCGGTGCTGCAGGGGGGCTCCAGGGCTGCAGGGCTGTCTCCGGTGCTGCGGGGGCTCTGCCGACATATTGTGAAAGGCCACAGCCCCCCGGCAGTTCATCCATGTGTTCCTGTATGACTGACTCCGGGAAAATGGCCACCTGTCATGTCGGACGCTGTTCAGACCAGGTCGTTCGACAGACAGCGGTAATTCCGCTTTTGACCACTATTTGCTCATTGGCGTCGGCTAGATTTTATCTAGCTGTTCCGGGGTTAATTTACCTGATCCTCGGATTGGAAGCTGGGCCATGCCCATTGCCTTTAAATAGCTCTCCTGATCATTGGGCGTCGCCGATTATAGCTTTTGTCTTGTGCGTTGTTATCTCGGTCTGGAGTGGAGAGCTGGTTGCTGGAGATTTGTTGCTGGTGGTGTATTTTCCTTTGTCTTATTTACTCCTTCCTATATTTGTATTTATTTTGCCCTGCACATTTATAGTGTATTCCTGAGTGACTGCGGCGTGGTGTATATTTTCCTTTATCCTTGTCTGTGCTAACTGTGGGTATTGGTGAATTACATCTTCACTGGGTGGTGGGCGAAGGTTTCAGCCTAGGGTTGAAACAGGAGACAGGGCGAGGGTCGAGGCCTGGACATGCACACCATCAGTGTAAACTCCAGGTAGAGGGTCAGTCAGGATTTCCCTAGTCTGAGGGAAATTGCAGGGGCCCGGGTTATTAGCTCTCGCTCACCTAGTCTCCCCGTGACACCGCCAGAATCTCGAGAGATGAGATCTCAGCGCTGAAATCTCATCTCCCGAGATTCCAGCAGCCATTTTCCCGGAGTCAGTCATACAGGAAGGAACGCATGGACGAACTGCCGGGGGGGCTCTGGTCTTTCACAAAATGTCTCCAGAGCCCCCCGCAGCACCGGAGTTTCCAGCATCACCCGGGGCAGCAGTGGACAACCGCGGTGGCGGGCGGCAGCAGCAGTGGTGGTGGGCGGCAGCGGTGGCGAGCGGCAGCGGACACCCCCTCATCCCAGCCTGTAACGGTAAGCGGTATATCCGCTTTGTAAGACGCACCCCCATTTCCCCCCCAAATTTGGGGGAAATAAAGTGCGTCTTACAAAGCGGAAAATACGGTAATTCCCTAACTTCCTCCCTCCACCCAGACATGCAGGCTATACTATTTATATTTCCAGTGTTCACTTCTATCATTCTCTTGACCACAGTAACCCCTCGGATGTTGCACTTCCTTATTTAATCTCTATACAATGTTCTGTTAGCCGGTATCTCTCCCCCCTTTTCCCTCCACATTTGGATCAATTATATTTAAGTTCCACAAAAGTCTTCCAGTAAATACGAACTGGTCTGGTCAATGGGCCTCATGATTTTATGAAGTTACTCCTTTTTATAATAACTAAGTACAAAGTCTTTCCATTTTATCATAAGCAATTTTCCATATCTCTCCTTATCACGTTCTGCTTTCATCCTTTCCAGATGGAATATGGCCGTCACTTGGCCGATTGTCTCTTTCCAATTTGGAATAGATTCAGGAAACTAATATTGTAAGAAGCCTCTTTTGGCAATTATACAGATTGTATGGAATATTGGGGTTAGTTTTTCCTTCTCCTCCAGTAATGGAAAAGAAATGTAACAGATATAGAGGAACACTCGTATTTTCCAATATACGCTTTTATGTCTTTCCAGAATTCTTGTACCTAAGGGCAACTCCACAATCCATGTAGTAAGTCGGAATAAGTTTGCATTTTGGACAATGTGTCAGAAGATTTCTCATATTTTTGGATATTGGTATATTAAAGGCCAAGATTGCTCTATGCATGATCCTAAACTATGCGTCCCTCCAAATCTCACTGAAAATGTTCTTCGGTACTACCTTCCACCCTACTAGGATTTTTTACCCAATTTCCTCTCCCTCTATTTGCCTATCATATGACCTAAATACAGTAGTGTTGAAAATAATAGCAGTGTGTTCAAAAACATGAGTTAATCACAAAATCTTCATACTAGTTTTGATTTCCAGCATTGGGAACATTGCACACTGTTTTCTAATGCAAAACATGAAGAGAACTGTATATCATTTTTAACTACTTTACAGACAATAACAAAAATGAACATTGCGAAAGATCGCTCATGTGATCTTACTATACTTGTTTTTTCTGGTCTCTCACTAGTATAATACCTATGGGCGATACTCACCATTGTTTAGGTCACCATTGATGATATAAACACTAATAATATGTGAACAAACGTAGAAACAATTTAACAGCAGGAAGTGTTACTTGTTCCTCACCAATATGGCGCCGAGTGGCGACATCTGTCATCATTCACGTCACACCCGGTGACATACACATGCCGGCATCATGTGACTGGACAAAACCGGAAGACTCAGCGCCCTTTCACAAGCATGGCTGTGCTTCTTCCTCAGCGCGGTTTGCTCTCTTTGCACAGTACTATATTGGTGAATGGCTGTTTGATTCCACCTGTTTACCAAGCATTGAGCTTTGGTTTGGACAGATTCGACCGGGGCTGTGTGACTCATAGCAATCATTATTATCTTTCAGCTTTTACAGCAACTGTTACCTGCATTGACCCACTATCTGGTAAAGTTTTGTTCTCACCGTATTTAATTCTTTTGACTCTATATGCCCTTCTTTAGTTTTGGCTATATCCTCTACGTATTTACAATGTAGACAATCGATCTGGAGTAGCACTCATAATCTATTTTGCCTGCTACTTTCTGCTATGTACTATATAATTATCTCCTAGGTTCTGCAATTTTTCTACCTCTATAGTATACTAGATGGTAGCCCGATTCTAACGCATTGGGTGTATTCTAGAATATGTATGTAGTTTATTTATGAAGATTTTAGAATAATACATTGAATACACAGGATTCGGCCAACCGTGACCAATTAGCGAAGCGTGGTTCAAATCCCGCGCCAATTCGCGGCCGGACTGCGCCTGGCGCTGATTGTTCACAGCCGGCCATGTAGTATATAGCACAGCCACGTAGTATATGATAGCCCACATAGTACATAGCACAGCCACATAGTATATAGCACAGCCACGTAGTATATAGCACAGCCCACGGAGTATATAGCACAGCCCATGGAGTGTATAACAGCCCACGTAGCATATAACAGAACTCACGTAGTATATAAGAGCACACGCACACAGCCCACATAGTGCATAACACAGCCCACGTAGTGTATAACAGCCCATGTAGTGTATAACACAGCCACGTAGTATATAGCACAGCCCACGTAGTATATAGCACAGCCACGTAGTATATTGCACAGCCACAAAGTATATTGCACAGACCACGTAGTATATTGCACAGCCCACGTAGTATATTGCACAGCCCATGTAGTATATAGCAATGTGGGCATCATATCCCTGTTAAAAAAAAAGAATTAAAATAAAAAATAGTTATATACTCACCTTCCGTTGGCCCCCGGATCCAGGCAAAGCGTTTACCGATGCTCCTCACGCGCTCCGGTCCCAAGAGTGCATTGCGGTCTCGCGAGATGATGATGTAGCAGTCTCGCGAGACCGCTACATCATCATCATCATCATCATCACGCGAGATCACAATGCATGGAGCGGTCACCGGAATGTCATGAGGAGCGGGAAAGGCCTGTTCTGGATCCGAGGGGCCGACGGACAGTGAGTATATAACTATTTTTTATTTTTTTTTAATTATTTTTAATATTAGATCTTTTTGCTATTGATGCTGCATAGGCAGCATAAATAGTAAAAAGTTGGTCACACAGGGTTAATAGCAGCGATAACGAAGTGCGTTACACCACGGCATAACGTGGTCCGTTAACGCTGCTATTAACCCTGTGTGAGCGGTGATTGGAGGGGAGTATGGAGCGGGCGCCGGGCATTGACTGCGGGGAGTAAGGAGCGGTCATTTTGCCGCCGGACTGTGCCCGTCGCTGATTGGTCGTGGCTGTTTTGCCGCGACCAATCAGCGACTTGGGATTTCCGTTACAGACAGACAGAAGTGACCATTAGACAATTATATATATAGATGAGATTAGTTTCTATGTATTATGAACTATTGTATGCACCCTTATGACATTATATATATATATATATATATATATATATATATATACACACTGTATATATAAATAATTTTATATACATTTCATATACATTTATATGATTTCAGCATCTCATGCTGGAGTGCCAAATTCCCTTTTTTCTATTTATGGAGTGGAACCCTATTTGAGCACCCTACAAGAGTGCCACACAGCTTTCTAGCACTCATTTCTATCTTTTTCTGACAATTGTAGAATTTTCTAAATTTACGTTTATTAAGGTGAAGCCTGAAAATCTAACAAAAATTTCTAAGAGATCTAATACTTCTGACAAAGCATTCCACATCTGCCATGTAAAGTATAATGTCATCCGCAAAATATGAGGCTTTGATCCTCATGACCCCTACTTTTATCCTTTCAAATTCCCTCTGTTGTTCCAAGTAGTGTGCCAAGGGTTCAAGTGCTAAATCAAATATAAACGTTCACAAAGGACACTCCTAGAGGTTCAGAAGTTTTAATTTTTACCCTGGCATCTGTATACAAGATTTACAAAGTTTCTGAAATTACTTGTCATACCTACTTTGTCTAGTACCTGTCTTATCCAGTTCCACTTTACCTTATCAAACTCCTTCTCTGCATCTAATGCAACTATCACTCTTATTCTCTCCACTTTTTATTACATCTAAGGGTAAGTTCACACAGCAAAACCTGATCATCTTGGCCGGAAAGAAGCTGCACCAAAATCGCAGGTTTAGGTGAGGTTTTTTTTCATGCTTTTTTTTCTCTTTGCGCATGCCAATAAAGTTGAGTGCACACAGAAAAAAAAAAAAACTTCCTGTAGATAGAATGAATAGATAAATTGATTGAATAGATTAGAATGAAAAAAATATATTGATAGAATAGATTGATAGAATAGATAAATTACCTGCTATATCCTCTTCCCCAACATTTTCCCACGGTGCAGAGGTTAAATCCGGTCAGGCAGTGAGGGAGCGCAGGCTCGGTGACGTCACCACTAGTTACTGAGCCTGCGCCCGTTCTGTCTCCTTCATTCCCCAGTCGCTTACAGCTGGGAGTGGTCATATTAGAAGCGCTCCCAGTTGTAAGCTTTATCTCCCCCAGATTCTGGGTGGGACACTCGATATATTGGACTACGACAGATCAGGGAGTATACTTTTGCTTTTTTATTTTATTTTTATTACAGAAGATCGAGGGCTTCACTTTGGAATAGCAGAACAATAAAAATATGGTCAAAGTTTTGTGTTGTTTTATTTCATTAAAATACTTGTCTTAATAATGTCTTTACTTAACCCTTTAACCGCTACAAGATTACTAATGGATAGGTGTCTTATTGACGCCTCTCCATTACTAAGCCGGCTTAATGTCACCATTCAATAGGAAGGTGACATTAACCCCTCATTACCCCGCTTGCCACCGCTACAGGACACGTGGGAAGAGTCGGGCAAAGTGCCAGAATTGGCATCTAATAGATGCGCCTTTTCTGGGTAGCTGCGGGCTGCTATTTTTAGGCTGGGGGTGCCTATATCCATGGCCCCTTACCAGCCTGAGAATACCAGCCCCAGCTGTTAGGTTTAGCAAGGCTGGTTGTCAAAAATGGGGGGGACCCCACTCCGGTTTTTTTTTATTATTATTTATTTAAAAAAAAAATTTTTTAAAGCGTCAGGACCCCTCTATTCTTAATATTTTAAAAATATTTATAGTGCAGGAGCGGCAGATGAAAACTCCCATCTGCCACTCCTGCTCTGACTGTCATTAGTGGCTGTAGGTGTCAGAGGATGGGCTCAGTAGTCCCATCAGCTGACACCAGTGATTGGAGTTGAAGTTTACACCTCCGATCACTGCTGAGCGCTCCCCGCTGTCAGAGTTGCAGCTCTCTGACCGGCACTGAGGATTTCTCCGCTGATCAGAAGCGGTGTTTGCCATGCTGTCATGCATATAACAGCGTGTCAAACACTAATGTCGGCCCTCCCCATTCAAGTGAATGGGGGGTCTGCTGCTGGATGACAGGCTGCATGAACGCATCATGTAGCCTGTTATCTTGATGTAGCAGAGCCAAGTGTGACATCACATCCAGCTCTGCTTGACTTTTCTGCAGCATATACATTGCAAGAAAAGTCAACCTAGTGAATTTGCAGCGTTTTTTTCACCACCCATTCAAGTCAATGGGTGAAAAACGCTGAAAGAAGTGACATGCCCTATGTCAAAAAAATGCTGCAAAGCACAAAATACTGATCAAACAAAAACCCAATGTGTGTGCATGAGATTTCTGAAATCTCATAGGCTTTGCTGGTACTTAAAAAGCAGCTGAAAATTAGCATAAAAAAAGCAGCAAAAATGCCTTGTGTGAACTTACCAAAAGGCTAATTGCTACCAAACTCCTTGAGCAGCATGTCCATGCTCAACTTTCCTCCCACCTCTCATCTAACTCTCTCCTTGACAACCTCCAATCTAGCTTCCGCCCCACCACTCCACCGAAACTGCCCTGACCAAAATTACTAATGACTTACAGCCAAAGCTAACAGACAGTTCTCCATCCTCTTCCTTCTCGATCTGTCCTCTGCCTTTGACACAGTCGACCACTGCCTACTGCTACAGATTCTTTCTTCCCTTGACATTAAAGACCTTGCCCTGTCCTGGATCGCCTCTTACCTTTCTGACTGCACATTTAGCGTTTTCCACTCCCACACTACCTCCTCATCCCACTCTCTCTCTGTTGGAGTCCCTCAAGGCTCTGTCCTGGGGCCCCTACTTTTTTCCATCTATACCCTTGGCCCATGACTTCCAATATCACCTGTATGCAGGGGACACTCAGATATACCTCTCTGGCCCAGATGTCACCTCTCTGCTGTCCAGAATCCTGGAGTTTCTATCAGCCATATCCTCTTTCACCTCTCGCTTCCTAAAACTCAATGTAGACAAAACTCAACTCATCATCTTTCCTCCATCTCGCTTATCTTCCCTACCCAATCTATCTATTATGGTAAACGTCATCACGCTCTCTTCCGCAACTGAAATCCGCTACCTCAGAGTAACTCTCGACTCTGCCCTGTCCTTCAAACCACACGTCCAAACTCTTGCCACCTCCTGTCGCCTCCAACTCAAAAATATTTCCAGAATCCGTCCCTTCCTCAGCCCTCAATCTAGTAAAACTCTTGTGCATGCTTTCATCATCTCCCGCCTCGATTACTGCAACACCCTCCTCTGTGGCCTCCCCGCCACCTCTCTTGCACCACTCCAGTCTGTCCTCAACTCTACTGCCCGACTAATCCACCTCTCTCCTAGCTACTCCCCTGTTTCTCCCTCTGAAAATACCTCCACTGGCTCCCAATTCCCCAAGGAATCCAGTTCAAACTACTAACACTGAGCTACAAAGCCATCCACAACCTGTCCCCTCCCTATATCTCTTAACTAATCTCCCAATATCTTCCCTCATGTTATCTTTGATCCTCCTGAGACCTCCTACTCTCCTCCACACTTATTCGTTCTTCACACAACTGCCTCCAAGATTTATCCCAAATATCCCCCATCCTCTGGAATTCCACGCCTCAGCACGTCCAATTATCCACCACCCTCGGATCCTTCAGACAGAACCTGAAAACCCATCTCTTCAGGATAGCTTACAGCCTACAATAACCATTCTGCCGCCTCACCAACCACCCGAGCTGCTGCACCCCCAACCTTCTGTCTCTTCCCCATTATCCTGTAGAATGTAAGTCCGCTCTCCCCTCTGTACCAGTCTGTCATTGTAAATTTGTTTACTGTAAACGATATCTATAACTTTGTATGTAACCCCTTCTCATGTACAGCACCATGGAATTAATGGCGCTATATAAATAAATAATAATGAAATCCGTCTAACATTTGTGACCGCACTTCTATCTTTCAGAAAGCCCACCTGAGCTGATGACTAGTGTTGAGCGATACCGTCCGATACTTGAAAGTATCGGTATCGGAAAGTATCGGCCGATACCGGCAAAGTATCGGATCTAATCCGATACCGATACCCGATGCCAATACAAGTCAATGGGACTCAAGTATCGGACGGTATCCCTGATGGTTCCCAGGGTCTGAAGGAGAGGAAACTCTCTTTCAGGCCCTGGGATCCATATTACTGTGTAAAATAAAGAATTAAAATAAAAAATATTGCTATACTCACCTCTCCGACGCAGCCTGCACCTTACAGAGGGAACCGGCAGCCTTCTTTGCTTAAAATGCGCGCGTTTACTGCCTTCCATGACGTCACAGCTTCTGATTGGTCGCGTGCCGCCCATGTGACGGCGACACGACCAATCACAACAAGCCGTGACGTAATTTCAGGTCCTGAATGCCTAATTCTAGGCATTCAGGATTTGAAAATTACGTCACGGCTTGTGATTGGTCGCGTGCCGCCCATGTGACCGCGACGCGACCAATCACAACAAGCCGTGACGTAATTTCAGGTCCTGAATGCCTAATTCTAGGCATTCAGGATTTGAAAATTACGTCACGGCTTGTGATTGGTCGCGTCGCGGTCACATGGGCGGCACGCGACCAATCACAAGCCGTGACATCACGGAAGGCAGTAAACGCGCGCATTTTAAGCAAAGAAGGCTGCCGGTTCCCTCGGTGAGGTGCAGGCTGCGTCGGAGAGGTGAGTATAGCAATATTTTTTATTTTAATTCTTTATTTTACACATTGCTATTAATCCCGATACCGATTCCCGATATCACAAAAGTATCGGATCTCGGTATCGGAATTCCGATACCCGCAAGTATCGGCCGATTACCCGATACTTGCGGTATCGGAATGCTCAACACTACTGATGACACTAGAGCTAGGAGTATCCCTGCCAACCTGTTTGCCATAAGTTTGGAAATTATTTTAATATACTGGTTTATCAGAGAGATAGGTCTATAGGAAGTTGGATCCTCCACGCTTTTCCCATCTTTTGGTATCAAGATTTTATGAGCCATATTGGTTCCCCCAACAAGTCTACACCTTGTAAGTATCTCATTATACCATTTAGTTAGAATAGGAGCTATTTGCTGGGTCATGACTTTAAAGAAATCACCTGTGACTCATCTTAGTATAAGTTTCCATAAAAATCCCCCAGGATTGAGCTTATCTCTTTGGGATTATCCACTACTAGACCCTCTTTATTCTTAAGTTTTAATATATTTTTTTCCCTTTCTTCCTTTTGCCAAATTTGCTAGTAGCCTGCCCACAACTCAATGTCCATTTGTGTCTTCCTAAACATTCCTCTCTTCTCTGCTCATTCTTTAACATTTTTTTGGGCCTCCTTCCAGTTTTCTCTGGCCTTTTCAGTTTTTTTGTCATCCGAAGACTACACATTTTTTATCTCAGTTTATTGCTAAACTCTTCAAATTTGATGGACTTTTTTTAATGTATGCAAATAAGCTATTAATTTCTCTCTCCAAACTATCTTTCCTGCCTACCAATAAGTTTGTGTCTTTAAATTATCTGAAGAAATGTGAAATTATTATTTCTCCCACCATTGTTACAATCTCACTTTAACCCCTTTCTGCCATCAGACGTATTATCCCGTCCATGTGACCTGGGACCTAATTCCCATGGATGGAATAGTACATCCCATGCAATCAGCTGCCCTCATAGGGGAGAGCGGCTGATTGCAGCCGGGTGTCAGAGGATTATCAGAGGTGACACCCGGTACTTAGTGCCAGGAGCGGTCACGGCACTTTAACCCCTGGAACACTGCGATCAAACATGACCACAGCATTCCGGAGCTGACAGAGGGGCTGACAGACCCTCTGCCTTTGGATCGGAGATCCCACGGCATGCCGATTGCTGCTGGAGCGGCCCCCAAATGCAGAGCAGCGGGGTACTCGGTACCGGGTCCCTCGGTCTCGGTTCTAGGGGTGTCACGGTGGCCTGACCCAGTCCGTGGCCCTGCTAAGGGGCGCCCAAATAAAGGTGTAGGTGAGAGTTTGTCAAGTGTTCGTGACGCCACCTGTGGTATTCGGTCAGGGTGACCGACGCTGCTAGGGGTCCGCTGGGGTGATGGAATGGCAGCTAGATGTTGTAACTTCCCACAGGTGAAGTATGTCCCCAGGGCTTCCCTTGATGAGTAGATGGTAATGGTGTAGGTCGCAGTAAATGACGAGGACACAGGGTTGCAGTCTCTTTACCTTTTTACTTAAGGCTTTGGCATCCACAATCCAGAGCACTGCTAACAGGGCTGGCTGAGACCGGCCGGTCCGAAGGCACATCTAGAGCTCCCTTTGCAGGTGGAAATCAGTAGCCTTCCTACTAGCGCCTGTGTGTTGTAGTACCTCCCTGCTGAACACCACGGGATAGTCCTCACAACTGTCGTGTATGTTTCTGTTCTTTCTCTCCGTCCCCCAGATGGTTTGGATAGGACGCACCCGTATGACGGGGTAGGCCTGGAGTTATTTTATAGGGACTCTAGAGATGCCCCTCTCCCACAATTGCCTCCGTTGTCTTCATTAGGTGTAAAGGTGAGACAGCCAACCTAGAGTTAACTGCCCTGCCATAGTTCAAAGTAATGCGTAGAGTCTATTACTTCCTCGGCGTTCCGGCCGCCGGCTACGCGCCTCAGAAGGATGTTGCTGATCTTGGGGCACGACTCCTTCTGGTTCTATCTTCTTTGTGCTGTGATCTCGTTTCTCACTTCTCCACAATATACTTTGCTTCGTGTCCTTTCTTAGGATGCCGCCGCAATGAGGTGCAGGCGTGGCTCCGTAACGATCTGTCTTGTGCTAGGCCACTGCCAGGATCCCACCCCTGACAGGGACCTCCCTGAATCTTCCCAAGTAACGCTCTCTCTCACTAGATGTTACCTGAGCAAAACCCAGTCAGCTTCTTCCTCACTTCCTATCCAACTCCCAGTTTTACCAGAGAGTGAGGAGTGGCCTAATACATAGAACCTTTTGCTCCCCCTGGTGGACGGAGTGTGAAGTGTAGTGTGTGACTGTGATACCTGGTCAGGTGAACTCTTTTAGTGCCATCAGACATACCATCACTCCCCTTAGCGGCAGAGCGACGTTACTGCAACGACCAGGACTCTGGGGCGCTGCACTGCCATGGAGACCCGATGTCGTCATGACGACATCCGGGTCTCTACTGCTGAGAGACTTCTGGTCATGTGCAGTGATGACCAGGAAGTCTCTCAGGTCAGTGTGCAACTCCGTGCAGCACTGAAAGCTTCTATAGCATGCAGCTCTGCATGTTATAGAAGAGATCAGCCTGCACAAAATGAGTGTCTCATAGTGAGACACAGTGTAAACTAAGAAATAAATAAAAAAAATGTAAATAATTGTAAAAAAAAAAAAAAATTATAAATCCGTATTTATTCAATCAATAAATATTGAAAATCTACACAATAAATGTACACATATTTAGTATTGCCGCATCCGTAACGACCCGACCTATAAAACTGTCCCACTAGTTAACCCCTATAGTGAATGCCATAAAAAAAAGTTTAAAAAAAAGGCCGAACAAAAAGTGGAATAACACACGATCAAAAAGACGGATATAAATAAACATGGTACCGCTGAAAACGTTATCTTGTCCCACAAAAAATAAGCCCCCATACACCGTCATCACCGGAAAAATATAAAAGTTATAGCTGTCAGAATAAAGCGATGCAAAAATAATTATTTTTTATGTAAAAGTTTTTATTGTATAACAACGCCAAAACATAAAAAAATATATAAATGAGGTATAGCTGTAATCGTACTAACCCGAAGAATGCTTTATCAATGGAGGAGTCACACAATATTAAAAAGAAATCCAAAAGGACGGTCAGTAACATGAATTCTCGCTCGTGTTCCAACGATGCTTTCTTTTCGTAAGCTTGAACATTCTGGTAGACATTCGAGCAGCTTCTTGGGTAGAAAGATCTTTAAACGACTGCCGTTGCGATTTCCATGATCATCTTCCGGCTTGTTCTCGGCAGCCATTTCCCCTCCGCGCGCCACATCCTCTCCTCCTCGCCCAAAACTCACTCAGCTTTAATGCGCACACACAATAATTACAAGCAAAACAGGTCACAGGTGAGGATGTTACTTTTAGTAGCCATTCAAACCCATTTGTGTCAACTTCGGCGCATGTTATCAGGCCAAAATCACCAGGGTATGTAAACATTTGATCAGGGTCATTTCGTTGTATTGGGGTGTCAGTATGATTTAAAGAGAGAAAACACAATAGTTTGACAATAAATGGCTTCACCCAACCACTAACCATAAGCGGAGAAAAAGCTTTGGTGTGATCATTCATATTCTCTGAAAAAAATGCCAAGAAAGCAAAAATTCTGTCGGGGTTTGTAAACTTTTGAGCACAACTGTAGTATGCAATTGCAAAAAAAAAAGTTTTTTGGTCCGAATTAGGTGCATAGACATTAATTACACAAATGACCCCTTCATTCCCTTCTAATTTAACATTATGTATCACCCTTCTATATCCCACTCTACCTGTTTGACTTTGTATGGAAACTTTTTGTGCAATAATATTAACGCTCCTGATTTTCTCCCCTCTCCTTCAGATCCGTAAACCTCCCCACCCACAATTTTTTCATTTTGAAAATGTCTTCATTTCTCCAATGAGTTTCCTGTATTAAGGCAATATCTGCTTTCCACTTCTTTAATGCTATAAGACCAGCATTCTTTTTGTTGGGGCTCCGAGCTGGGTTACCTATTACACAACTGCACCAAATGTTTCCGATTTCATTCCGTCCTACATTGTACTCCGGCATGTCTTCCCCTATAGCAAACACCCCCTTGCCCAATAACAACAAAAATAACAACAACCTAATCTTTTCTCTCCACTTTGTTTCTTGTGGTTTCATCCCAGTTATTACTTTTGTGAGGGGATGAAATCTGCCGGGGCTTTGTGGGGCTCTCTTCTCTCTCTCCTTTGCAGCCAGTCCAGAACAGGAAGTCAGATTATTTATTTTATATGCAACAATAGAAATAAAAACACTCAGAAGTTCATCTCCTGGACTAATCCCAATAGCTGGGGTCTCATTTTTACCTCCAACATCAGCAATTCTAGTATAGACTTCCTGGAGCTCACGATATTCCTCTATGAAAATCGCATTCTCACAAGAAGATTCTTTAACCCCTTCACCCGAAGCCTGTTTTCGCCTTCCTGACCAGGCCAATTTTTACAATTCCAGTGTCACTTTATGAGGTAATAACTCTGGAACGCTTCAACAAATTCCAGTGATTCTGAGAATGATTTCTCGTCACAGATTGTACTTTATGACAGTGGTAAAATTTCTTTGATATGACTTACGTTTATTTGTGGAAAAAAGAGGAAATTTGGCAAATTTTGAAAATTTTGCAATTTTCAAACTTAATTTTTATGCCTTTAAATCAGAGAGTCATATCACACAAAATAATTAATTAATTACATTTCCCTCATGTTTACTTTACATTAGCACAACTTTAAAAACATAATTTTTTTGCTAGTAAGTTATAAGGGTTAAAAGTTGACCAGCGATTTCTCATTTTTACAACAAAATTTGCACATCCATTTTTTTTACGGACCACCTCACACTTGAAATTACTGTGAGGGGTCTATATAATAGAAAATATCCCAAAATGACACTATTCTAAAAACTGTACCCCTCAAGGTTCTCGAAGCCACATTCAAGAAGTTTATTAACCCTTGAGGTGCTTCACAGGAATTTTTGCAACGTGGAAGTTGTTCACACACTTTTCTTTCACAAAATGTTCCTTTAGATCTAATTTTTTTCACTTTCACAAGGGTAACAGGAGAAAATGGACCATACATTTTGTTGTGCAATTTCTCCTGAGCATGCTGATACCCCATATGTGGGGGAAATATACTGTTTGGGTGCACAGCAGTGCTCGGAAGGGAAGGAGCGCCATTTTACTTTTTTAATGTAAAATTTGATGGAATCATTAGCGGACACCATGTCATGTTTGGAGAGCCCCTGATGTGCCTAAACAGTAGAAACCCCCCACAAGTGACACCATTTTGGAAACTAGACCCCTTATGGAACTAATCTAGATGTGTATTGAGCACCTTAAACCCACAGGTGCTTCACAGAAGTTTATAACTTTAAGCCGTGAAAAAAGAAAAAAAAATCACATTTTCCCACAAAAATAATTTTTAGCTGCAAATTTTGTATTTTCATGAGGGCAAAAGGAGAAAATGAACCCCAACGTTTGTTACTCAATTTTTCCTGAGTTCAGCGATACACCATATGTGGTTGAAAACTTACTTTTGAGGCACAGTGCAAAGCTCAGAAGGAAGAGCGCCATATTACAGTGCAGGTTTTGCCCCACTTGTTTGAGGGTGCCATGTTACATTGACAGAGCACCTGATGTGCCAGAAGAGTAGACCCCCATAAGTGACCCCATTTTACCAATTAAAAATCTCAATTAATTCATCTAGGGGTGCAGTGATTATATTGACACCACAGGTGTGTCACAAACTTTTATACCATTGTGAAGAAGTAAAGAGAAAATACTTTATATGTTTACCACCAAGATTGTGTATTAGCCCCGAGTTTTACATTTTCACACTGGGAAATGGGTAAAAATTGCACCAGAATTTGTCCCACAATTTCTACTGAATGTAGAAATAAAATGGATTCAATGTGTAGCGGCGCTAATGTAAGTGCATCAGGTCAGCTGCAAGTATAGCCCTAGACCACTTAGGGAGATATTGAAAAAAGAACACAATACTTGCCCTATAAAACAAAATGCATGGGTTAGACACCAAAATGATATTGACTAGATGGGAGAAAGCTTTGTGATAAGCACAGCGAAGAGAGTCAAATCAAGGTGTGTAGACTCAAACTAAAGTGAAAGGGGTAATTAGTATAAATGCAACCTGTCAAGATACTGTAAGATGTCTTGGGTGTTTTGAAGCCCTACCACAAAAAAGGATAACTTGGAATCCTAGATAAATCTGAAAACCTAAACGCCAAGGACCCCTAAAATCTAACTTTTATTTGACAACAATTAAAAACGCTCTTATCAAGAACAAAAAGTATATTAAATAAATAAACAACAAGTTATGTACCTGTTGGGTCCTAGGGAGTAACTACGCTTATTCCTACCTAACAGTGGGGGTTGGCACCCTAATTTACTGCGGTAGGCGCCCCCACTCAGCGTGGACTTACCCTCAAAACTCCCTAGAATTCCCTGAATAAGGAACCCTGAAATAATCCTGAAGAATCCCTATAGGGAAAATACTACCTAACAGTGGGGGTAGGCGCCCCCACCCCGCGTCGACTAACCCTAGGATCCCTACAAAGTCCCTGAATCGGGATAGAAGATAAAGAATTGTGCCCAAAAACTCCCAAACACCCCAAAAAGAAGGAAAATAAAAAAATTGAATTTATATTGTAAGAGCGCTTTTTTGATCTTATATGGACAATATTGTTATTGCTGCATCTCATTCACCTACATTGAGACTATTTGCGTCCTATTCATCTATTTGTTGCAATTTTTGTGGGGCATATTTTGCTCTAGCTATAGATGTCTGCTATGTGATTTTTGGGCACATCTATGTAATTGGTGAGATTTTGTCTCACGTTTTTTGGAATTTTTGTATTTTCAAATTTTTGATTTTCCTTCTTTTTGGGGTGTTTGGGAGTTTTTGGGCACAATTCTTTATCTTCTATCCCGATTCAGGGACTTTGTAGGGATCCTAGGGTTAGTCGATGCGGAGTGGGGGCGCCTACCGCCTCACATTAGGGCGCCTACCCCCACTGTTAGGTAGTATTTTCCCTATAGGGATTCTTCAGGATTATTTCAGGGTTCCTTATTCAGGGAATTCTAGGGAGTTTTGAGGGTAAGTCCACGCTGAGTGGGGGCGCCTACCGCAGTAAATTAGGGTGCCAACCCCCACTGTTAGGTAGGAATAAGCGTAGTTACTCCCTAGGACCCAACAGGTACATAACTTGTTGTTTATTTATTTAATATACTTTTTGTTCTTGATAAGAGAGTTTTTAATTGTTGTCAAATAAAAGTTAGATTTTAGGGGTCCTTGGTGTTTAGGTTTTCAGTGTTTTGAAGCCCTCTTATAAAATATGTATTTATAACGCGGAAAGTTACCAAAGGGCAATATTGAGAGAGCTTAGTGATGTAATAAACCAAGATATACTAGAAGCAATAAACGTTCCTCCAGGTTATGAAGCATCCACATACCGTGGACAAATCTATTGGCAGGACTTCTAAAATAAACGTTCGGTACCTGTATCAAAGGTGCGGGTTATTCCAAGACTGTCAGACACCTTGCCGGTAGCAGTGGAATAAAAGTACTCACTCCCTTCTGAGCTCCACAGTGTACCTAAACCACATATAGCGTCCACATGTTTGGCATTTCTGCTGCGATGAGAGCCCGCCTAACTTATGGGTTCTTGTCTTCAGAAGCATGAGCTGGGCATAACGTACTGGTGACTGCAACCTACTGATCACTACAGCGTACTGCTAACTACATAGTAACATAGTTATTAAGGCTGAAGGAAGACTTTAAGTCCATCTTGTTCAATCCATAGCCTAACCTAACATGCCCTAACATGTTGATCCAGAGGAAGGCAAAAAAAAATCCATGTGGCAAAGAGTAAGCTCCACATTGGGGAAAAAAAATCCTTCCCGACTCCACATTCGGCAATCAAACTAGTTCCCTGAATCAACGCCCTATCAAGGAATCTAGTATATATACCCTGTAACATTATACTTTTCAAGAAAGGCATCCAGTCCCCTCTTAAATTTAAGTAATGAATCACTCATTACAACATCATACGGCAGAGAGTTCCATAGTCTCACTGCTCTTACAGTAAAGAATCCGCGTCTGTTATTATGCTTAAACCTTCTTTCCTCCAGATGTAGAGGATGCCCCCTTGTCCCCATCTTAGGTCTACTAGCAAAAAGGTCATTGGAAAGATCTCTGCACTGTCCCCTCCTATATTTATACATTAAAATAAGATCACCCCTTAGTCTTCGTTTTTCCAAACTAAACAGCCCCAAGTGTAATAACCTATATTGGTATTGCAGACCCCCCAGTCCTCTAATAACCTTGGTCGCTCTTCTCTGCACCCGCTCTAGTTCAGCTATGTCTTTCTTATACACCGGAGACCAGAACTGTGCACAGTATTCTAAGTGTGGTCGCACTAGTGACTTGTATAGAGGTAGAATTATGTTCTCCTCATGAGCATCTATGCCTCTTTTAATACATCCCATTATTTTATTTGCCTTTGTAGCAGCTGACTGACACTGGCCACTGAATATGAGTTTGTCATTCACCCATACACCCAGGTCTTTTTCATTGACGGTTTTGCCCAGAGTTTTAGAATTAAGCACATAGTTATACATCTTATTACTTCTACCCAAGTGCATGACCTTACATTTATCCCCATTAAAGTTCATTTGCCACTTATCAGCCCAAGCTTCTAGTTTACATAAATCATCCTGTAATATAAAATTGTCCTCCTCTGTATTGATTACCCTGCAGAGTTTAGTGTCATCTGCAAATATTGAAATTCTACTCTGTATGTCCCCTACAAGGTCATTAATAAATGTGTTAAAAAGAAGAGGGCCCAATACTGATCCCTGTGGTACCCCACTACTAACCATGACTCAGTCCGAGTGTGCTTCATTAATAACCACCCTTTGTTTCCTATCCCTGAGCCAGGTCTTAACCCACTTACACATATTTTCCCCATCCCCATTGTTCTCATTTTCTGTATCAACCTTTTGAGTGGCACCGTATCAAAAGTTTTTGAAAAGTCCATATACACTACGTCCACTGGGTTCCCTTGGTCCAATCCAGAACTTACCTCTTCATAGAAATTGATCAGATTAGTCTGACATGAACGGTCCCTAGTAAACCCATGCTGATACTGGGTCATGAGGTTATTCCTCTTCAGATACTCCAGCATAGCATCCCTTAGAATGCCCTCCAGGATTTTACCCACAGTAGAGGTTAAGCTTACTGGCCTATAATTTCCGAGTTCAGTTTTTGTCCCCTTTTTGAATATTGGCACCACATTTGCTATACGCCAGTCCTGTGGTACAGACCCTGTTATTATGGAGTCTTTAAAGATTAAAAATAATGGTCTATCAATGACTGTACTTAGTTCCTGCAGTATCCCATCCGGGCCTGGAGATTTGGTAATTTTAGTGATTTTTAGACGCCGCCGTACTTCCTGCTGGGTTAAGCAGGTGACACTTAATGGGGAATTTTTGTTATCAATGATCATATTGTCTGCCATGGGATTTTCTTGTGTAAATACTGATGAAAAAAAGTCATTTAGCATATTGGCTTTTTCCTCATCCTCATCCACCATTTCACCCAGACTATTTTTAAGGGGGCCAACACTTTCATTTTTTAGTTTCTTACTATTTACGTAGAATATTTTGGGATTATTTTTACTCTCTGTGGCAATGAGTCTCTCTGTCTCAATCTTTGCTGCCTTGATTTGCTTTTTACAGAATTTAATTTTCTATATTTATTTAATGCCTCCTCACTACCTACTTCCTTTAATTCTCTAAATGCTTTCTTTTTGTCACTTATTGCGCCCCTTACAGCTCTATTTAGCCATACTGGTTTCCTCCTATTTCTAGTATGTTTATTCCCATACGGTATATACTGTGCACAGGTCCTATCCAGGATGCTAATAAACGTCTCCCATTTTCTTTGTGTATTTTTATGTCTCAGGATATCGTCCCAGTTAATTGCACCAAGATCCTCTCTTATCCGTTGGAAATTTGCCCTCCTGAAGTTTAGTGTCCTTGTCACCCCTCTACTACACATCTTATTAAAGGATACATGAAAACTTATTTTGTGATCACTATTCCCCAAGTGACCCCCAACCCTTATATTTGCTATGCGGTCTGGCCTGTTGGTTAATATTAGGTCTAGCAGTGCCCCTCTTCTTGTTGGGTCCTGAACCAGTTGTGAAAGGTAATTGTTTCTCATAGTTGTCAGACACCGATTACCTTTGCTGGAACTGCAGATTTCCGTTCCCCAATCTATTTCAGGGTAGTTGAAGTCCCCCATAATAATGACTTCTCCTTGAGTCGCAGCTTCATCTATTTGCTTTACGAGGATATTCTCCATTGCCCTTATTATTTTTGGAGACTTATAACTAACCCCTATCAGTAATTTATTATTTTTCCCCCTCCCCTTATCTTCACCCACAGAGACTCTACATTTTCATTAGATTCACCTATATTATCACGCAGGATGGGTTTTAAGGATGATACTCCAGGCCCCCTGTTTGTTAGGACCAGATAGGGTCTATGTCCCTGGAGCTTCTCTAGTCGGTATATTGAGACTCTGATCTTGGTCATATGAAGAGGGTTGGAGTAAAATAGAAACTGCTGAATATGAGACCTTGTCTGATCTGTGTGTCCTGTGTAAGAACTATGGAGATCGCGCTATTCTTCTGTATATTGTCTCAGAGCGCTGGGGCCTGAATATTCCTGTACAGGGGTCTTTGGAGACATAATCTGACCCAAGCATTTTGGATTAGAAGGGAAAATGGTATTGGGGACATTTTATCGTATTTGCCCTTTAAAAAAAAACCTGTAATAAAACATAACTGTTTAGTAAAAGTTTTTTGTTTTCCCCCTATTTTGTCTGTAGGAGAGGTAAAGAGCCGAGGCTGAAGATGCTTTATCTACAGAATTTTACAAAGAGGGAGGATTGACAATGCTGAATGTCTTTGTCTATTTAGGATTGGGAGTTAGGAAAAGGGGTAGGAGGATATTTTGGGTTTTGTTTTGGGGGTGGGGACAAGTGATGCAATATTTGCTCATATAATGTAAATATATGAATACAGTTAGGTCCAGGAATATTTGGTCAGTCACTGAATCTTGATTTCAGCTCTGCAGTCCACTAATTTAGATTTAACATGAAACAACTCATGTACAATTGAAGTGGAGACTGTTTTTTTTATTAACAGAATTTTTATTGAATTTTCCAAAACAATATACAAATAGTATAAGCCAAAAAGAAGATTTTTCATGACATATTGTACTTCATGATAGTAGTTAAAATGTTTTGATATAACTTTAATTGTGAAAAAAAAACAGAAATATGGTGAAAATTTGCAAAATGTAGCAATTTTCAAAGTTTGAATTTTTATGCCCTAAAATCAAAGAGATGTCACACAAAATAGTTACTAAATAACATTTCCCACATGTCTACTTTACATCAGCACAATATTTGAAACAATTTTTTTTGTTAGGATGTTATTAGGGTTAAAAGTTGACAAGCTATTTCTCCTTTTTCCAAAAAATTTACAAAACCATTTTTCTAGGTGTCACCTCACATTTGAAGTGACTTTGAAGTGCCTATATGACAGAAAATACCCAAAAGTGACACCATTCTAAAAACTGCACCCCTCAAGCTGCTCAAAACCACATTCAAGAAGTTTATTAACCCTTTAGGTTTTTCACAGGAATTTTTGAAATTTGTAAAAAAAAAAATGAACATTTAACTTTTTTCCACAAAAAAAATTTACCTTAGACCCCCAATTTTTTTTATTTTCACAAGGTTTACAAGAAGAAAATTTGTTGTGTAATTCCTCATGAGCATTACATTATCCCATATGTGATGGAAAACCACTATTTGGGTGCACAGCAGAGCTCGGTAGGGAAGGAGCACCATTTGACTTTTTGAAAATTTGCTGGAAGAATTAACAGATGCAAAGTTGCATTTGGAGTGCCCCTGATGTGCCTTAACAGTGAAAATCCCCCTCAAGAGACATCATTTTGTAAACTAGACCCCTCAGGGAGCTGATCTAGATGTGTGCCATTGAACTCTCGAGTGCTTCACAGACATGTAGAACGTTGAGCCGGGAAAAAGAAATAAGTCAAATTTTCCCGGCGAAAATATTATTTTACCCAAAATTTTGCATTTTCATAAGGGTAACAGGAAAAATTGCACGATACAATTTGTTGTGCGATTTTTCCTGAGTACATTGATATCCCACATGAGGGAGAGAACTACTATTTGGGTGCACGGCAGGGCTGAGAAGGAGCGTTATTTTAATTTTTTAATGTAGAATTTGCTGGAATCATTAGTGGATGCCATGTCCCGTTTGGAGAGCCCATGACGTGCCAAAACAGTGGAAACCCACCACAAATTACCCAATTTTGGAAACTAGAACGCTCAAGGAATGTATTTAGTGAGCACCTCAAACCCCAGAGATTTATAACGTTAAGCCATGAAAAAAAAAAAAAATACATTTATTTTTATTTTCACAAGGTAACAGGAGAAATTGCACCATACAATTTGTTGTGTAATTTCTCCCGAGTACGCCGATACCCCAAATGTGGGAGAATACTACTTTTGAGGCACAGTGCACAGCTCAGAAGGGAAGAGGTGCCATATGGCAGTTCGGATTTTGCTGGAATGGTTTGAGGGTGCCATGTCACATTGGCAGAGCTGTTGAGGTGCCAGAACAGAACCCCCCCCATCATATTACAAACTACACTTCCCAATTAATTTATCTAGGTGTGCAGTGATCATATTAACACCACATGTGCATCACAGAATTTTATACCATTGAGCGGTGAAGAAACAATTAAATTTTTACCACTAGAATGTTGCTTTAGCCCCAAGTTATTTTTCTAAGGGCTAATAGGAAAATATGGACCTCAGATTGTTTAAAAAAAAAAATTCTGAGTGCACCAATACACATGTAATCGGGAAATGTTTTTGAAACACAGTGCAAAGCTCAGAAGTGAAGGACCACATACTACAATGCAGATTTTACTGTTATGGTCTGCGGGTGCCTAGACCCTCTGGGAGAATCTCTGAGTTGCCAGAAAAGCAGATCAACCCATAAGTGACTCCATTTTATAAACTACACATCTAAACAAATTCATCAAATTCATCGATGGGTGTAGTGATCATGTTGACACCATGGGTGTGTCACAAAATTTTATATGATTGGGCAGTGAAGAAAAAAAACAAGTACATTTTTACCACCAAAATTTTGTTTTAGCCCCAGATTTTATATTTTCACACAAGAAGTGGGTAAAAATAGCACCATAATTTGACCCACAAGTTCTATTGAACAATGCAATACCCCATTACGTGGCTGTACAGTACTGAATGGCCATACGACAGACTCAGAAGGGACAGAGCGCTATTTGTCTCCTGGAGCGCAGATTTTCCTATAATAGTTTGCAGACTCCATAAACAGAACCCCTAATTGTTACAAGAGCAGAATCCTCACACAAGTGACTCCATTTTGAAAATATACCCATTTCGGAATTTATCTACAGGTGCAGTGACAATTTTTACTCCATGGGCGTTTTCCAGAAACAAGCAGCATTAAATTTTTCCGAGTCAAAAATGCAAACTGCCATTGTAGTGACCAGTACATTGTAGTGACAAGTACGTTGCTATCACCAGTACGTTGCTATAGCCAGTATGTTGCAGTCACAAGTACGTTATGCCCACCTCATGCTTCTGGAGATACGCATCCATAACTTAGGCGGGCTCTTGTTGCTTTAGAAATGCCAAATGTGGATATTATATCTGGTTTAGGTATACTGTGGGGCTCAGAAGGGAGGGGGGAATTGGGGTTTGGGAGCGCAGAATTTGCTGAATTTCTTTGGAGAAGAAAGGAGCCATTTCACTTTTCCAGAGCCTTTGTGCTACCAGTAACGTGGAATCCCCCTATATTTCCATTAACAGATGACAGACCTGAGTGGGGACTTGCTTTTTTTTGTGGATTGACTTGAAGCTTTTATTGGGAACATTTTACATAATGTTTGGGATCACATTTATCCAGCGCTCTACGCTGAGCACTTAGTCTGGGGTTTCCATCTAAATATCCAAGTGACGAGATTCAGATGAAACCCCCGATGGATCCATTCACTTTAATGAGGCAGCAGAGTTATTCTGAACTCAGTCTGGCCTCTGTTCAGCTTTGTCCCTCTTTTCAGAGGTGCACAAAACTGTGGTCGATGACACTTTTATGCAGTCCTAGAAAGACGGACAACTCTGGTTCACAGGTCTTATGGCGTCCACAGTGCCTCCATCTTCCTCATTATAGGGAATATTCTCCTGGGTTTCTGTCTGAATCACATATTTCAGAGCTTAACATTGGTGTAAGCAATCAGCGTAAAGTGCAGTAAAAATGTGAGCCAAGCCTTACTGCGATCTTTGGGAGACAGAATGAACAAAACAGCAGGTGAAGAATTGGTTTTATTTATTTTTTACGTCATTCCTTATGCGGTATAAGTGATTAGGTAACTTCTTTCTTCGGGTCAGTGCGATTACAGTGATACCAAATGTATATTGTTTTTTGTTTGGCTGCTTTTACAAATTTAAAAAATGCTTTTTATTGCAAAAACTAGTCTTTGCATATCATGTGAGGGCATGTTTTTGGCGAGACGAGTTGACGTTTTTATTAGTACCATTATCAGACACGACACTCTTTGATAGCTTTTTATTCAGATTTTTGGGAGGAAGAATGAACAAAAATCAGCAATTCAGGATTCTTTTTTGTTAGGACGCTCCGCATGTGGTAAAATTGGTAAGGCAGTTTTATTCTTCCAGTCAGTATGATTACAGCGATACCACAGTTCTATCTTTTTTATGTTTTGGCACTTTCACACAACTATTTTATAGAAAAAAAATATTATTTTTGCATTGTTTAATTCTGAAAGCTATAATCTTTTTATTTTTCCACTGAAGGAGCTGTATGATGGCTTCTTTTTTTGCAGGCAAGATTACATTTTCAGCGGTTCCATGTTTATGTATATTTGTCTTTTTGATCGCGTTTTATTGCACTTTTTGTTTAACGGTATGATAAAGCATTGTTTTTTGCTTTGTTTTTTTTATGTGGTGTTCACTAAAGGGGTTAACTAGTGGGGCAGTTTCATAGGTATGTTCATTCTGCATGCGACAATACCAAATATGTGCACTTTTATTGCTTATATATTTTTTATTCAAATATTTTTTGGGGTACAATATTTTTATTTATTTTTACATTTTTTTTTTTAACTTTCTTTAACTTTTTTTTTTTACTTTGTCCCATTGTGGGACTGTAATTTTCTCCAGGCTGATCGCATGTATAGCATGGGGATGCAGGAGCATCCCTATGCTATGCAAACTTTCAACACTACTCTGACAAAATTGCCGATTTTTCTCTGAGCATGATCAAGCAACTTTGATAGCTCTGGTGACTGGATGTCATAGTCACGACATTGGGTCACCATGACAACGATCCGGACCACACAATGACGTACGCTGGGTTTCGGATCCAAAGTCCAATTTCAGTAGAGATAACTAGGGCTTCAAATATAATATCATAACAATTCCCTAGTCAAAAAATACTTTATTATTAAAAGGAACCGTAATAGGGTCCACACCAAGAAAATGTGACCAAATTACCCAACTCAAAAAGAAAAACGTGCTCAAAACCATTATTAAAAACTAGTGGGGTAAACTAAAGGTCCCTAGGTGTGTCTCCTATGCTCATACCTACCTGGCTGCGGGGGTTGGCACCCTGGGGGGAAACATAATAGCGCCCCCGCTCAATGATGGCTTTCCCTAGGGGCCCCTGATATACCCTGCAGCCACTATGGAGCCCTCTACCGAGATACTAGAGAGACCCCTATCAATAAACATGGACCATCTATGATAAAGGAGACCCTAGAGCCCAAAAACTAAAAACAATTTGAACACATTAGGCAGGTGTGTGTGTGTGTATATGTGTGTGTGTGTGTGTGTGTGTGTGTGTGTGTGTGTGTGTGTGTGTGTATAATATATATATATATATATATATATAGATAGATAGATAGATAGATAGATAGATAGATAGATAGATAGATATATATATATATATATATATATATATATATATATATATATATATATATATATATATATATATATATATATATATACACTCACCGGCCACTTTATTAGGTACACCTGTCCAACTTCTTGTTAACACTTAATTTCTAATCAGCCAATCACATGGCGGCAACTCAGTGCATTTAGGCATGTAGACATGGTCAAGACAATCTCCTGCAGTTCAAACCGAGCATCAGTATGGGGAAGAAAGGTGATTTGAGTGCCTTTGAACGTGGCATGGTTGTTGGAGCCAGAAGGGCTGGTCTGAGTATTTCAGAAACTGCTGATCTACTGGGATTTTCACGCACAACCATCTCTAGGGTTTACAGAGAATGGTCCGAAAAAGAAAAAAAATCCAGTGAGCGGCAGTTCTGTGGGCGGAAATGCCTTGTTGATGCCAGAGGTCAGAGGAGAATGGGCAGACTGGTTCGAGCTGATAGAAAGGCAACAGTGACTCAAATCGCCACTTGTTACAACCAAGGTAGGCCTAAGAGCATCTCTGAACGCACAGTGCGTCGAACTTTGAGGCAGATGGGCTACAGCAGCAGAAGACCACACCGGGTACCACTCCTTTCAGCTAAGAACAGGAAACTGAGGCTACAATTTGTACAAGCTCATCGAAATTGGACAGTAGAAGATTGGAAAAACGTTGCTTGGTCTGATGAGTCTCGATTTCTGCTGCGACATTCGGATGGTAGGGTCAGAATTTGGCGTAAACAACATGAAAGCATGGATCCATCCTGCCTTGTATGGAGCATCTTTGGGATGTGCAGCCGACAAATCTGCGGCAACTGTGTGATGCCATCATGTCAATATGGACCAAAATCTCTGAGGAATGCTTCCAGCACCTTGTTGAATCTATGCCACGAAGAATTGAGGCAGTTCTGAAGGCAAAAGGGGGTCCAACCCGTTACTAGCATGGTGTACCTAATAAAGTGGCCGGTGAGTGTATATATATATATATATATATATACACAGTACAGACCAAAAGTTTGGACACACCATCTCATTTAAAGATTTTTCTGTATTTTCATGGCTATGAAAATTGTACATTCACACTGAAGGCATCAAAGCTATGAATTAACACATGTGGAATTATATACTTAACAAAAAAGAGTGAAACAACTGAAAATATGTCTTATATTCTAGGTTCTTCAAAGTAGCCACCTTTTGCTTTGATGACTGCTTTGCACACTGTTGGCATTCTCTTGATGAGCTTCAAGAGGTAGTGACCGGGAATGGTTTTCACTTCACAGGTGTGCCCTGTCAGGTTTAATAAGTGGGATTTCTTGCCTTATAAATGGGGTTGGGACCATCAGTTGTGTTGTGCAGAAGTCTGGTGGATACACAGCTGATAGTCCTACTGAATAGACTGTTAGAATTTGTATTATGGCAAGAAAAAAGCAGCTAAGTAAAGAAAAACGAGTGGCCATCATTACTTTAAGAAATGAAGATCAGTCAGTCCGAAAAATTGGGAAAACTTTGAAAGTGTTCCCAAGTGCAGTGGCAAAAACCATCAAGCGCTACAAAGAAACTGGCTCACATGAGGACCGCCCCAGGAAAGGAAGACCAAGAGTCACAACTGCTTCTGAGGATAAGTTTATCCGAGTCAGCAGCCTCAGAAATCGCAGGTTAACAGCAGCTCAGATTAGAGACCGGGTCAATGCCACACAGAGTTCTAGCAGCAGACACATCTCTACAACAACTGTTAAGAGGAGACTTTGTGCAGCAGGCCTTCATGGTAAAATAGCTGCTAGGAAACCACTGCTAAGGACAGGCAACAAGCAGAAGAGACTTGTTTGGGCTAAAGAACACAAGGAATGGACATTAGACCAGTGGAAATCTGTGCTTTGGTCTGATGAGTCCAAATTTCAGATCTTTTGGCATCGTGTCTTTGTGCGACGCAGAAAAGGTGAACGGATGGACTCTACATGCCTGGTTCCCACCGTGAAGCATGGAGGAGGAGGTGTGATGGTGTGGGGGGTGCTTTGCTGGTCACACTGTTGGGGATTTATTCAAAATTGAAGGCACACTGAACCAGCATGGCTACCACAGCATCTTGCTGCGGCATGCTATTCCATCTGGTTTGCGTTTAGTTGGACCATCATTTATTTTTCAACAGGACCATGACCCCAAACACACCTCCAGGCTGTGTAAGGGCTATTTGACCAAGAAGGAGAGTGATGGGGTGCTACGCCAGATGACCTGGCCTCCACAGTCACCAGACCTGAACCCAATCAGGATGGTTTGGGGTGAGCTGGACCGCAGAGTGAAGGTAAAAGGGCCAACAAGTGCTAAGCATCTCTGGGAACTCCTTCAAGATTGTTGAAGAACATTTCCGGTGACTACCTCTTGAAGCTCATCAAGAGAATGCCAAGAGTGTGCAAAGCAGTCATCAAAGCAAAAGGTGGCTACTTTGAAGAACCTAGAATATAAGACATAATTTCAGTTGTTTCACACTTTTTTGTTAAGTATATAATTCCACATGTGTTAATTCATAGTTTTGATGCCTTCAGTGTGAATGTACAATTTTCATAGTCATGAAAATACAGAAAAATCTTTAAATGAGAAGGTGTGTCCAAACTTTTGGTCTGTACTGTATATATTAAATATATATATATATATATATATATATATATATATATATATATATATATATATATATATATATATATATATATATATATAATATTCCTAAGATCAATCTCTCAAACATCCAACTATTTAATGGCTATATCCTATAATGTAACTAGGGACCATAGCTTTATAAATCCTCCACACCTCATTTGGCTCATTAGGAGGTCTGATATAACAAAACTGATATAACAACTGGTGGGCCACAACAGTTGAGAGGTGCCATACAGAAACAACTATGGCAAGGTGGAAGAGGGAAATCTGGCAAAAGGGAGAGAGGAGCGCACAGGAGTGGGATGGGTACGTTAACCCCCTTCCTGGCACCGAACACAATATCTGTATTTACACAGCCTCCCTCTGCTTCATCTTCCTCCTCTTTTTTTGGAGCAGGGTGCGAGAACAGGATATCATCTCAAAACCCGGTTCAATTAACTAGGGGACAGATTCTGAACCTGTCCTTGCACACACTCACAAGGGATGAATTTAATGTATTGTCAAGGGATTTGAATTTTGAACCTACTAATCAGTTTAACTGTTTTGAGTGGGTTAAGGATCTGAATTTATTTTGTTCTTTAAGCACAATAGCCGTGAAGAATGTTATCAACAGGGTCTAAATGATGAGGATATTGAGGGATATGAGGCACTCATAGGTCTCCTCCGAGAAAATGATCGGATCCCTGAAAATGGTAAAGGCCCCTTTACGACTCTAAAAAATAACAGCGAAAAGGATGCCACCACAGGGGGATACTGGAAATATTGATATGTTTTCACTGTTGGTGGAGAGAGACCTTAACAAGATAAGAAAATCTGAATGGGATATGGGAGGATAATCTGGAGAAGGGGGAGCGGAGAGCCCTTGAGGGCCTAAAGAAAAATGATCAGATGATTGTAAAACCCTCTGATAAAGGGGGAAACCTGGTGATCATGGGTCACCCGGAATATCGGGCTATGTGTTATAACATTCTACAGGATAATACTACATATGAGGTACTCGGTAGCAACCCATTGACTTCCTTTAAGGAGGAACAAAGGATACTTTTGGAGAAGGCTATCTCTCATAGACTGATTTCTAAGATTGAATTTGAATTCCTCTTACCCAAGTTTCCACTCTTAGCAACATTTTATGCATTACCCAAGGTGCATAAGGGGCTTGATCCGCTGAAAGGATGACCAATTGTCTCTGGAGTGGACTCTGACACAAAATTGTGGGCTATATATAGATCTAATTCTTCGCCCTTTTGTCATCTCCACTCCATCGTATCTTAGAGATACAGTGGATCTACTACTTAAACTGGAAGGCATACATCTGGATAGAGATACCTGGTTGGCCTCCATTGACATAGAGGCTCTATATAGCAATATCCCGCACGGAGCGGGAATGGGGTGTGGAACATTTTTTGCAAAAAAGGTCTGCGTCATGTAGAGAACACAATGGATTCGTGATATCTCTTCTTGAATTTACACTTACCCACAATGCCTTTACCTTTGATGGAAAACACTACCACCAGCTCAGGGGCACTGCAATGGGGAGTCCCTGTGCCCCATCATATGGAAATCTGTTCCTGAGCTGGTGGGAGGAGACTATTGTGTTTGGAGATAACATCAAATGGTGGCAGGAGTATGTATCCATATGGTACAAATTTTTGCATGATGTCTTTGTGGTTTGGACAGGGATGAGGGACCAATTCCACTTATTCATAAAGGAGCTTAATCAGAATGATATAGGCCTTAGGTTTACATCAGAGATCCATAAGAATGAATTGGCATTCCTTGATGTAAAGATCAGGAAGGAAACATATGGGAGCTTATCTACTAGTATCAACCGTAAACCAACAATTACTAACAGCCTTCTACACTGGCATAGTCACCATCCGGCCGCCCTGAAGAGAGGGATCCCCAAGGGTCAATTCCTTAGACTTAGGAGAAATTGTTCTAGGAATGATCTCTTCAAGAGTCAATCGGTGGATATGTTTTATAGATTCAAAGAAAAGGGTTACCCTGGACATGTCATTAATACGGCAGCATACGATTTTGCCAAAAAAGCAGATAGACAAAAACTATTGCAGAAACAGGAAAAAAAAAAAAAAAAAGAAGCCCCACAGAGATTATGAGAATCATTGGGACTTTTGACACGAGACATCATGAAGTTAGGTAAATTTTCCTCAGACATTGGGATATTCTTAGATTCGACCCCGATCCGAGAGAGGTAGTGGGTGAATGCCCGAATATTACATTCAGAAAAGGGAGATCTACGAGGGACATGTTGGTACATAGCCAATATTCTAGACCAGCGGCTAGTGGGACTTGGCTGGATTGGAGACCATGTGGTTTCTACAGATGTGGGGACTGTAGCATGTGTAAGTGGATGAGACCTACTAAGTCATTTTGTAGCTCCGCAACGGGAAAAATATTTTACCAATGGAAATTCTCTAATTGTAAGACCACAGGGGTAGTTTATTTGGTGACTTGCTCCTGCCCCAGGGATTACATAGGGAAAACGAAAAGAGAATTCAGGAGAAGAGTTGGGAAGCATATGGGAGACATCAGGTACAACAGGGACACCCCACTGGCTAAACATATGAGGACAGTCCATGGGGGAAACCCTATGGAAATCAAGTTTATGATTTTTGAGGTGGTGAGTGTTAATCCCAGGGGGGGAAACATGGACAAAAGGATCTTGAAAATGGAATGTGAATGGATTTTTAGGATGAAGACTTTGGAGCCACGGGGAATCAATGAACAGTTGTCTTATGCCTGTTTTCTGTAGCCATTGATGAGAACATTTAATGGCCTTTTTGAGGTAGCTGGTTCGTTCTATATTTTTGAATAATTTCCCTGTGTATTGGGAATGACGTAGATTGCTATGTAAAATTTATCTATGTTTATCTTCTTTACTCTCTGGGTTGTGCTTATAGTTCTTCCATTGCCTTGAAAAATAGCGGCCTGGGAAATATCTATTTAGCTGCTCATATAATAATTATACATATTGGTAACAGAGATAAAGGAATGTCAAAAAAAGGGGTGGTTGTGAGCTTCAGCCAAATATGATATTCCGGATCAAGGTGGAATTAAATGGAAATTAACATATGTGAAGTAACTTACTACTTAGTATGGTGGTGCGCTCCATATTAAATCTGCGCCGGTTGTTGTTGAGGCACATTACATATTTTAACTGGATATCGTAGATCTGGGGACATGTGCAGTGACATTGCATATTGTTCCCAGCATGATCATCAATTAGTAGAACCGTAGACATCTGATTGATAATGGGTCCTGTGCGCTCCACCGTGAGTGACACAGTTAAATCTCGCATTTTACGCACCTTAAAGGAGCACAATGCTGGGGGCCGAGAGACATTCGCAGTAACATGGCGCACAGACTGCATTGTAATCACCCGGAAGTGAAACTAAAGGTCCGGACACGTTAGGAGTGATGGGATGCTTGCGCTCCACCGTGGGGAGGTATAATGCATGGTGCGTTCCTGCGGGGACATGCGCCCTTGTGTGTGGGAGACGGCACTATTGCGAGGTCCAGCCTGTCGGAAATGGGAGAGCGTTCACCATGCAACTATGGCAGTAAGTGTATAAAAGGGAGAGTAACGCTGTTTATCATTTAGCTATTACACCATGCAGGGACACATTGCATCTAATTATCAGGCCTCCTGATGAGCCAAATGAGGTGAAACGCGTTGAGGCGTTAACAAGCGATATGGCAGGTGGCGGGTGATATGAAAATAAGATGAGTAACAAGCTTCTGTCTATTTGTTATGTAATTGCAGATTTGTTCCTCACTATGAATCAGACCTTAGAAAATAGGTGGGATGTATAAAGCTATGGTCCCTATTTACATTATAGGATATAGCCATCAATTGAGGTTTCTGCATGTCAGAGGATAAAAATAATCCTGTGTGATGGTCAGTATAATATAGGGGATAGCACTAAGATCCCTACTGACATCAAGCAATAGGTGGATGTTTGAGAGATTGTTCTTAGGATTATAATTTTATAATTAATCACTATCTATATCTATCTATATCACAAATCTGCCTGTGTTCAAATTGTTTTTAATTTTTGGGGTCTAGGGTCTCCTTTATCATAGATGGTCTATGTTTATTGATGGGGTCTCTCTAGTATCGGGGTAGAGGGCTCCATAGTGGCTGCAGGGTATATCAAGCCCCCCTAGGGAAAGCCATCGTTGAGCAGGGGCGCCATTACGTTTCCCCCCAGGGTGCCAACCCCCGCAGCCAGGTAGGTATGAGCATAGGAGACACACCTAGGGACCTTTAGTTTACCCCACTAGTTTTTAATAATGGTTTGTTTTTCTTTTGAGTTGGGTAATTTGGTCACGTTTTCTTGGTGTGGACCCTATTACGGTTCCTTTTAATAATAAAGTATTTTTTGAATAGGGAATTTTTATGATATTATATATGTCTCTGATCCAAAGGCAAAGAGGTGGCCTTCCCTTTGCCTGCTGTGAGTTTGATCACATCACTTAGGGGGTTAAAGTAATGGGAGCAGTGCGGGACCGCTCCGGGCACCGAGTGTGATAGCTGTCAGAATCAGCTAACTCCCAGCGGTGATCGCACGTGCACAGGCCGTGCGAGCGCAATATCGCCGAGATGTAACTATGACCCAGGTTAAAGGGACGTATAGATAAGTCCAAGTTGGGGAAGGGGTTAACAAAGCCAAACATGAGGAATGACAAGGAATTGCCTTAATAGTGGACAACCACTTTTAAGAAAATAAAATTATTGGTTAAAAACATTTCCAACATTCTAAACATGGAAAAGGCTTCTCTCCTGTGTGACAGCTCTGATGTTTATTAAGAGTTAATTTCTGTGTAAAACATTTTCCACATTAATCACATGAAAAAGGTTTCTCTCCTCTGTGAATTCTTTTGTGACTAACAAAATCTGATTTCTGGTTAAAACATTTTCTACATTATCAGCATGAAAATGCCTTCTCCCCTGTGTGAGTTCTCTGGTGCCTAAAAAAACTTGATTTCTGGTTAAAACACTTCCCACATTCTGAACAGCAAAAAGGTTTCTCCCCTGTGTGAATTCTCTGGTGCCTAACAAAAGCTGATTTCTTTGTAAAACATTTCCCACATTCTGAACAGGAAAAAGGCTTCTCCCCTGTGTGAGTTCTCTGGTGCTTAACTAAATCGGATTTATGCTTAAAACATTTCCCACATTCTGAACAGGAAAATGGCATCTCCCCTGTGTGAGTTCTCTGGTGCCTAACAAAATGTGATTTCTGGAGAAAATGCTTCCCACATTCTGAACAGCAAAAAGGTTTCTCCCCTGTGTGTATTCTCTGGTGCTTAACAAAATTTGATTTCTGGATAAAACATTTCTCACATTCTGAACAGGAAAAAGGCTTCTCCCCTGTGTGAGTTCTCTGGTGTGTAACAAGATTACATTTATGGTTAAAATATTTCCCACATTCTGAACAGGAAAAAGGTTTCTCCCCTGTGTGAGTTCTCTGGTGTACAGCAAGATTACATTTCCTTTCAAAACATTTCCCACACTTGGAACAAGAAAATCTTTTCTCCGTTGTGTGAATTTTTTGATGTTCAAGAAACAACTTTTTAAGGGGAAAACTATTTCCATATTCTGAATGTGAAAATGACTTATTTTCTTTAGGAGCAGATTGTGTTTTAATGCTTATTTTGTGACTTTCATTTTCCTTTGTAGTCAGTAATAAATCAGAAGACAGGACCTGTTTCAAAGGATCAGATGACAGATCTTTGCTTTGAAGGGTTGATGGTAAATCTGAAGTAATGGCCTTCAATTCAGTTGCATCCTGTGGGATTTCGAGATCTGATTTAAACATTGAAGATGTCAGCTGTCCCTCTGATCTCCTGGTACAGTTATCTGGTAAGAAAAAACAATTATTTTTGAATAAAACATCCTTGAATTTTGTATTTTTGAAAATTTCTAATTAAAGGGAATCTTTCACCTACTTTTTGGCATATAAGCCCCTGATGGCGGTGGCCGCAGGTTATCTACAGCATTCTGTAATGCTGGAGATAAGACCCCGATGTAACCTGAAAGATCATAAAAACTAGTTATATTATACTCACCTGGGGAGGTGGTCAGGTCTGATGAGCATCGCAGTTCGGGTCTGTCACCTTCCATCTTCATGCGATGACATCTTCTTCCTTGCTTCCTGTTGCGGCTCCTGCGCAGGCATACTTATATGCCCTGTTGAGGGCAGAGCAAAGTACTGCAGTGCGCAGGCGCCGGGAAAGGTCCGAGAAGCCCACTGCCAGCCCAGTTCATCCGGCCTCCCAAATATGGAATAAGAAGCCACCAAAAATGTTATGCAGGTGTAAATTAAACCAATAAAAACTTCTTATCTCACAAAAAACAAGTCCCCACTCAATTCCATCATCTGTCAGAGGAAACCAGGTGTCCACTTTATTAGTGACTCAAAGACTCTTGAAAAGCAACATGGCTGATATAAAACAATCCAGCAAAATCCACTCTCCCAAAGTCAAATCTCCCCCTCACTTCTGAGTTTTGCAATGTGCCTAAACCACATTTAACATCCATATAATTTGCCATCACTATAATGAGAAGAACCCACTTAGTTTACAATGTGTGTATCTCCTGGAGCACAATCTGGGCACTATTTTCTTGGCAATAAAGTGGCAAATGTGTAATTTTCACTCTCCTACATTCACTGCAAGCTAATTTCCGCAAAGTGCATTTGAAGTCAAAATAGTCACTACTCCTATAGATTAATTCACTGAAGGTTATAATTTCCAAATTGGAGTAATTTTATGAGGATTTATATTGATCTAGATTTCTGCCATTTTGTCATGTTAGGGCTTCCGCAAATGGCGTGTCCCATTTTCTCTGGGATCTGCTCCCACGCTTACCGCTTCTGTCGCCAGGCGCCATCTTATTCATTCTGTAGGCAGCAGCGGTGATGGAGGAGACATTAGAAACAGAAGCTCTGGGCAGCATAGGCACTGTTGGGCCACAAATATTCGGGTGACTGGGACCAGTAGTGCCATCCAGCCTGGCAGTATGGGCGAGTGTGCTGTCCAGTTGAAGTAATCTGCTCCCTGCTTCAGCCACTTGGAAAGCACCACACCCTACTAATGCTTGAAGCATATTACCGAAACCTGTCAGATACAGCCTTGGCCGCCTCTGGTTCAGTCC
Organism: Ranitomeya variabilis; assembly: GCF_051348905.1. Classification (NCBI taxonomy): domain Eukaryota; kingdom Metazoa; phylum Chordata; class Amphibia; order Anura; family Dendrobatidae; genus Ranitomeya; species Ranitomeya variabilis. The sequence continues at coordinate 701,455,710 of NC_135235.1, read as the reverse complement.
TCAGTGCTCAGCTCCCAGCTTGTGTATTTGCTTCCTAATGTGAACCCGGCCCGTTTACTGAATACTCTTGCATCTTCTGTCTTTGTATTTTCTCTCCTCTCCTGGTTCTGACTCGACTATCTATTCTTCTTGCTATTTCACACCATAAAAATCAGGCAACACCATGGCCCAAGCCTAGGAGTCTTTGTAAGTCCAGATCCATGTAGAAAGGTTAATGGGTGATGAGCAAGATAATCCCTTGGATCTGGAAAATGGAGTAGATAGAACCAAGCCTCTTCATGGTAGCCATCTTTTGAGCTGCCAGGTGACCACGAACAATGCCCCCAATAAATTTTGTCTGCAAACCAGTCCAGCAAAATTTGCCTTCAAACAGAAAAATGGCGCCCTTTCCCTTCTTAACACTTCCATGTGCCCAGACAGTAGTGTACAACCCTATATAGGGTATTGTCGTATTCAACAGAAATTGGAAAATAATTTGTAAGGTTCATTTGTTTCATATTATCCTTTGTAAATAATTTCAAAGTTATCACCACATAAAGTGACACATTAGATTTGAAAAATAGGGTATGATTAGGAAGACAAAACTGGCTGCAGGAACTGGTTATCAGAGCATTTTGGGCACTAACTACTGTAGTCGAAAACTGAAGATTGATCATTTCATTAGATGCATTATTGTCTAACTCAACAATCTTCATCAGTAAAAAAAAAAGAGTAACTATTGGTGACACATCTCCGCGATAATTAGAGTATGGGGCTCAATCGCTCTTGGCAATCTAAACTATCGTAAGTGACTATTTTCTGTCAGATGAGTTTCAAGAAGAAATATTAGACAATGTTTGGGGGAAAAACTACAACATTAAACCGGAGTTGGACTTATTTATGGTGGACCATTAGAGCTACTATGAGTCCTGACCAGAAAAGTAGAGAAAATATTAGTGCTCTCCATTTCAGGAGAGATTGTGTAGTAATCTGAATGCCTTAGGATAAAAAGCATAATGGAATTGATGAAGTGAAGAGAATCCATGAAATAAGGGCTCGAGCCATGTTACCATGAAGGCATGAATAAATGTACAGGTTGGGCCATTTATATGGATACACCTAAGTAAAATGGGAATGGTTGGTAATATCAACTTACTGTTTGTGGCAAATTAGTATATGGGAGGGGGAAAACTTTTCAAGATGGGTGGTGACCATGGCGGCCATTTTAAAGTCGGCCATTTTGGATCTAACTTTATTATTTTCAATGGGAAGAGGGTCATGTGACACAAACTTATTGAGAATTTCACAAGAAAAACAATGGTGTGCTTGGTTTTAATGTAACTTTATTCTTTCATGAGTTATTTATAGAACACCACTTATAAAATATGTTCAAAGTGCTGCCCATTGTGTGGGATTGTCAATGCAACCCTCTTCTCCCACTCTTGACACACTGATAGCAGTACTGCAGAAAAAATACTAGCACAGGCTTCCAGTATGCGATGTTTCAGATGTTTTGGGGTCATCTGAAGGTAATTTTCTATGCTGTAAAGATCCGAGATGTGCAGCATCTGAAACAACGGATACTGGAAGCCTGTGCTAGCATTTCTTCTGCAGTGCTGCTCTCAGTGTGTCAAGAGTGGGAGTGAGTTTCGTAGACTGTGAAAATCTGATGCAACGGATCCGTTTTTTCGCCAGATCCGACTAGCAGATCCGGCAAAAAAAAAAAAAAAAAAGATCCGTTGCATCAGTTTTTCATCCATTTCTTCAGTTTTTTTATCCATTTTACAACGGATTATGATGGATCTGTTTTTTTTTAAACGCCCATGGGAGGCCCCCAAGCGTTATTGGCTACTAAAAACCTATATATACAGTGTTTCTACAGTCCATCTTTGACAGGTTGTACAGCAAGTGGCAAAAATGGAAGGTGTGATTGCAAACATTGTGAAGATTTATGTGGATTTCACTTGTGAGGCGAATCGTTTGGAAGCGATCGTTCTGGAAAAGGAGCGAGAAAGACAGCGCATCATCCGTCAGCGCTGGCTTTGTTTTTGGATCCACCCAATTACTGCACTGAGAATGACATGTGGGGTGTATTCTACATTATATATGGAGTTGCAAGGAAACACCGAGAAGTTGTGGAGCTAGGTTCAGATGAAAGTGGAGAACTTTGATTTTTTGGTGGAACGTATTGTTGAGATCATTCGGAGAAATGACACGTACTTCTGCTTCTCAGTTTCACTGGCGGAGCATCTGATGGGGACTCTTCGGTCAGCCATTTTTATTGTATCTCCTCCTTAAGCTGACTTATAACTAATGTTGTTGCTGGTAGTTTGTATTAATTAATGACTTTCCTTTTTTAACAGATTCCTTGCAACTGGTGAATCCCTTTCCTCACTCCATTTTCAATTCTGACTTGGGATTTCCACCATATCAGGGATTGTTAAATACACCTGCCGTGCATTGTGGTACTGTTTACATGAAGAATACATCCCACAACAGAGAGTTGGCTGGACATTGCAGAAAACTTCCCAAAAAAATTGTCAGTTTCCCAATTGCTTGGGTGCAGTGGACGGGAAACATATTTGTATCGTCAAACCTGCTGCATCAGGCTCTGAATATTTCAACTACAAGAAATATTTCTCCATCGTGCTTATGGCCATAGCAGATGCACAATACAAGTTTATAGGTCAATATTGTGCAGACGCACAATACAAGTTTAACGGTCGATATTGGAGCCTATGGCAGCTCCAATGACTCAAGTTTTTAAAATGTCTGCAATTGGTTCATTTATATGGAAACAGCTTCCAATTTCCACCACCAAGACCGCTTCCTGAAACCTCTGGGCCACCAATGCCTTTTGTATGTGTTGGAGATGAAGCGTTCCAACTCTCGAAACACAAAGTATTGTACCTTGTTTTACCCAACCAAAGTATTTTACCGTATCTTTAAATAAATGAAAGACAAAGCTTTTTATACAATTTTTTTAATTTCTTAATTACAACATTATAAAATTAGGTAGTGTGGGGTGGAGATAGTACTGGAGGGGCTGACAGATCGCACCACTTCGACAGAGGGATTGTGGAGAGAGGATTGTGGTGGTGATGGGTCAGAAACACAAGCAGGCAGGTGTGTCAGAGGGATGGAGTAAAGGAAAAGCTACATCCTCACCAGCAGCTTCTTGTAACGAAGTCTGCCACGCTCCAGCGCTGGTGGATGGGACAGAGGGACCAGATGTGAGGGAAGGCAGGGAACGTGCAGATGGGTCGGGTCTGTCGAAGTGGTCCGCGGTGGTGGACTCCTGAGGGATCGCTCCAGAAGGGTTCAACTCTGCTGGCTCCAGAGTGATGCAGACGATGCTATGGAACAAAGAAAAAAAAAATATATATTGTTATTGCTTGGCCATGGCTGAAGCCAAAAAAAGGTTACACATGTAAACATTTTTTACTTAGTAAATGGAGTGGGAATATTTACCTTCTGTGCACCATCGTCGACCGGAGGAACGACAGGGCTCTAGCATACTTGTACTTGCTCCTGCGTCCTCCCGATCCACTAGGTGCCTGTATCTCCTTGTTGAACTCCTTCTTGAAGCGATCCCTGAGTGACCGCCACCGCTTGATAACTGTCCCCTGTAAAGTGAAAGCACAAATTAGTTAGTATACAGCACATTACATCCAACATAAGTTACTGAACTGTGAATACTTACGCACTTGATTCTGGGCCCGAACATCAAGGTCCTCCCAGTGGTCCACAACTTTGTGGCATACTTCCTCCCAGAGCCGAAGGGTCACACCAAGATCAGCGTGGCAGCAATCCCCCATATTCCACTGCGGCTCCTGCTCTCAGACTAGATTGATGAGGAGGTTGATATCTAGACCGGCCTCCTCACCGCCAGAGTCCGGAGCACGCTGCGAAGCCTGTTAAAAAAAGACAAACAACAATAACATTACATTGAAATCATCAACATGAAGTGGAAAAATACAAAAAACAAAACAAAACAAAAAAAAAAAAGAAAAGGTACTTACTTGATGGCGACCGCCTCGACGCTCACGCCGACGACCCTGGGAGGTGCATTGAGGACCTCTACATCGAGCCCCAGAATTGGAAGACTAAACAACAAAAAAAGATTCATTATGTGCTTGGATGTAGGCTTATGTGTTGTGTGTGCTGTGATGTCTGTAATGATCTGGCTCTGCATTGCTTGTAACTTACAAAATGCGAGCCCGCTCCGGGTATTTCTCCACCCCATCCGTCTCTTTCTGGAAGCACCTCTGATGCTGCAGCTTCCTGTTAAACAAGAATTAATGCATATTAGTATGTGTACAAAAAATGTTAACAACACCAAATATATATATATATATATATATATATATATATATATATTTAACTCACTGGGCTGACGATGTGAGGAAGGGCTCCCAGAAGAGGATATTGAGACCCGCTGGCCTGGCTGTATTGCTGTAGGCTCTGTGGCTGGCTGATAGCCTGGTAGGCTCTGTGGCTGGCTGATAGCCTGGTAGAGTCTGTGGCTGGCTGATAGCCTGTTAGAGTCTGTGGCTGGCTGGCTCTGCAGCTGGTAGGCTCTGCGGCTGGCTTGCAGGTTTTAGCTCTGGCTGGCAGGTGTTAGCTCTGGCTGGCAGGTTTTAGCTCTGTGGCTGGCTGGTCTCGGGCTGTCTTGCTTGCTCGCTGGTAAATGGATGAGTGAAGCCCTACCTGGCAGGCTTTATATACCTTTCCTAATTGGGGGCTGGACAATTGTATCCTAATTAAATTGGAGTATGCACAGCTTAAAAAAAATGGAATCTGGCGCCAGATTCAGTCATTTGACGGATCCGGCACCCATAGGCTTCTATTCTAGCAAATGCCGGACGCCGCCGGATCCGTCACTGTCCGATTTTTCGTTGGAGACAAAAAAAAACACATTACTTTGTACGTCATCTCCAGCCGCCGGACAATTTTCGATGGATCTGGCGATCGACGGATGAAACGTGAGGCCATCCGTTGCAATCCATCGATAATACAAGTCTATGAGAAAAAAAAATGATCACAAATGACCTATTGAAGGACCCATCCTGGCCACCATGGATGTGGAATATTTGTACACTAATATCCCACTTCAAGATGGATTAAATGCCTGCAAATTCTTCCTGGAAAACACAGGGACTGATGTTGATTCTGTGGTGAAACTAAAAATGTATCCTCACCCACAATTACTTTGAATTTGACAAGAAGATCTATCTACAGGAGACTGGTACAGCAATGTGAAGTAAAATGGCCCCACAGTATGCAAATCTTTTCATGGCCAAGCTTGAAAGTGACTTTTTGTCTTCATGTCTCATCAGGCCTCTGGCCTACTTCCACTACATTGATGATATTTTAATCATCTGGACAGAGTCTGAGCCACAGCTAAAGACGTTACATGAACAGTGTAATCAATTTTATCCCACCATCAACTTAACACTCAACTACTCCAGCACTGAAATTAACTTTTTGGACACAAACATTAAGCGGCAGAACATTGAAAAAGAGACATCCCTGTATCAGAAGCCAATCGACCACCCAACATACTTTAAATGGGACAGTTTCCATCCAAAACACGTAAAAAACTCTGTCTACAGCCAAGTTATCAGATACAATCATATATGTTCCAACCCCATGGATGGGGATGAACACCTTGGTCGCCTCAGAAAGACCTTTTAGAATTAGGGCTACCATCCAAGAACAATTGAAAACCAGATCACAAGAGCCACCAGAATATTATTATTATTATTATTATTATTATTATTATTTATTGTTATAGCGCCATTTATTCCATGGCGCTTTACAAGTGAGGAGGGGTATACATAATAAAAACAAGTACAATAATCTTGAACAATACAAGTCATAACTGGTACAGGAGGAGTGAGGACCCTGCCCGCGAGGGCTCACAATCTACAAGGGATGGGTGAGAATACAGTAGGTGAGGATAGAGCTGATCGTGCAGCGGTTGGTTGATCGGTGGTTACTGCAGGTTGTAGGCTTGTCGGAAGAGGTGGGTCTTCAGATTCTTTTTGAAGGTTTCGATGGTGGGCGAGAGTCTGATGTGTTGTGGTAGAGGGTTCCAGAGTAGGGGTGATACGCGAGAGAAATCTTGTATACGATTGTGGGAAGAGGAGATAAGAGGGGAGTAGAGAAGGAGATCTTGTGAGGATCGGAGGTTGCGTGTAGGAAAGTACCGGGAGATGAGGTCACAGATGTAAGGAGGAGACAGGTTGTGGATGGCTTTGTATGTCATGGTTAGGGTTTTGTACTGGAGTCTCTGGGCAATGGGGAGCCAGTGAAGGGATTGACAGAGGGGAGAGGCCGGAGAATAGCGGGGGGACAGGTGGATTAGTCGGGCAGCAGAGTTTAGAATAGATTGGAGGGGTGCGAGAGTGTTTGAGGGGAGGCCACAGAGCAGGAGGTTGCAGTAGTCAAGACGAGAGATGATGAGGACATGGACTAGGGTTTTTGCAGATTCTTGGTTGAGGAATTAACCTGGAATCACCTGCTACATTACAAAGCTAAAGAAGAAAATAACCGTGTACCTCTAGTAGTCACCTACAATCCAAATCTAGAGGTGCTAAGCTGCACGGAAATTACAACCTTTACTACAAAAAGATGCCCACTTACAATCCATTTTTCCAGACCCACCCCATTACTGTGTTTTAGGCAACCCCCAAATCTATGAAGTATCATTGTCAGAAGCTCCCTGTCCTCTCCAACAGCTGCAGGAACCTTTCCTTGCAACCAGAAAAAAAAAAGAAAAAAGTAAAACCTGTCCATTTTTAATGAATACGGACAAGATAAAGATCCCCAACTCACATCAGGACTACAAGATCCCAGGTACTTTCAGCTGCATCACATCTAATGTGGTGTACCTAATAATTTGTACCAAATGTCCAACTGGGGGTCTGTATGTGGGGGAGACCGGACAAAAGTTTAGAACAAGAATAAATTCTCATCGCCACACAATAAAAGAAAAAAGAATGGACCTATCTGTGGCAATACATTTTTGTCTCCCAGATCACAGCATTTTGGACATGAAATTACTTGTATTAAAAGGTGACTTCAAATCTCAGAGAGACAGAGAATTTGGGAGTATACATTTATGACAACCTTTGACACACTGAGTGCAGGAATGAATGTGTCGCATGGATTTATGCCTTTTTACATCAATTAAGGAATTTGCACTTCAAACCTTATGGGGCATCATAACACAGAACCAGACCCCAATCAGAGTACAATAAAACCTTCACTCCTTATCTAGGAACTGTTCCAATATTTAGGGACTCAACTGTTTATCACTCTCCCATAATGACTGTTCTGTGCTGTGTTGTGTATAAATACAGTATGTGATTCTTCAGATGTTGTATTAGTCTATGCCTAAGGCCGTCGTCACACTAGAAAGTTATATGGAGGTATGAGAGTCGCAAAAACTATGCATTGTACACGGACCAATGATTTTCTATGGGACAGCTCCTATCTGCCGTATATTTCGCAGCCGTATTTTACTGGCGTAGAAAATCGCAGCATGCTGCGTTTGTCAGCGTAATGCGCAAAAAAAAATAAATTGTGAAACAACTGACAATATGTCTTATATTCTAGGTTCTTCAAAGTAGCCACCTTTTGCTTTGATGACTGCTTTGCACATTCTTGGCATTCACTTGATGAGCTTCAAGAGGTAGTCAGCGGAAATGGTTTTCATTTCACAGGTGTGCCCTGTCAGGTTTAATAAGTGGGATTTCTTGCCTTATAAATGGGGTTGGGACCATCAGTTGTGTTGAGCAGAAGTCTGGTGGATACACAGCTGATAGTCCTTCTGAATAGACTGTTAGAATTTGCATTATGGCAAGAAAAAAGCAGCTAAGTAAAGAAAAAACGAGTGGCCATCATTACTTTAAGAAATGAAGGTCAGTCAGTCCGAAAAATTGGGAAAACTTTGAAAGTTTCCCCAAGTGCAGTTGCATAAACCATCAAGCACTACAAAGAACCTGGCTGACATGAGGACCGCCCCAAAAAAGGAAAACCAAGAGTCACTTCTGCTTCTGAGGATAAGTTTATCCGAGTCACCAGCCTCAGAAATAGCAGGTTAACAGCAGCTCAGATTAGAGACCAGGTCAATGCCACACAGAGTTCTAGCAGCAGACACATCTCTACAACTATTAAGAGCAGACTTTGTGCAGCAGGCCTTCATGGTAAAACAGCTGCTAGGAAACCACTGCTAAGGACAGGCAACAAGCAGAAGAGACTTGTTTGGGCTAAAGTCCATTCCTTGTGTTCATTAGACCAGTGGAAATCTGTGCTTTGCTCTGATGAGTCCAAATTTGAGATCTTTGGTTCCAACCACCGTCTCTTTGTGCGACGCAGAAAAGGTGAATGGATGGACTCTACATGCCTGGTTCCCACCGTTAAGCATGGAGGAGGAGGTGTGATGTGTGGGGGTGCTTTGCTGGTGACCCTGTTGGGGATTTATTCAAAATTGAAGGCATAATGAACCAGCATGGCTACCACAGCATCTTGCAGCGTCAAGCTATTCCATCCAGTTTGCGTTTAGTTGGACCATCATTTATTTTTCAACAGGACAATGACCCCAAACACACCTCCAATCCAAACTGTGTAAGGGCTATTTGACCAAGAAGGAGAGTGATGGGGTGCTACGCCAGATGACCTGATGGTTTGGGGTAACTGCAGAGTGAAGGCAAAAGGGCCAACAAGTGCTAAGCGTCTCTGGGAACTCCTTCAGGATTGTTGGAAGACCATTTACGGTGACTACCTCTTGAAGCTCATCAAGAGAATGCCAAGACTGTGCAAAGCAGTCATCAAAAGGTGGCTACTTTGAAGAACCTAGAATATAAGACATATTTTCAGTTGTTTCACACTTTTTTGTTAAAGGGAACCTATCACCCCGTTTTTTAAAGATTAGATAAAAATAGTGTGAAATAGGGGCAGAGCTGGGTTTTACATTACTGCCTTTTTGGTGCCTTTATTCCCCCGTTAGGCTGCCGAAATACCTTTGTGAAGTGGCCGTTTTGTCCTGTCACTCAAGTTGGTCAGGTCGGATGGGCGTGGTTAAATAGCGGTTCCTCCCCCCTGCTTCTCGGCGTGTCTTTTGTAAACGCGATCTGTGAATGGCACAGATCGCGCTTTTTCTTAGCAGTTGCGCAGTGAATTTGCCTCCGGCGCCTGCGCATTATGTTTTGCCCAACTGTGGGCATAGCATATTTTACATCACTGCGCATGCGCGGGTCGTAACTTTAGCCTTGGTGCCCCGGAAGTGATCATATGGGCATAGTGGGGGCACCAAGGACTAAAGGCTAAAGTTACGACCCGCGCATGCGCAGTGATGTAAAATATGCTATGCCCACAGTTGGGCAAAACATAATGCCCAGGCGCCGGAGGCAAATTCACTGTGCAACTGCTAAGAAAAAGCGCGATCTGTGCCATTCACAGATCGCGTTTACGAAAGACACGCCGAGAAGCAGGGGGGAGGAACCGCTATTTAACCACGCCCATCCGACCTGACCAACTTGAGTGACAGGACAAAACGGCCACTTCACAAAGGTATTTCGGCAGCCTAACGGGGGAATAAAGGCACCAAAAAGGCAGTAATGTAAAGCCCAGCTCTGCCCCTATTTCACACTATTTTTATCTAATCTTTAAAAAATGGGGTGATAGGTTCCCTTTAAGTATATAATTCCACAAGTGTTATTTTATAGTTTTGATGCCTTCAGTGTGAATTTACAACTTTCATAGTCATGAAAATACAGAAAAATCTTTAAATGAGATGGTGTGTCCAAACTTTTGGTCTGTAGAGTGTGTGTGTGTGTGTGTGTGTGTGTGTGTGTGTGTGTGTGTGTGTGTGTGTGTGTGTCATTGTTATTTTACAGTCATCTACTATTCTAGTATAATTGTAATGTTTTGGAACAAACTGCCTATGAAAACAGTATTTTTTAAAAAAAAATAAACACTCAAATGCATGTTCGAAATTATTATGCACAGCAGAGTTTTCAACCTTTTTTTTTCTTAAGAAAAAACGAAGTGATGCTGCGCTCGGGGGTGGATGTTGCGTGATAGTGAACGGCGTATGGCCGATGAATAGGTACTAATGGGTACCCAATTAGGAGCCACAGATATATGCCCTCAATAGGGAGTGAAAGAAACCTATAAAATATCTAAAACATATGTGCGCATGTACATACACCTGAATACTGTATTGCACAAGGTGCTTACCCAATATGTAGATGCGCTGGTAGATGCATTTGTAGTCCCACTGTAGCTGTGCTTGTGGATGCGTTTGTACTCCCACTGCAGAACCTAAGACAACAATCCACTCATTATGAGTGATATATAGTGCATAACGTATAGGTTTTAATTATGTAGTTCTAATAAAGTATTTAATTTTAAACACATAGTCACGTTCAAATGACAGGGACGTTCTGGGAAGTCCAAATCAGTCATGTCTCAATAAATATATTATATACTCGGTCCACAGTGCCCAGCTTATTATAGCAACAAAGTTTCCATGCAGCGTTCCCAAATGAGTTATGCGAGGGGAGGCGGGGTGTGGGCGGACTAGCGGCTTAGTCACAGCATATAAAGAGAGAAGATGGAATGACACATAGTAACCCTGATGAAGAAGGCCGAGAACCTTCGAAACGCATTGGTTAGTCATTCCCTTTTGGCCCCAACGCTGCTCCGTGCCTCTAGTGACGTCACAGTACAGGCACGCGCGAGCCGGCGCTAGCAGCCATCTTTCCCCTCGCGGTTACCAGGGACGCCTTCGGCCGGCGCTCCTAGGTATCGCGTCAGCTGCTACTCATCCCCCCGCTCCCTTATCCCCCACACACGCCGCAAACAGCAAAACAGCGGTGGCCGGATGGGGCAACCCTTCTGGGTTCTGCAGTGGGAGTAGCATCCACAAGCACAGCTACAGTGGGACTACAAATGCATCTACCAGCGCATCTACATATTGGGTAAGCACCTTTGTGCAATACAGTATTCAGGTGTATGTACACGCGCACATATGTTTTAGATATTTTATAGGTTTCTTTCACTCCCTATTGAGGGCATATATCTGTGGCTCCTAATTGGGTACCCATTAGTACCTATTCATCCGCCATACGCCGTTCACTATCACGCAACATCCACCCCCGAGCGCAGAATCACTTAGTTTTTTCTTGTGATAATTCTTTACCTTCCTCCAGGATAGGCACAGATCCTGTTTTGTGATCCCAGCAGCCTGGGGTGTATAATTCCACCTTCGATTCTTCCTGTCACCTACTTCTAGCCCTCAAGCGTGGTGAGCGCCAGTGTGTGTTATTTTGTATTTATCCTTTTTTTTTCTTATTTTGAACAAAAAAATGGTCAATTGTGAAGTTATAAGCATTATCAGCTTATTACAAAATGAAATCAAACAGTTTTCAAGTGAAAACTTTATTCTAGGTGATGTTACATTTGCACATAGGACCCCTTGTTCGAAAGAAGCTTCTGAACTCTCTTGTCCATTGAATTTGTGTTTTTAGATGGTTTCTGCTTCAATTGTTTTGCATGTGGACAGAATACCCTCCCAGAGCTGTTGCTTAGATGTGAACTGCCTCCCGCCATCATAGACACTCAAGTTTGTCCTCTTTTATGCCCATAGCAGCCAGAGATGCAGATGTGTTTTTTGCAGCATGAGACGGTGCATTATCATGCATGAATATGATCTTGCTGCAGAAAGCATGGTTCTTCCTCTTGAACCATGGCAGGAAGTGTTGTTTTAGAAACTCCACATAGAATATGGAGTTCATCTTTACCCCTTCAGGGATCATAAAGGGGCCGACAATCTCTCTCCCCATGATTCCAGCCCAAAACATTACTCCACCTCCTCCTTGTTGGCCCCTTAGCCGTGTTCACATGGGGTGTCCATCAACCAGCCATCCTCCACTCCATCCATCTGGACCATCGAGCGTTGCACGGCACTCATCGGTGAACAAAACAGTTTGGAAGTCAGTCTTCATGTATCGTTTGGCCCACTGGAGCCGTTTCTGCTTGTGTGCAGTTGATAGAGGTGGTCGACCGGATGGCTTACGCACAGCTGCAAACCTCTGAAGGACCCCTGCATCTGGTTGTTCTGGGGACATTGGAGGCACCAGCAGCTTCAAAAACTTGTCTGCTGCTATGACAAGGCATTTTTGCAGCTGCTCTTTTAACCTTACGCAATTGCCTGTTGGAAAGAGTCCTCAATTTTTCCTTATCAGCACGCACACGTGTGTGCTGGGAATCAGCTACATACTTCTTGATTGTGCAATGATCACGATGAAGTGTCTTGGCAATGTTGAATGTAGTCATGCTTTGACCTAAATACTCCACAATTTGTTGCTTCTCAGCAGCCGACACATCCTTTTTCTTTCCCAATCTGGCAAAAAATGTAGGCTGCTTAATAATGTGGAACAGCCTTCTTAAGTAGTCTTGCCTTTATTTGGACACACCTGCCAAACTAATTTGCACAGGTATCTGCAATTGCTTTCAGTGATACAAAGAGCCCTGACACACATCACCATCAATGAGTTTAAACGACAAACAAAAAAATTCTAACCTTATCACTCCTAAACTCTTTGTGCTTAATAATTTGGAACACATTATATATATATATATATATATATATATATATATATATATATATATATATATATATACACACACACACACACACATACATACATATACATATATACACTGTATATATGTTTTCAGAATATTTGAGCCCATGGATCCATTATATGTCCATTTTGCAAGGTTGCGAGAAAAAAAACGCAGTACGGATGCCATACGGATTACATACGGAAGATCACATGCGTAAAATACGCAGCCACACCCTGCCTACGGATAACATACGGATCACTGTTTTGGGATCATTTCTGCGTATTACGCCTGTAAAAAAATGACAGTATTTCCCTACGCTGAGTGTGACGCCGGCCTAATGAAGAGGCCTGAGTAGTCTCGAAAGCTTGCAATTGTGGCGGCCCAGGGTCCTGGTCGTCAAAATCGTATTGCTTTCCTCCCAGGGAGAGTGATGCTACATTTGGAGGCAAGGAAGGATAACTGCATCCAGGTACCACAAACATGCAACGCCTTCATACTCCAGGCCACCAGGGGGGAGCTTTTGATCCTATTTACTAAATGACTCCCCACATATATATAACTGGTAGTCTGTAGGGAAAGTCAGTCAGTCCTTCTGGGAAGCTGTTCCTGGTAGGAGCATATTCCTGTCAGATGAGAGGGTTCACGGAGCTGTGCATGCCCTAAGAGCTGCAGCTCCCTGAAAGAAACATTTTGAAGGCCGAATTGTATTGCAGCGAGCATGCAGGAAAGCAAAGCAAAGGAGAGGCTACCAGAAGGGGACCAGCCTCAAACAGGCTGCCTCCTTCTGAGGCGCAGAACACCGGTAGCCGAAACACGGAGGTAGTAAGGACCTCAATGCCTTAGTTCAGAGACCGGCAGGACAGCTAATTGCATGTTACCTGTCCGCACCTACACCCAGGAGGCACGGTGGCACCCCTCAGAGGCTGGGGCATGCTATGCTAGAGTCCCTATAAACAGCCTCAAGCCACCAGTCATACGGGTTATGTCCTATCCGACTACGGGGGACAGAGAGAGAGAGAGAGAGAGACACCACATCTGTGAGGCCCTTATTTGAAGCTTATGCAGTAAGGGACTACACCACTACAGCGCAAGGGAAGGCTATTGATTTCCACCTGGACAAGGGGACTCTGGACTTGCCTCTGAACCGGCCCTGTGGCCTGGTGCCCTGGACTGTGGCTGCTGAAGACTTCAGTAAAAGAGGTAAAGAGACTGCAAACCTGTCCTCGTTCTTCACTGCACCTCTCACCATTGTACTATCTACACACCGGGAGCCCTGGGCATATACTTCACCTGTGGGAAGGTATACCATCTAGCTGCCATAACATCACCCCAGCAGACCTCTTAAAGCAGCGTCGGTCACCCTGACCGAATACCACAGGTGGCGTCACGAACATAAACTTTATCCCTTTAAAGACCTTTCCCTTTTTATATGGATGTCCCAGGGCCACGGACCGGGTTGCAGCCACTGACATCCCCCTGTGAACCGCAGGACCTGGTACCAAGTATCCCACGGCCCTGACGGGGCACTCCACAATTTGTTACCATCTTTTCAGTTAGCCATTAAAAGTTATCAACCACTGAAGGACTCAATTCTATATATTTTCCTATCTACAGCCTAACACGGTACCAAGATATCTCTTTCCTGCATAAGTGGGGACACACGTGCAGTGTTGTGAATTTCCCATGGATTCTCTGTCTCGGTGCTTGCTTCTCTGATATTCCTAACAGATGAGGTTTAATAGCTCCTTGGTGATGATGTGAGTATATGTAGTTAATCTTTATATCTACTTAATCATTTTATGTAGTTAATCTTAATATGTACTTAACCTTTGTATGTTAATATATAAAAGTGTATGCAATCATACTATTCCTTTAATTTTGAACTTTAAAATAAAATTGAGGTATATCACAAGTAGTAGCCTTCTTTAAAGCCGTATCCGAACCTTAGTGTTAAAAACTTGGCAATACATAATTTGGCGTAGTCGGCAGGATACGCAGAAGGCTCAGAAGTTTTTTTGTTAATATTAACAGGGCTGTGTCATACGAAAAAAAAGTGTATGTGAGTGAGTCTATTGAGATTCCAGGTTGGGAACAGGCTCCCTTTCTTATTTTGGCAACCAAGTGGTCGCACAGTGCTGGTTTGTGTGAAGCATGGGACAAATGTTTGAAGGATGCTGAACCTGCTGATGTAGTTGCATGCTTACAGAAAGTGAAATTGGAGAAAGGTAAAGAGTTGGGTGATGTTGGTAGGCCCGGATGGATACGGTTGTCTGCATATAGAAAACAGCATGAGGAAAGAATGCATATGCTAACAAAAGTACAGGAATTGGAAAAACAGTTGTGATTTCCAGAATGCATTTGTTATAGCACAATGTCAGAATAAGTTATTAATTGACAGATGTGATGGTTATCAGCATGTTGCAGAAAAGGCTGCAGTATGTGTGGCCGAGTATAAATACAGAAGAAGTACAACAAAACAAAATAACAAAACAAAACAACAAAAGAAAGTAGCTTTGGTCATAGCCAAAGCAGGGATAGAGTGGAACCCAGATCAGTGGGATGGTGATGCTTGGAAATCAACTAACTCCGAAACATCACCGATCCCGAGTCTGAACATTTCCATGGGATGAGAGAAATTTATCGCATGGCCATATGGAGGGACGGAGTGATCAAAATGTTTATACAACTGATGGTTCGCCAGTCATGACCCTTTAAAATAAAGAAGAATTGGAATAATCCTGAATTGTCATCAAAGTCTTGTTGCACAGTTCTATACTCTATCTGCTTCCAATTAAACTGATTTATATCACTTTATATTATTGTTAAGATCAGTAGATGTTAGTATATATGCAGTTCTGTAATTGACTTGGGGATATATGATATGACCTATATTGGCTTGTAATGCTATATGCCACATCTGGTGCATTGGCTGTTTCCAATAGCTCCTTTAGTGTGTGTTTGTAGGTTTTAGGATTTCTTAGTGGGTATGTGTACATATTCAAAGTTGTCCTCCCTGCCCTGTACGCGCTCGTCATCTTGTCACTGCCGCTGCTGTCCGCGTCTCTATGTGGAGATGGAGCCGGACGGCTTCTCCTTTGCATGACGCCGGTGCTGGTTGTTGCCTCGGTGACAGGACGTGTCATTTCCGGGCCAGGAGTATTACTTCCGATTAGCGCGGCTTACTGTTAAAACGTCCGTGCAGTATTTAAGACGGGTTAACATTGGTCCCACCAGGCCCCTTAAGAAAGGAGAGGTCCGAAACGCGCGTCGGGGCGGACGCGCTCGTCTAACTCTGGTTTTGTCCCCATATCTCCGGCGCCTATTATAAGGTAAAGCTATGGTCCCTTTCTGTGCATGGTACTTTATCCCTCACAGGGGTTATACAGTGGTCAAGCTGGGGGTATTTATTTATATAGGGGAATTGTGATATCCATTTATGCATGAGCCGTGCCTGTTGAGATGGTACACTTTGTGGCAAATTATTTAGGCTATGCATGTGTGGCATTATAGCGATAGGTTATACTTGGATCTGAATTGGTATCAATATTGTGTACAAGCAGTGCAAAGGTAGCATTGCCCTATTGCTATATAAACCGGTAGTCTAGACGTGAGCGTCGCTTATTATGTATTACGCAATGCACATATGCAGTCTATTTCACCTTCTTTCCTTCATATGGTGATATGCGTTTTACAATTTTGTAGTTTGTTGATTAATAAAATTTATATTGATTTTTTATGAAATTCGACCTTTTGATCATCATTTCGTTTGTTGTGGTCTTGAAGTAATTGCTCGTGGAGCTGATAATGTGCTGATAGTTATGAAACGCGGGCAAGAAAAGTGGGAACTTATGTTAACTGACAGGTGTTGTTATCTCAGAGAGTAATATATATTTTTTCTTTTAGGGTCCCTTTCCACTTGCGAGGAAAACGGACGAGTGCAATCCGATAAAAAAATCGGATTGCACTCGGACCAATGTTATTTAATAGGTGTCTTATCATTTGCGATTTTTTTTCTCAGCCGAAATCGAACTGAGAAAAATCTGGGTCGGCTGAGAAAAAAAATCGCAGCATGCTGCGTATTGCTGAGATTCTCGGACGAGACTCGCCAAAAGAAGTCAATGGGTGCGAGAAAAAAATGCACAGCACTCGCGTTTTTAACGGATTGATGTGAGAGAATTTAGCACAAAAGAGTGAAATGATCCCATGACCGGAAGTGACATACAGGGAAGTGTTGGCAGGCTTCCCTACACCACATGTCAGTATTCCCTGCTTGTGACACCTCCACGGAGTCTCAAGTTGTTCTCGGTTTGCCATGTCGTATATAATTAATGTGGAGATGCTCTTGGTGTTAGTCCAGGAGCGCCCAGAACTTTGGGATCCCCAAGATTCAAATTATCACAACCGCCTTGTCAAGGACGCCTCATGGACTTACATTTGCCGGCAATTATTTAACAATTATGCTGAGAGCACCCCAGATGTCCAAATGAGGATGAGTAAGTAAACTGTTTAGATATCTCTACATATATATCTATATATATATCTATATATATATCTATATACACTCACCGGCCACTTTATTAGGTACACCTGTCCAACTTCTTGTTAACACTTAATTTCTAATCAGCCAATCACATGGCGGCAACTCAGTGCATTTAGGCATGTAGACATGGTCAAGACAATCTCCTGCAGTTCAAACCGAGCATCAGTATGGGGAAGAAAGGTGATTTGAGTGCCTTTGAACGTGGCATGGTTGTTGGTGCCAGAAGGGCTGGTCTGAGTATTTCAGAAACTGCTGATCTACTGGGATTTTCACGCACAACCATCTCTAGGGTTTACAGAGAATGGTCCAAAAAAGAAAAAAAATCCAGTGAGCGGCAGTTCTGTGGGCGGAAATGCCTTGTTGATGCCAGAGGTCAGAGGAGAATGGGCAGACTGGTTCGAGCTGATAGAAAGGCAACAGTGACTCAAATCGCCACTTGTTACAACCAAGGTAGGCCTAAGAGCATCTCTGAACGCACAGTGCGTCGAACTTTGAGGCAGATGGGCTACAGCAGCAGAAGACCACACCGGGTACCACTCCTTTCAGCTAAGAACAGGAAACTGAGGCTACAATTTGTACAAGCTCATCGAAATTGGACAGTAGAAGATTGGAAAAACGTTGCTTGGTCTGATGAGTCTCGATTTCTGCTGCGACATTCGGATGGTAGGGTCAGAATTTGGCGTAAACAACATGAAAGCATGGATCCATCCTGCCTTGTATGGAGCATCTTTGGGATGTGCAGCCGACAAATCTGCGGCAACTGTGTGATGCCATCATGTCAATATGGACCAAAATCTCTGAGGAATGCTTCCAGCACCTTGTTGAATCTATTCCACGAAGAATTGAGGCAGTTCTGAAGGCAAAAGGGGGTCCAACCCGTTACTAGCATGGTGTACCTAATAAAGTTGCCGGTGAGTGTATATATATATATATATATATATATATATATATATATATATATCTATATCTATATATATATATATATATATATATATATATATCTATATATATATATATATCTATATATATCTATATATATATATATATATATCTATATATATATCTATATATATATATATCTCTATATATATCTCTATATATATCTCTATATATATCTCTATATATATATCTATATATCTATCTATCTATCTCTATATATATATATATATATATATACACACACACACACATACATACATACATACATACATACATACATGTGAATTATTAAACTATCATTTTGTAATATAACTATATATATATATACACCTTTTTTTTGGAGAAAAAAAAAGATAGAGAGATGTGTATATATATATATATATATATATATATATATATATATATATATATATATATATATATATATATTAGATGTTGGTCCAATTCTAACGCATCAGATATTCTAGAATGTGTAGGTAGTATATAGCACAGGCCACATGCTAGATTGCACAGCCACGTAGTATATAGCCCAGCCACGAAGTATTTTTCAATGTTGCCACGATATTATTGTTCCAAAAAGAATTTGGTTCCAAAATCATTATATACTCAACCTCCGGCGTCCTGCGGATCCAAGGCAGGCATTTCCCAATGTATGTTGCGACGCGGTGGTCTGAAGAATGCACTGCCGCCTCGCGAAATGATGACGTGCGTCCTCGCAAGACCGCTACCTCGTAATCTTGCGAGATCACAATGCATGGTTCCGAGCCTCCCCAACAGCGCTAATGTCATGGGAGGGTGAGTATATAATGATTCTTTATGTTTGTTCTTATTTTTCACATTATATCTTAAAAATATTGATGCTGCATAGGCAGCATCAATATTGGGAATTTGGTCACACAGGGTTAATGTCAGCGGTAACGGAGTTTGTTACACCGCGGCCTAAGGCACTCCGTTAACGCTGACATTAACCCTGTTTGAGCGCTGCCTGTAGGGGAGTATGTAGCTTCCACTGACTGCGGAGAGTAAGCATCGGCCATTTTGATGCCGGTATGTGCCTGTCGCTGATTGGTCGTGGTCGTTTGGCACCGTCAAATCATAAAGTTTGATTGCTCTCACAGACAGAAGCCACGAACAATGTGATTTGTGAGACACACAGACAGACAATTGTGTATGTATAGATATAGGTATAGAGAGAGAGAGAGAGATTTTGTTGCCTTCACATGACTAATCTTTGTATGTGTAAATGTTTTTAAAACATTGATCTTTGCAGTGAATGATGTAACCCGGAGGTGGCGGAGCTGCCGGGATCAATACAGGAGAGAGCGCCAACAACGTCAGCAAAGTGGTTCGGGGGCTTTAAAAAAAAGGCCATACCTGTATATGAGTCGCTTAAACTTTTTAGCACGCATCATTGACCTAAGACCGTAAGTACCCTATACACTCGAGTATAAGCCGGGTATGCGTTTTTACCCCTCATCCCTGTCCTGCTATGCGTGACTAACCCCGTTTTGTCCTGGTATGTGGCTTGCCTTGTCCTGGTATGTGTGGCTCATCCTGTTGTATGCATGGCTCTCCTGGTCTCGCATTGCTCAGTTCCCCACTCTTAACCCTGGTTGTAGGCATGGCTGACATTCCCCCCCCCTCCCATCAGAATCACACTCTGTTGCTGTATCTCCGTCCCTGCATCTCCATTGTCTTGCGTTGTCTGCTCTCCCATGCGGTCATGTGTTATCCGTCAGAAAGGTTCTGGTTATGCACTCCACGCCAATAAAATGGATATATGTCCATATTTCTTACCTTAATAAGCGGTAACACGTGACTGCTAAGCACAGGAGCAGCGAGATGGTTGCGCTGTGACAACGGAGATGCATCAACGGAGGTTGAGTAACATGTATTCTTTAAATTCGGCTCCTGATGCTGCTCTGGTGGTGCCCCTCCCCCCCCAGCATTGTGCCAAAGTTACTTGTGTCTAATCCGAGGGTGAGGTTTTGTTGTCACTTAACATCATCTCGGCTTCTACACGAGTATATGTGCTACTTGTTTTTCTTGGGCATTGCTAATTGTAGGACATAATTCCTAGTTGTCTTAAAAAAATGTCTTAACCTTAAAAATTTGTAATATCTAGAACCGAATCCAACATACGAGAAACAGACACAGGCTTGGAGGCAGAGGCAGGGCCATCACAACATGAACAACAACGCCCAAGTGAGGAAGATGTCCCTGGACCATCAGAGGAGGAAGGGCGAGAAGCACAAAACCCTCCTGAGGATGATGCACAGCAGGAAGACCAGCCCAGGAGCAGCAGCCCAACATTGCCCCTATCTAGCTCACCACTGGCATCAATACCACAGCGAATGCGCAGAAGGAGAGAAGCCCAAAATCTCGTGACAAGGAGGGAGATTGATAGATGTGTCATGGATTACATTGGTCGCACCATTTCTGATGATGGAGAGGAGGCATTTTGTCCCAGCTTGGCCCAACATCTACGCAGAATACCAATGGATTTAAGACTAAATACCAAAACATCTATAATGCACCTCATACATGCTGCAACCCCCCCCCAAAACCCACGAGAACTTTTTGAAATAATTGAGAAACACCACCAACAGCTGTCTGCCTGCCCCGATGCATCCATCTCTGGCGCTGCTCATGTCCCTGCAACTAGAGAGTCACAACAAACACCTATAAGTAGGCCAAATACTGACTCTGGGCGGCCATCTTTGTCTGTCATTGCAATCCAATCATGGCCACGTCATATTAGTGTTGAAGGGCATTTTGGACAGGAGCATGGCAACATAGGCCAACCGCCTCCTTTTGTTGCTTATTCCAACCCCACCATCACCAATATTCCCCCCACACATACTCAGCAAGCATGGCCCCCATACCAAAGACATTATGGTCAGCAAGGACAATATGGGCCACAGTATAGGGCAGCAAATGTAATTGGGCAGGGTGCAGGCTGGCTTCCTCGGGATCAACAACCCAATTCTAATTTTACACAACACAGCAATATATTTCAACAGCAACATACACAAGAACCAGCTTTCTATTCTCATGGACAAGTTGATTATGTGCCCAGTCAGCAACAACCAATACGAACACAGGCCAACACCCCAGCAGCAATCACTCAAAATACTTCCCGTGAGCAAAGCACTCTTCCAGAAGGCCAACACATTCCCATTTCAACATCTTCACCAACCACATCACATCATTCTTTTCTTGATTTGTAATGTTTGTAACTGTTTGCATGTTTAATTTTTGGCCAACATTGTCTAGTTTTAACTTTAGGCCAAAGGAAGCCTTGTTATTTCTGTTCGGTTTACTATTTCTAAGCTAAAATTGTGTTCAAAACAAGATATGTGTATATTTTGGATATTAAACATGGATCCAAAGTAACGATACAAAATAATAATTGAATATACTTGAGTATAAGCCAAAAGGGGAAATTTGAGGCCTTGAAAGATGGCCATTACATCTCGGCTTATACTAAAGTATATTTTTTGAAAATTGTTGTTATGTTAAAAAAAAAAAAATAACATAGGCCAATATTTTGAGAGAGCCTCTTCATGCCACAGTGCCTCCATCATCTGCTCACTCACATTTATGGAGTGAGAGGTACCACCATGGGCCAATAACTTGTTTTTGGAATGCTTATGTCCATGGACAATTTGGCCAGCAACGACCACAAAACCAAGCCCCTTTTGGCCAACGCAAACCAAGACTATCCTGCCATTCATCCAAAAATACTGGTTGCAGTTATGTACCACCTGATGTGTTTAGCCACAGTCATGAAGCCAGAACGTAACATCATCAACCCACCCATTCACACAATATACGTTTGCCTACAAACAATCAACATCACTATTGAAGGCAAACATCACAAACAGCAACCTGACCCTCAACAGCCAATCATTCTTTGCTGGTCTTGGAATGTTTGTTCTTTTGGAAATTAACCAGGCATTGCCAATTATAGCACGTTTTTTTGTTTGTCAAAATCAAGCCTCAGTTTTGTTTTTATGTTTGGAA
Organism: Ranitomeya variabilis; assembly: GCF_051348905.1. Lineage (NCBI taxonomy): Eukaryota > Metazoa > Chordata > Amphibia > Anura > Dendrobatidae > Ranitomeya > Ranitomeya variabilis. The sequence continues at coordinate 701,433,584 of NC_135235.1, read as the reverse complement.
AAATAAACAACACGTTTGTTCTGGATTTTGTTTTTTGAATTATTTGGAAAAAAAAAAACATTGTTGGGAGAAAGGTAGAAATACAATTGTTTTCAAATTAGAAGAAACATAACGAATACACCAATCATATTACAACATTTTCTTGGCAGGGTATTGCTCCCTCCGGCGAATCAAAATAATTTGCAAAAAAGTTACGGACTCTGAGGCCTGACAGCTGGGTGGGTATGGGCAAAGCTTGTGCAATGTGTGGACGATTGATTGGTGATCCTAAAACGCCAGCCAGAGACACAGAGACATCATGTTGCCGGGTAAAGTTGTGTACTATGACGCAGGCCTTTACTACTATGTCCACATTGTTTGGGCTTAACTGGAGGGCACTGTGCAAGACCCTCCATTTAGCTGTCAAGATCCCAAATGCACATTCCACCAGACGACGTGCACAAGTTAATCTGTAGTTAAAAATGTGCCCACGTCATCTTCCCAGTGTCAACATCTGGCAAGTAGAATGGAGGACACATCTGTGGAAATAGGGGGAGGTTGAGGGATTCTTCAGTTTCAGGGGGGTCGGGGTCCCCTATTGTCTAAGTTAGAGGCGAATAAATTTAAACCGTGGGTGTCTAAATTTCCGACGGTAATGCTTATGGTCAAAGTGTGGGGTAAAATTAAAAGTTTAAGGGGAATTACTGGGTTCACGAGGTATACCCCTATATGGGATAATCCATATCTGCCGCAATTGAGGACATTGAAAGGGTTTGCGCAATGGCGACGAGTGGGTATCTGGTGGCTCTCACAGCTGATAGATGGGGGTGTCTTTAAATCATTTGAGGAGTTACGAAAGGAGTTCTCACTTCAGCATTCTATATTTTATCAGTATTTACAAGTAAGACACGCTTATATAATGCAGACTCATATACACCCTATTATTATACATCATGATACTGTTATTAATAGGCTCGGTTTACAGGCATCTACAAGGGGACTAATTTCATTCGTGTACGGGGAGCTCCTTTCGAGGGTGCTATTAGGTCACTGTTGTGAATTCTGTTCTCGAACTCCCTCCTGTGGTTATGAATGGTACTTCGGCGAGTTCTGTCCATGGACTCCCTCTGGTGGCTGTGAGTGGAGCTGCTGGTTCTGAGGTTCCTCCCCCAGCTGACCTCGTTTAGGCCTTGGCTGGCTGCTCTATTTAACTCCACTCAGATCATTACTTGATGCCAGCTGTCAATGTCCTAGTACTGGTTCAGTTCTCTTGGATCTTTCAGATGACCTGTCTACTTCAGCAAAAGCTAAGTCCCTGCTAGCTTATTTGTTACCACTGTGTTTTTGTCCAGCTTGCTATTATGATTTTGTCTTGTTAGCTGGAAGCTCTGGGATGCAGAGTGGCACCACCGCGCCGTGAGTCGGTACGGTGCTCTCTTTTGCACACTCTGCGTGGTTTTTTGTTAGTTTTTTATGCTGACCGCAAATATACCTTTTCTATCTTCAGTCTGTTTAGTTAAGTCCGGCCTCCTTTGCTGAAACCTATTTCATTCCTGTGTTTGTGACTTCCATCTAAACTCTCAGTCAATATGTGTGGGGGGCTGCCTATTTCTTTGGGGAATTTCTCTGAGGCAAGGTAGGCTGTATTTTCTATCTTTAGGGGTAGTTAGCTCTTAGGCTGTGAAGAGGCGTCTAGGCAGAGTCAGGAACGCTCCACGGCTATTTCTAGTTGTTGCGATAGGATTAGGGGTTGTGGTCAGCAGAGCTCCCACTTCCCAGAGCTCGTCCTGTATTACTAGTTTGCTCATCTGGTCATTTCTAGTGCTCCTAACCACCAGCTCAATCATAACAGTACAGCTGGCCAGTAAAGTGTTAAATGCATCTCAATAGAGGGATAAGAGAAGTTCTGAGACCATTTTTTTTTTTTTTCTCTGCAGTGTGTTTTGTTTCTCTTTTCCCCTAAATCTCTGGGTGGTTCAGGACACAGGTGTAGATATGGACATTCAAAGTCTGTCCTCTTGTGTGGATCAACTCACTGCAAGGGTACAAGGCATTCAAGATTATGTAGTTCAGAACTCGATGTTAGAACCCAGAATTCCAATTCCTGATTTGTTTTCTGGGGATAGATCTAAGTTCCTGAATTTCAAAAATAATTGTAGACTGTTTTTTGCTTTGAAACCCCGCTCCTCTGGTGACCCCATTCAGCAAGTAAAAATCATTATTTCTTTGCTGCGTGGCGACCCTCATGACTGGGCATTTTCCCTTGCGCCAGGAGATCCTGCATTGCGTAATGTAGATGCGTTTTTTCTGGCGCTTGGATTGCTTTATGATGAACCAGATTCAGTGGATCAGGCAGAGAAAATTTTGCTGGCTTTGTGTCAGGGTCAGGATGAAGCGGAGGTATATTGTCAGAAGTTTAGAAAGTGGTCTGTGCTTACTCAGTGGAATGAATGTGCCCTGGCGGCAATTTTCAGAAAGGGTCTTTCTGAAGCCCTTAGGGATGTTATGGTGGGATTCCCCACACCTGCTGGTCTGAATGAGTCTATGTCCTTAGCCATTCAGATCGATCGACGCTTACGTGAGCGCAAAAGTGTGCACCATTTGACGGTGTTTTCTGAGCAGAGGCCTGAGCCTATGCAATGTGACAGGACCTTGACCAGAGCTGAACGGCAAGAGTACAGACGTCAGAATGGGCTGTGTTTTTACTGTGGTGACTCCACTCATGCTATCTCTGATTGTCCTAAGCGCACTAAACGGTTCGCTAGGTCTGCCACCATTGGTACGGTACAGCCAAAATTTCTTTTGTCCGTTACTCTGATTTGCTCTTTGTCGTCCTATTCTGTTATGGCATTTGTGGATTCAGGCGCTGCCCTGAATTTGATGGACTTGGAGTTTGCCAGGCGCTGTGGTTTTTTCTTGGAGCCCTTACAGTATCCTATTCCATTGAGAGGAATTGATGCTACACCTTTGGCCAAGAATAAGCCTCAGTACTGGACTCAATTGACCATGTGCATGGCTCCTGCACATCAGGAGGACATTCGCTTTTTGGTATTGCATAATCTGCATGATGTGGTCGTTTTGGGTTTGCCATGGCTACAGGTCCATAATCCAGTATTGGATTGGAAATCAATGTCTGTATCCAGTAGGGGTTGTCAAGGGGTACATGGGGATGTCCCATTGTTGTCTATTTCGTCTTCCCATCCTTCTGAAGTCCCTGATTTCTTGTCAGATTACCGGGATGTATTTGATGAGCCCAAATCCAGTGCCCTACCTCCTCATAGGGATTGCGATTGTGCTATTAATTTGATTCCTGGTAGTAAGTTTCCGAAGGGCCGACTGTTCAATTTATCTGTACCAGAACACGCTGCAATGCGGAGTTATATAAAGGAGTCCTTGGAGAAAGGGCATATTCGCCAGTCGTCGTCACCGTTGGGAGCAGGGTTCTTTTTTGTGGCCAAGAAGGATGGTTCTCTGAGACCTTGTATAGATTACCGCCTTCTCAATAAAATCACCGTCAAATTTCAGTACCCTTTGCCGCTACTGTCTGATTTGTTTGCTCGGATTAAGGGGGCTAGCTGGTTCACCAAGATAGATCTTCGAGGGGCGTATAATCTTGTGCGTATTAAACGGGGCGACGAATGGAAAACAGCATTTAATACGCCCGAGGGCCATTTTGAGTACTTGGTGATGCCATTCGGGCTTTCTAATGCTCCATCTGTGTTTCAGTCCTTTATGCATGACATCTTCCGAAAGTACCTGGATAGATTCATGATTGTATATTTGGATGATATTTTGGTCTTTTCGGACGATTGGGAGTCTCATGTGAAGCAGGTCAGAATGGTGTTCCAGGTCCTTCGTGCTAATTCCTTGTTTGTGAAGGGGTCTAAATGTCTCTTTGGAGTTCAGAAGGTTTCATTTTTGGGCTTCATTTTTTCCCCTTCTACTATCGAGATGGACCCTGTTAAAGTTCAGGCCATTTATGATTGGACTCAGCCTACTTCTGTGAAGAGCCTTCAGAAATTCCTGGGCTTTGCAAATTTTTACCGTCGCTTCATCGCTAATTTTTCTAGTGTTGTTAAACCATTGACTGATATGACCAAGAAAGGTGCTGATGTGGTCAATTGGTCCTCTGCGGCCGTTGAGGCTTTTCAGGAGCTGAAGCGTTGTTTTTCTTCTGCCCCTGTGTTGTGTCAGCCAGATGTTTCGCTCCCGTTTCAGGTCGAGGTGGATGCTTCTGAGATTGGAGCGGGGCTGTTTTGTCTCAAAGAGGTTCTGATGGCTCTGTGATGAAACCATGTGCTTTCTTTTCTAGAAAGTTTTCGCCTGCTGAGCGCAATTGTGATGTGGGCAATCGAGAGTTGTTGGCTATGAAGTGGGCGTTCGAGGAGTGGCGACATTGGCTTGAAGGAGCCAAGCATCGCGTGGTGGTCTTGACGGATCACAAGAATCTGACTTATCTCGAGTCTGCCAAGCGGTTGAATCCTAGACAGGCTCGATGGTCGCTGTTTTTCTCCCGCTTCAATTTTGTGGTTTCGTACCTTCCGGGTTCTAAGAATGTGAAGGCTGATGCCCTTTCAAGGAGTTTTGTGCCTGATTCTCCGGGAGTTCCTGAGCCGGGTGGTATTCTCAAAGAGGGGGTAGTTTTGTCTGCCATCTCCCCTGATTTGCGACGGGTGCTGCAGGAGTTTCAGGCTGATAGACCTGACCGTTGCCCAGCGGAGAAGCTGTTTGTCCCTGATAGATGGACTAGTAGAGTTATCTCTGAGGTTCATTGTTCGGTGTTGGCTGGTCATCCTGGAATCTTTAGTACCAGAGATTTGGTGGCTAGATCCTTTTGGTGGCCTTCCTTGTCACGAGATGTGCGTTCTTTTGTGCAGTCCTGTGGGACTTGTGCTCGGGCTAAGCCCTGCTGTTCTCGTGCCAGTGGGTTGCTTTTGCCCTTGCCGGTCCCGAAAATGCCCTGGACGCATGTTTCCATGGATTTTATTTCAGATCTCCCTGTCTCTCAGAGGATGTCGGTTATCTGGGTGGTTTGTGATCGCTTCTCTAATATGGTCCATTTAGTACCTTTGCCTAAATTGCCTTCCTCCTCTGATTTGGTTCCATTGTTTTTCCAGCATGTGGTTCGTTTACATGGCATTCCGGAGAACATCGTGTCGGACAGAGGTTCCCAGTTTGTTTCAAGATTTTGGCGGTCCTTTTGTGCTAAGATGGGCATTGATTTGTCTTTTTCTTCAGCTTTCCATCCTCAGACAAATGGCCAAACCGAACGAACCAATCAGACTTTGGAAACATATCTGAGATGCTTTGTTTCTGCTGATCAGGATGATTGGGTGTCCTTCTTGCCTTTGGCTGAGTTCGCCCTTAATAATCGGGCCAGCTCGGCCACTTTGGTTTCGCCCTTTTTCTGTAATTCTGGTTTCCACCCTCGTTTTTCTTCAGGGCAGGTTGAGCCTTCGGACTGTCCTGGTGTGGATTCTGTGGTGGACAGGTTGCAGCAAATTTGGACTCACGTAGTGGACAATTTGACATTGTCCCAGGAGAAGGCTCAACGTTTCGCTAACCGCCGTCGCTGTGTTGGTCCCCAACTTCGTGTTGGGGATTTGGTTTGGTTGTCGTCTCGTTATGTTCCTATGAAGGTTTCGTCTCCTAAGTTTAAGCCTCGTTTCATTGGTCTTTATAAGATTTCTGAAATTCTTAATCCTGTGTCATTTCGTTTGGACCTTCCAGCTTCTTTCGCCATCCATAATGTGTTCCATAGGTTGTTGTTGCGGAGATATGGGGCTCCTATGGTTCCCTCCGTTGATCCTCCTGCTCCGGTGTTGGTTGAGGGGGAGTTGGAGTATGTGGTGGAGAAGATTTTGGATTCTCGTGTTTCGAGACGGAAACTTCAGTACCTAGTCAAGTGGAAAGGTTATGGTCAGGAGGATAATTCCTGGGTGCTTGCCTCTGATGTTCATGCTGCCGATCTTGTTCATGCCTTTCATTTGGCTCGTCCGGATCGGCCTGGAGGCTCTGGTGAGGGTTCGGTGACCCCTCCTCAAGGGGGTGGTACTGTTGTGAATTCTGTTCTCGAACTCCCTCCTGTGGTTATGAATGGTACTTCGGCGAGTTCTGTCCATGGACTCCCTCTGGTGGCTGTGAGTGGAGCTGCTGGTTCTGAGGTTCCTCCCCAGCTGACCTCGTTTAGGCCTTGGCTGGCTGCTCTATTTAACTTCACTCAGATAGTTACCTGATGCCAGCTGTCAATGTCCTAGTACTGGTTCAGTTCTCTTGGATCTTTCAGATGACCTGTCTACTTCAGCAAAAGCTAAGTCCCTGCTAGCTTATTTGTTACCACTGTTTTTGTCCAGCTTGCTATTATGATTTTGTTTTGTTAGCTGGAAGCTCTGGGATGCAGAGTGGCACCACCGCGCCGTGAGTCGGTACGGTGCTCCTTTTTGCACACTCTGCGTGTTTTTTTGTTAGTTTTTTATGCTGACCGCAAAGATACCGTTTCTATCTTCAGTCTGTTTAGTTAAGTCCGGCCTCCTTTGCTGAAACCTATTTAATTCCTGTGTTTGTGACTTCCATCTAAACTCACAGTCAATATGTGTGGGGGGCTGCCTATTTCTTTGGGGAATTTCTCTGAGGCAAGGTAGGCTGTATTTTCTATCTTTAGGGGTAGTTAGCTCTTAGGCTGTGAAGAGGCGTCTAGGCAGAGTCAGGAATGCTCCACGGCTATTTCTAGTTGTTGCGATAGGATTAGGGGTTGCGGTCGGCAGAGCTCCCACTTCCCAGAGCTCGTCCTGTATTACTAGTTTGCTCATCTGGTCATTTCTAGTGCTCCTAACCACCAGCTCAATCATAACAGTCACCCGATGACTGCATTAGCGAAATGGGAACATCAAGTGGGGGGGATTTCGGTAGATCAATGGGAGTCAATAATGCAAATGATCCCTAAGTTGTCCCTCAGTGAGCCTAACCATCTGTCTCAACTATATATCCTTTATAGGGTTTATAGGACTCCTAAGTGGCTGTTTGATTTAGGTCTAAGGCCAAATTCAAAATGTCCCAAGTGTACGCTCGATAATGCAGATATCCTACATATGGGACGTGTCCCTGTATACAAATATTCTGGATTATGGTTCTCAACTTAATATATATTGCCACAGAGCAGGATATTCCCAGAGATCCTATTGTCTGTGTGCTTGGATATGTTGAGGAGGCGGGAGGAGATGATTATTCAAAAATAGCTGTTGCCAGAATGCTTTTTACTGCTAGAAAATTAATAGCATATCACTGGATCTCAGATACAGTTCCCACGAGGAAATATGTAAATAAGCTAAACCTCATACTATGCAGAGAGAAGGCCATTTATCTTAAACGGGGTAGACCGGCAGTGATTGAGAAAATTTGGGCAGGATGGTTGAATGTTCCGGGCTTACCGTCTGTAAGTTTATTCTCGTGATACCATGTTTATATCACCCTTAAAAGGATTTGGTTGTACTCCATGACTGGTGCCTTGGGATATGTGCCTTATCTATGTCTGTATTTTTCTTGTGATATATTTTATCATTGGACCAGGGTTGGGTAGGGGGGGAGCGGTTGGGAATGGGGAAAAGATTGTGGGGTATTTTGGAAAAAATTCTGTTATGTTCTGAAAACTTTAATAAAAAATATCTGATTAAAAAAAATGCGCCCACGTCTGTCCAGACACCGTCGCGGATAAGGCCTCATCACATTCCGTGTTAGCTGAAATGCCTCATCACCAACTACGACATATGGCATTGGTTGTCCACCAGAAGAAGGAAGACTCCATGGGGGTGGCACACCCAATTCATTGGCCTTCAGCCGCCGACCCATAATGGAAGAACTGAAGATTCGAGAATCTCCAGTTCTTCCATAGGCCCCTATATCTACAATTATAAAATTGTACTTGCTGTCAACTAAGGCCAACAAGACAACAGAAAAATAACCCTTATAATTGTAGTATAGGGACCCAGAGTTCGGCGGCTTCTTGACCCGGATGTGCTTCCCATCTAGTGCACCCAGACAATTAGGAAAGTGGCACGTGTCGTTGATGCCATTAGCAATACGTTCCCAATCTTCTGTTGTGGGCTCAGGCATCACTTTGTTCTTTAGGGAATTCCATATCTGGGAGCATGTGTGCTTCACTATATTTGATATAGTTGGTACGCCCAGAAGAAACTCGAGATGGAGGGAAGCATAGGATTGTCCTGTTGACAAAAACCTATAAATGGAAAGAGCCCCCCAAAAAAGGCAAAATGAAAATTGACGTATATCAGACCATGTATAAATTTTTACAAAACCTGCATATAATCAAATCTTGAAATTGCCTAAAAATAACAAACGTAACCCTACCCCTTACCCTAACTGTAAGTATAGGTAGGGGTAGGGTTCTGGTTAGGGGTAGTGGTACGACCAAACAGTGGGTTAAGCACACTTTGCTTGGTGAAATATCTACATATATATATGTTTATGTAGCGCCCCCACTGCCGCAGGGCCGAGGGGTACCCGGTACCGGGCCTCTGAGTCTCTGCTCTGGGTTGTCACGGTGGCTAGGCCCGGTCCGTGACCCTGCTGAGGGGCGTACAGTGATAGATATGATGGATGGTGGTGATGTTGTAGTGGTGCGGTGCAGTAAATAACGAGGACACCAGGTTGCAGTCTCTTTACCTCTTTACTGAAGATCTCTGGGTCCTCAGTCCGGAATCTGGATAACCAGGCTGCGCAAGTCCGGACGGTCCAATGGCACCTCCCGAGTTCTCTTAACAGGTGGAAATCTGTGCCTTCCTGCTAGCGCTATGTGTTGCGCTCGTTCCCTGCTGTGCTTACGGAAAGTCCCCACAACTGTTGTGTCCGTTTCTTAAGTTCCCTCACAACTCGATTAGATGATGTCCTGCTAATCCTCCGTCCCTCCCTGATGTTACGGTTGGAACGGCACCCGTATGACGGGTAGGCTCGGAGCTCTTCCGGGACCCTAGAGTCGCCCCTCTCCACAAGTTGCCCCCCAAGACTGCATAGGTGATTTAGATGAGACAGCCCGCCTTTGACTGACTGTCCTGCCGTTGGTTTAGAGTATTGCTTGAAGCTGAATATTGTAATACTCCCTCGGCGTTCCGGCCGCCGGTTGTGCGCCTCAGTAGGATGTTGCCTCGGTCTTACAGCACAACCCCTACTGGTATTCTCCTTGTTGCTTTGATCTCGTTTCTCACTCAGCACAATCTATCTTGCTTTCAATCCCTCCTTGGGCACCGCTGCTATACTGAGCAGGCACGGTCCCGTTACGTTCGCTCAAGTTGCCAAGCCCCTGTCAGGATCCCACCCCTGACAGGGACCCTACCGAATCTTCCCCCACAACACCCTCTGCCACAAGGTGTTGCCTGGCTCCAACCCAGTCAGCTTTCTTTCTAACTTCCTGCCTGACCCCCAGTTTTACCAGTATGTGAGGAGTGGCCTAATGAATAGAACCCTTAGCTCCCCCTGGAGGCCCGGCTGTGAAATGTATTGGTGTCTGTGATACCTGGTCAGATGAACTCCTTCAGTGCCATCAGACGTACCATAGCTCCCCTTAGTGGCGGAGCCACAGTACTGCAACGACCAGGACTCTGGGGCGCTGCATTTACAATCTGTGATTTGCCTTTCAAAATATACCTTAAAGGTTAACATGAGACGTTCTTCAGCAGAAATGCAGCGACGAAAACGGGTATTTTTAAACGTGATGGCTGGACGAAGCTCTGCAAGGAGAAAGTCAAAGGCCTCAACTGACATCCTTGTGTAGGCATAAAATTTATCCCTATGCATCCGCATATGTTGATATAGGCGTGAAAAATGTCCTTTTCTAGGACGATGGGTGAGGAGCGGATGCACCCAAAATCGACGCCGCCTCCTTGGAGCAGAAACAAGGGGATATCCCACTCCATATTCCCGTGATAACATCCAGTTAAAGAGGAGCTCCTCAGTAGGGTCAAGACTAAGATTTCTTGCAGCCATGCTTGCTTGTTGTTTATCCCAAAAGGCACAAAACCAACATCACAACAAGGAATCACACATGTTGCTAAATGCCTTTATATAGGGATAGCACACATGAATTAGGATTGCTTGTGTTTTTTTCTGCACGTTAAAAACGGATTGCATACGGATGTCATACGGATGGTACGATTAAAAAAAACGCATGGCACTCGCGTAACACTCACATGACAATCGCATACGTTACATCCTTTTTTTCAGTACAGATTATGGAACATTTTTACGCTCGCAAGTGGAAAGGGACCCTTAGATCAAAATCTGGAAATGGTGCATCACTGTAGCCACCGTGTGCATGGTCATTTTAACTTCTGTCACTACCCAAGAGATCTTCAGACCAAAAGCCAAGAGACCAACTATGGAAAATGGGGCTTTATGATAAATCAAACAATCTGTGGATTTACTTGGATAGGCTGATGAACACTAGCCATTTTTGTTTGACAAAGACTACTACTGCTACCAATAGATTAGAAACTTGTCCGGTGGTAGTACCGACCCATTACAGTTATTGACAATGCTGATAGGGGTATCTACTCAAGATGAAGACATAGAAGATGTTACTCAAAGCTTCCCATACAATAGTAATTTTTGCATGCAATGCTCTGTGTTGTTGTATACAGTGTACACGTCCATTACTATCCTTACGTCAATCATCCACTAAAACCATCCCCTTAAGGTACTGTCACACATTGAAATTTTCATCGCTGCGACGGCACGATCCGTGACATCGCAGCGATCGTATGAATATCGCTCCAGCGTCGTAGACTGCGGTCACACGTTGCAATCACGGCGCTGGAGCGATGCCGAAGTCCCCGGGTAACCAGGGTAAACATCGGGTAACTAAGCGCAGGGCCGCGCTTAGTAACCCGATGTTTACCCTGGTTACCAGCGTAAACGTAAAAAAACAAACAGTACATACTCACCCGTCGGTGTCCTTCAGGTCCCTTGCCGTCTGCTTCCTGCTCTGAGTGCAGCCGTACAGTGAGAGCAGATCGCAGCACCGCTGTGATCTGCTCTCACTTTCCGGCCGGCACTCAGAGCAGGAAGCAGACGGCAAGGGACCTGAAGGACACCGACGGGTGAGTATGTACGGTTTGTTTTTTTACGTTTACGCTGGTAACCAGGGTAAACATCGGGTTACTAAGCGCGGCCCTGCGCTTAGTTACCCGATGTTTACCCTGGTTACAAGCGAACACATCGCTGGATCGCTGTCACACACAACGATCCAGCGATGTCAGCGGGTGATCAAGCGACGAAAGAAAGTTCCATACGATCTGCTACGACGTACGATTCTCAGCAGGGTGTCTGATCGCAGTAGCGTGTCAGACACAGCGATATCGTAACGATATCGCTAGAACGTCACGAATCGTAACGTCGTAGCGATGGAAATTTCAATGTGTGACGGTACCCTTAGGGAATGGTATCTTGCATAAATAATGTATGGCTCAAAATAGCCAAGGGTGGATTGTAGTGTGAATATAAAAATGGATATTTTGAGTCCATATTGAAATATACAGAATGCATTCAGACCATTACAGAGCAGCATTGATGGTCATACATTTACAGACAGACAGAAAATACTCATAAGGTACCGTCACACTAGGCGATATCGCCAGCGATCCGTGACGTTGCAGCGACCTGGATAGCGATATCGCTGTATTTGACACGCAGCAGCGATCTGGATCCCGCTGTGAAATTGCTGGTCGCTGCTAGAAGGTCTGCACTTTATTTGGTCGCTAGGTCGCCGTGTATCGCCGTGTTTGACAGCAAAAGCAAGGATACCAGCGATATTTTACACTGGTAACCAGGGTAAACATCGGGTTACTAAGCGCAGGGTCGCGCTTAGTAACCCGATGTTTACCCTGGTTACCAGCGTAAAAGTTAAAAAAACAAACAGCACATACTCACCAGCGCGTCCCCCAGCCTCTGCTTCCTGACACTGACTGAGCGCCGACCCTAAACTGAAAGTGAAAGCACAGCGGTGACGTCACCGCTGTGCTGTTAGGGCCGGAGCTCAGTCAGTGTCAGGAAGCAGAGGCTGGGGGACGCGCTGGTGAGTATGTGCTGTTTGTTTTTTTAACTTTTACGCTGGTAACCAGGGTAAACATCGGGTTACTAAGCGCGGCCCTGCGCTTAGCAACCCGATGCTTACCCTGGTTACCCGGGGACCTCGGCATCGTTGGTCGCTGGAGAGCGGTCTGTGTGACAGCTCTCCAGCGACCAAACAGCGACGCTGCAGCGATTGGCATCGCTGTCGCTATCGCTGCAGCGTCGCTTAATGTGACGGTACCTATAGTGACACAATCTTGAGACCTGTTGACTCATTGTCTGAAAGCCTTCACCTCACAAAGAATTCTATGTTTCTCTATGTTTGTTGTTTGATTTTGTAAAACATGAAGGTTTATTTAACTCCACCACAGACAGAGGTTATCTATTTCTTGTGGCTTTAAATTCAGGGTTTATGGCCCATCGTTTGATGTTCGCCTGGTATCTCTGTTTCATCTTATCTTGAAAGCTGGACACAGGAAAGCAAGGTGAAAGTGGCTGTGGAGTCGGTAAGCCACAGTTGCGACTCCGACTCCTGGATTTTATCAGGCTCCGACTCCTTCATAAATGGCCAATTCGTAACAATAAATTTACTGTTGTAAAATATTAACATCGTGCTTATTCAGTTTCTCACCATCATATAAGTAATCAGACCACTTAGAGCAAAAACTATATTTATTAGAATATAGCAAATAACTTTGATAAACTTTTCTAAACTCTTGTAAGTAAATATGCAATAAACACTGTTATGCAGTTAATAAGAAGAAATCTATAAATTTGTCCTCAGAAAAAGTATTGCCTCTGTCAGATCCTCCTTCATGGATGCCCTCAAATCTGATCTAATTATTTTGAGAGCAGAGAACAACCTCTCTACACTAACTTGGGTTGGTCGCAAAGCAGTAACCACTCGGGCAACATCTCTGACAATGTCAGGATACAGAGGAATCGCTTGTTGCACTGTTATTTTTGATGAACTTTCTCAATTTCTTTTAGTGCACATGAAAAATTCTGCTGAAATGTACTGGCTGTGTTCTTTGATGGGGATGATTCTTCTTCGATGCGGGAATGCTTTGCACGGTCCTTGTGATCCAAATATTTTTCGAAATTAAATTCTTCATCAGTTGAGGGTGAAGATGTGGCAAGATGACTAAATTCTTCTTGTTCCTCCTGACTGTTCTGCAACCCTTTCATCCTTACTGCTATTTCAAACACAGCTTCTTTTCCTTTAGTTAGCTGTTGATCAGCTACAAGAATCCGATGCATTGGGTCTACATAAACAGCTGCCAAAAGAATGTTATTTTGTAATAGTAGCTCCTCTCTCCGTTTCATTGATGTAGCAATGCCACTTGCAATTAACCTCCTCTTTGGGACAGGCGAAACATCAGGTTTTTTCCAGCTCAGTCACCTGATTCCACTGACTTACATTTAGCGTCAGTGGAGGGTTAGCCATGTCTACAAGAAAGGTTTTCAGTTCAACCAAGCGCTGAATCATTAAGTAAGTACTGCCCCATCGTGTGGCTTGATCAATAATTGCCCCTTTTCCAGCACGTCTCTTCAAAATTGAGTCAACTTTAGGGGTTCTGGCAACAGTAGCCAATTTTCTCACCTTGCCAATCAGTGCAGCAGCATGTCCTTCTTGCAGACTGTCTCTTATAGCCAGCTCTAGCATATGCACAACACAGCGCATGTGATGAATGAAAGAACTTATTGAAACAGTTTCAACAAGATCTAAACTATCATGTTGCTGTTCATCTGAAGCAACTTCAGTTTGTTCACGTGTTTCTCAATGCAGTGATCCAGAACACTGGCTATTCATTGCTTGCGTTGAGAAACACGTGATGGTGTCTCCGCGGTGTTGGATGTTTTGATTTCCCCGAGGTCATTCATCTTTATGTTTATAGTCTTTTCACTAGGCACTGCTCCTAATAGCCAGTTTCCTACTCCACACTGACGAGGGGCAAATACCCTGAAACAGCTGTCTGTGGATGGATACCATGTTTTGACATAGGTGGTTTTCCTTTATTGGATGCTGCCCTTCCCGTGGTTGTTCCTTCCAGGTGAAAGACCTGGCTATTCATTGCTTGCGTTGAGAAACACGTGATGGTGTCTCCGTGGCTTTTCTACATGCATTTAAGAAATGAAAGTCAATCAGTCTGAAAAATTGGGAAAACTTTGAAAGTGTCCCCAAGTGCAGTTGCAAAAATCATCAAGCGCTACAAAGAAACTGGCTCACATGAAGACCACCCCAGGAAAGGAAGACCAAGAGTCACCTCTGCTTCTGAGGATAAGTTTATCCGAGTCACCAGCCTCAGATATCACAGGTTAACAGCAGCTCAGATTAGAGACCAGGTCAATGCCACACAGAGTTCTAGCAGCAGACACATCTCTACAACAACTATTAAGAGGAGAATTTGTGCAGCAGGCCTTCATGGTAAAATAGCTGCTAGGAAACCACTGCTAAGGACAGGCAACAAGCAGAAGAGACTTGTTTGGGCTAAAGAACACAAGGAATGGACATTAGACCGTGTCTTTGTGCAACGCAGAAAAAGTGCGTGGATGGACTCTACATGCTTGGGGTCCCACAGTGAAGCATGGAGGAGGTGTGATGGTGTGGGGGTGCTTTGCTGGTGACACTGTTGGGGATTTATTCAAAATTGAAGGCATACTGAACCAGCATGGCTACCACAGCATCTTGTAGCGGCATGCTATTCCATCCGGTTTGCGTTTAGTTGGACCATCATTTATTTTTCAACAGGACAATGACCCCAAACACACCTCCAGACTGTGTAAGGGCTATTTGACCAAGAAGGAGAGTGATGGGGTGCTACGCCAGATGACCTGGCCTCCACAATCACCAGACCTGTACCCAATCGAGATGGTTTGGGGTGAGCTGGACCACAGAGTGAAGGCAAAAGGGTCAACAAGTGCTAAGCATTTCTGAGAACTCCTTCAAGATTGTTGGAAGAAAATTTCCAGTGACTACCTCTTGAAGCTCATCAAGAGAATGCCAAGAGTGTGCAAAGCAGTCAAAGCAAAAGGTGGCTACTTTGAAGAACCTAGAATATAAGAAATTTTCAGTTGTTTCACACTTTTTTGTTAAGTATATAATTCCACATATGTTAATTCATAGTTTTGATGCCTTCAGGGTGAATTTACAATTTTCATAGTCACAGAAATACAGAAAAATCTTTAAATGAGATTTGGTCTGTACTTAATCATTTTATGTGTTTGATCTTTATATGTATTTAACCTTTGTATGTTAAAATATACAAAAGTGTATGCAATCATACTATTCCTTAATTTTGTACTTTAAATAAAATAGCTTTATATCGCAAGTAGTAGCCTTCTTTAAAGCCATATCCGAACCTTAGTGTTAAAAACTTAGCAATACATGCATATCTATAGTATTTATTAAAGGGGTTGTCCAGTACTAGGACAAGCACTTCTTAAACTAAATGTTCGTCCCTGATAAAATAATAAAGCTTAAACTCAACTGCCATGCTGGCTTTGTTCCAGAGGAGTTGGCAGTCGCTGCATCGGCGCTGTGATGCGGTAGAATGACAAGTGATGCCCAGCTCCCAATCAGTGCTGGCGTCACTGTCTCCACATTCAGACAAACTGAACATGAAGAAAAAGTCCGGGATGAGCTGCCGCTCTGTCTTCCCCTTCATGTTCAGTTTGTCTGAAAGCGGAGATAGTGACGCCAGGTCTGATTGAGTGTCGGTGTCACAGCACCGCATCACAGTGGATAACCCCTTTAAATGTGTATTACAGCCATCAACCAAACACAGCTTAGAGATGTATCATGGCACAGGTGTAATGTGTTTTATGAAGTTTATCACAATCCTGTTTCAAGTTAGTCGGTTTTAAAAAAATTCAAAATTCAGGATAAAGGGAAACTCTGCTGTTATTGTACAGAAATTCACACTTGGCCTCACTGCACATTTAATGCTGTCGATCCTAAAAGTGAAGTTTGTCCAGAAAGACTGGACCTGGTCTTGTAGGGACCATATCAGCACATTAAGCAGCACAGAAGGGAGAGAAGGTAGATTCATCCAATAATATATAAGGGATCTAGGAAGCCAAAAGCATCATTACCCTCCACTTTCTCTTACAGGACTATCATAATATTTTTCTTCAAGTGATTTTCTAACTTGTCAGCACATTCTACATACACTGTCATTTTACTTTGTAATTTACAGATCTGGGCAGGTAATCAGGTCATCGTCTCCTAATCCCAGGAGGTAGGTGGATCCTCCAGGTTGTAAGATCTATAAAAAAGGCCTTCAATGCCCAAAGTCATTTGAACAGTTTTGGGTGGAGGACAATGTTGTGATCTAGAGGCAAAATGGTGATCACACAATTGTGATACGAGCAGACTACACTACCAATAAAGCAGCCACAGCCGGTGACTGAGAAGAATCTGTGAATTCCCTGCATTTAGTGGTTACTACTCACCTGGGTAGTCATATGTAGGAATCTCCTCTTTACACGGCTCATCACCCCTCACATATGTCTCTGTAGTATAAATATGGGTCAGATCTTCACCCTGAAACAAATATTGTAAAAGTCAGAGACAGATGGAGAAGTCACATCTATGATCAGCTCTAATCCTGCTATCTCCACCGTTCTCATTACACACGTATAAAATATATAATAATGCTGGATAAAACAACACCAAGCAACACCTCATGACACCTTCTCTCCATCTACCTGATGATCTTGAGGAACATTTGGATCTTCTTGTTTACAGTCCCGTGGAAGAGGACAGGGACATCTCTCTGGTGTTGTCCTCTTACTGGATACATCTGGAGGAAACACATACAGGGACTGAATTCATTCTTTACATACAGATAATTATAGGCCGTGTGTATTTAGTCCTGTCTATTACCTGGTGATGTGAGGGGCTGGGGATCCTCCATCATGACGTCCTTGTACAGATCTTTGTGTCCTTCTAAATACTCCCACTCTTCCATGGAGAAATAGACGGCGACATCCTGACACCTTATAGGAACCTGACACATACAATGATACCGTCATCCCCCGATTTCTTCACAGCGTTACTGTATAATGTCCCAGCATTCCCAGCAGTGTCACCTCTCCAGTCAGCAGCTCAATTATCTTGTAGGTGAGTTCTAGGATCTTCTGGTCATTGATGTCCTTATGTATCAGGGGGTGAGATGGAGGACCCATGATTGTGTCTGAGGGATGGGGAAGACTCCTGAGCCCAGGGTCCTGACAGCGCTCACTAGAGGTCTTCTTCACTACTGTATATTCCTGGATATGGAGAGACACATTAATAAATCTCACTACAGACATTTCCAGAGTCCTCACCTCTCCAGTTCTGTCCATCTCGCATTCCCCTAGATATGAATGATGAAATGTGATGTCGTCAGAATCTCTCACCTCTCCAGTAAGCCGGAAGAGGATCTCTAGGGTGAGGTGTAATATCCTCTCCGCCATCTTGTCTCTGTTCATATCCATCTTTGATGGGTAAATCAGGAAAATTATCTTAATACAGAAGATCTTCACTGAGAGGATCCGATATTGTAGAGACCTGAATGAGAAGATGAGCCGATGTAATATTATAAAAATCCTGTGTAATAATACAATTACTGGAGATAATAAGGGAAACATATGAGGAGATTTATTATTTTACAGTAATTAGTTTTCTTCTTTACATCCAGTAATAAAACCTATATATTTAGGCCACAGACAACAAGCAGCTTCTTCCTCGGAGTCGGCAGCTGAATACGTTTCTCATAGACTCATCTTCCATAACGCTAATTCTCGTCTCATTTACCGACATTGGAATCGGCATTAGTAATACTGCAGGAGATATTCATTACACGTGACAGGAGAAATAACGACTTCATGATGAGGACGACATATTCATCTTCTACTACGGCTCTAGAAACAGATTTGTCCAGAGTCGGTCACTGACTCCATCCCCACCGGCCTCTATATGAAGGTTTCCCGTCTTCCCCGCACTGTAATCTTCTATCACGTTAGATCTCAGGTCTGATTCACACACAGAAGTTTGAGGCTTTTAGAAAAGATTATTTGTAAGAACAACAAGACAGGAGATATACGAGGCAAATGTCTCCATATTCAATGTTCTTTTTTTCTTTGGGATATGTTTTTTTTTTTTTAGCCTTTTGCCATAGGCTTCCATATATTACATGAAAAACACCCCCAAAAAAAGGTGTTAAAATGTAAAAAAATAAAACTGGTGATGGCGGTACTGTGGAAACATTATATAGTATGAAGGGATATGGTGATACTGTGACAACATCATTCAGTGTGTGTGGGGGTTGATGGGGGTATTGTGAACATTATACTGTCTGTATGGGCCAAGAAAGAGCCATCATACTGTGAGAGCCATACAGGTTTCGTTGGTTCCCCTTTTTCATAGTTGGGTCGTTTGTATCTATCAGCGAAAGAGGAACAAAACCATTGTGATTCTTATAAGGAGACAACACAAAACCCCCTAAATATAACATTTTACAACAACCCCACAATCTGTGACTCCTCAGGGTAAATCGCTCTCTCACCATTAGATTAGAGCTGATACTATGAAGATAAAGTGACTAAACAGACTTTGTGTCACCTCCATAAAGGGGCACTTTTCCGTGTTTGTGAGAACTGTCCGAGGATTATTAGAGGTGATCGTTTCCCCCCCATTAGAAGGGACACCTGTCGATATTGGGGTCTTTACCTGCTACAGTCCTGGTGGGATTTACTTGGTAAAGTGACTTGTGGTAAAGTGGATATTGGACAAATATCACCTTCAATTACCCTCAGACTGAAGGAACATCGCTCCTCTATTCAGCTTTATGGATCTAGGATTAAATCCACTGCGGCCCCTGCAAGAAAAGGATGAGAAAGAGCAGAAGTTGGGTGAGACCACGATGGCCGGACATTTCTCTGAGATGGTGATAAAAGTTCTGATCTCCGATGGTCGGTGTTAGAAAGGCTACCTCAGTGGATTCACAATCACAATGCAGGAAACTTCTACAGAGACGTGCTCTAGATTTACTCCCTGGAATCACTTTCTCCCAAAGGGAATCATGACATAAGAAGTAATCGCGATTCATATGAGCCCTTTTTTAGCCCCTTCCTCCTACTCCCCTCCCCATTTTTTTTTACCTTATAAACTACCAAATAATCACACCACACATATTGGATTGATTGGCCTGGCCACAGCAGCATTTTATTAACATTTATTACAAAACAGTGTAGGGTATGCGCACACGTTGCAGATTTCCTGCAGAACTGCAGCTTTTCTTTCCGCGCAGAAACGCTGCAGATCCGCAAGTGATTTACAGTACAATGTAAATCAATGGCAAAAAAAAAATGCTGTGCTGATGGTGCGGAAAAATCTGCACGGAAAGCGCAGCAGATTCAAAAAAGGACCATGTCAATTCTTTGTGCAGTTTCTGCACGCATTCCATAATAGAAATCAGGGGTAAAAAAAAAAAAGGGGTAAAAAAAAGGAAGAAATCTGCACAAAAATCTGCAACGCGTGCACATACCAAAAAAAGGCGCAGATTCTGACCTGCGTTTTCTGCCAAGAAATGCCAGTCAAATCTGCAATGTGTGCACATGGCCAAAGAACAGCCTCCCAGAAGGGGTTGTTATTGCAGCCCCAAAAACTATAAACAACAGGTTTAATAAGCCCACCTTATACCAGCTCAGAGGCACGTATTAACTAACCTGGCCAATGTCCGAAACAACTAACCACAGGCCCCTTTAATCCCTTTCCCAGGATTACTTAAACACTTGTCAAGTTAAATCCACCCAGGTGTAGTCCAGAGCCTCTTGAGATCCCCCCACCGATCCTCCATTAACCAACTCCACCAATTTCGAGGACCTCCTTGCATTGCCAATAAATGTAAACTTACTTTATTCCCATCTCTATGAAAAAACACCTGACAAATAAAACCACATCCATGAAAACATAGTATACAAATAGGGAGGGTGGGAGCTCTGGTAAGGGGTACCTAAAATGGTTGCCCCAAGGGAAATGGCTGACCCTCATATACTACTCCCCCTCCACACCTCTGACCTCTTCTCTCCGTTGGTCTGACCCCAACTCCACCTCTGCTATTCCTATTAATCTCGAACTTCACAATAACTGCCCAGCTCACTTTATTCCCACCTTAACCCCGTCATGTCGGCCTCCCTTTATGGCCAGGGGCCCAGTATGGCCTCATTTTCCTGAAGCCGAGATGCGAACTCGGCTTCAGGAAAATGGCCGCCGCGATCTCCATCTGCGCACGCGCGGCATCCCGCGGCCATTGTCCTCAAGCCCCGTGCAGCAGAGCGCTCCATCTGCGCACGCGCGGCCTCAGGAAGATGGCCGCCCCCACCGATAACCAGGGGAATAGCGCAGATCGCGCTCTTTTTCTTCACCTGCACAGTGGATTCGGCAGTTGGACATGCGCAAACCACTACGCCACCAACAGAAAGATAAGCAAGATCTGGGGGAAGAAACAGCGATGTCACCACGCCCATTTGACCAGACCAGCCTGATTGACAGGCGAAAACGGCGACTTTGGTAAGCTATTTCGGCAGCATAGGTGGGGAATCAGGGTACACAAAATACACTATTGTAACGCACAGCTCAGGCCCTATTTAACGGTATTTTTATCTCATACTGAAAAAATGGGGTGACAGGTTCCCTTTAAGTCCTACAGAAACTGTATAGAAAGAATCATTTCTAATTCTGTGTTTCTAGGACTCTTCTGGTGGGAATTGGCTGCAATATCCCCTGTGCAATATATTTCTAGTATTAATAGGTTATAATCCTGTCGCTCTATGGAGGTGCGGTGGTGGTTTGTTTCTTTCCCTTTTTTGTTGTTTGTGTAATTTATTATCTTTATGTCACGTATGTGTATTGGTTCTGACATTTGGTATCCCCTTGTCATGTGACAATCACGATATAAGAAACATCCAAGGGATATGACACATGCTTAAAAAGGCGTCAAACCCTGAAACATTGCAACATGTGTGTGTTCACACCACAACTCCCTTTCCATGATGTCCCCATGAAACGCTGCTTGTGCCGACAGCTGTGCTCCGCGAGACATGTGGAGCAGAGAGGACTTCAGTAATGTTCCTGAAATCACCGCACTCGCAGAGCGCAGCCTGACCGGGAGTGACCTATGTAACTTCTAATCTCAGGCTCCATAGGTTGTACTACAGAAATCGGTGCATGCCGTGGCAACGCCATGAACTACGTCGGAGCTGTGGAGATAATCAATTGGTAAATGATGGACTGTCTCTTGTCTTTATTATTTTCTCTCTTTTTATGTCTTTCAGTTTGAGATTTGTGTACTACTTCGAACCAGCATGACTTTTTTTAAATTAATAAATATGTGAAAAAGGGAGTGTGCTTTGTGTTTTTTTTTAGCTTACTGGGTTAGCAATGGTGTGTCTGATAGATGTCTGCAATGCTAACCCCTGGGAATGATGCCAGCTGACAATACACAGCTGACATAAACCCGTAAAAATATTACCCTGATAGCCAACACACCAGGGCAAGAACCAGGCAAAGTGCCAGAGTTGGCGGCTTTAATGTGATGCGTCAATTCTGGGACTGTTGCGGGCTGGTATTTATAGGCTGGGAACAGACCAATATCCATGGACTTTCTCAGCACGATAATATCAGCCCCCAGCTGCCTGCTTTACCTTGGCCGGTTATCAAAAATAGGGGGGATCCCACATCAGTTTTTTTAAATTAATTATTTAATAGGTTATTAAAAAAAGTTAAATACACTCTATAGTGCCACATGAAAGTGACAAAAGGGTGCAACTATATAATATTTAGGGGTGGCGAATATTAATCTAAGCTCTCCCTCCTATAACTGCTTCCTGAGGACGGTATACCGAGCATTGCGTCACCGAGTCTTCTATAAACCTGATAATGTGATGTGGTCGGCCAGTCAGAGAAATGCAGTAGTACACATGGCTACAACATTACCGTGTATGGCAGGCAATCGCCGCATGTTTGTTAGCTGTCTAACAGCAGCAAAACATGCGGGTCGGGGACTAGAGCACTCGAGATACTCGATTGAGTAGTGGAGAGCGGCTCCCTCATCACTAGTATCTACATTATTGTGCTGGAGCCAGGAGAGGAATCATCGCATTGTGGGAGAACTTCTCTGGGCTTCTGTCCGCTCATCCTGCAGGTGTCTGACTGGGTCTAATGTGGAACCAGCGAAGCCGCATTCTGTCCACAGCTGTTACCTCACTGTTCACACCACACAGAGACCCCAAAAGAGTCTCCTCAGTGCTGAAGGGGTTAATGTCCCCCCCAGTAATGTGGACTGTCCACCACCTACCTCCACCCGCAGAGCCGCACAACCACATACAGAATAATGGAGCCTCAAACACCGACCTCCACCCGCAGAGCCGCACTCCACATACCACATAGAGAATAATGGAGCCTCAAACACCTGCAGAGACGCACTCTACATATACACTCACCGGCCACTTTATTAGGTACACCTGTCCAACTTCTTGTTAACACTTAATTTCTAATCAGCCAATCACATGGCGGCAACTCAGTGCATTTAGGCATGTAGACATGGTCAAGACAATCTCCTGCAGTTCAAACCGAGCATCAGTATGGGGAAGAAAGGTGATTTGAGTGCCTTTGAACGTGGCATGGTTGTTGGTGCCAGAAGGGCTGGTCTGAGTATTTCAGAAACTGCTGATCTACTGGGATTTTCACGCACAACCATCTCTAGGGTTTACAGAGAATGGTCCGAAAAAGAAAAAAAATCCAGTGAGCGGCAGTTCTGTGGGCGGAAATGCCTTGTTGATGCCAGAGGTCAGAGGAGAATGGGCAGACTGGTTCGAGCTGATAGAAAGGCAACAGTGACTCAAATCGCCACCCGTTACAACCAAGGTAGGCCTAAGAGCATCTCTGAACGCACAGTGCGTCGAACTTTGAGGCAGATGGGCTACAGCAGCAGAAGACCACACCGGGTACCACTCCTTTCAGCTAAGAACAGGAAACTGAGGCTACAATTTGTACAAGCTCATCGAAATTGGACAGTAGAAGATTGGAAAAACGTTGCTTGGTCTGATGAGTCTCGATTTCTGCTGCGACATTCGGATGGTAGGGTCAGAATTTGGCGTAAACAACATGAAAGCATGGATCCATCCTGCCTTGTATGGAGCATCTTTGGGATGTGCAGCCGACAAATCTGCGGCAACTGTGTGATGCCATCATTTCAATATGGACCAAAATCTCTGAGAAATGCTTCCAGCACCTTGTTGAATCTATGCCACGAAGAATTGAGGCAGTTCTGAAGGCAAAAGGGGGTCCAACCCGTTACTAGCATGGTGTACCTAATAAAGTGGCCGGTGAGTGTACACGGCTGCTCTGTGCGCACAGGACCTGTGATGAGGTCACAAGAGGGGAGGAGTCAGGGGTCACATGATCAGGGGCCTTAGTGTATGCAGGACTCTGCTGTGCTGGTTGTCATGGTGCTGGATGAAGGGGAAGTTTATGTGTGGGGTCAGGAGGGGTTTACAGTGTGGATGTAGCAGAGCCATGTGTGTACACCAGGTGTACGGAGCGGAGCCATGTGTACGAGATGTACGGAGCAGAGTCGCGTGTGTATGAGGTGTACGGAGAGGAGACGCGTGTGTACGAGGTATACGGAATGGAGCCCTGTGCGTATGAGGTGTACGGAGCAGAGTCGTGTGTATGAGGTGTACGGAGCAGAGCCGCTTGTGTATGCAGCGGAGCTGTGTGTGTACGAGGTGTATGGAGCGGAGCCATGTGTGTACGAGGTGTATGGAGCGGAGCCGTGTGTGCGAGGTGTATGGAGCGGAGCCATGTGTGTACGAGGTGTATGGAGCGGAGCCGTGTGTGTGCGAGGTGTATGGAGCGGAGCCGTGTGTGTGCGAGGTGTATGGAGCGGAGCCGTGTGTGTGCGAGGTGTATGGAGCGGAGCCATGTGTGTGCGAGGTGTATGGAGCGGAGCCGTGTGTGTGTGAGGTGTATGGAGCGGAGCCGTGTGTGTACGAGGTGTACGGAGCAGAGCCGCTTGTGTACGGAGCGGAGCTGTGTGTGTGCGAGGTGTATGGAACGGAGCAATGTGTGTACGAGGTGTACAGAGCAGAGCCACTTGTGTACGAGGTGTATGGAGCGGAGCCGTGTGTGTATGAGGTGCATGGAGCGGAGCCATGTGTGTACGAGGTGTACGGAGCGGAGCCACGTGTGTACGAGGTGTATGGAGCGGAACCATATGTGTACGAGGTGTATGGAACGGAGCCATGTGTGTACGAGGTGTATGGAGTGGAGCCACGTGTGTATGGAGTGTATGAGGTTGTCATCCTGCAACAGTTTTGAATGGGATATAATAACACTGCCTGCTGACTCTTTGCTATAATTCATCTGTTGCATTGTATCCAGTACTCACTGCTGTACATTCATCGTGAGGTCTCTGTAGATGTTATCTGGTGAAAGGTGTTATAACATATAGTTGTAGCCAGGCCTAGTGTATTTGATCTTCTATCCACCCCCTGGTGTGTTGGCCAGCTGCTAATTTATCCCAAACCAGTAGTAGCATCCTTAGGGGTGCACGTGTGGGGTGCATGCATTCCACCCTTCAGCAAAGTATCCCTGTAGCTAAGTATCTAGATCAAGCAGTTAATTCAATGGCAGTTAGTCAGGGCAGGAGACAAGTAACCCACACTATATGCTCCCTTTTAACCATATGCCTTATTTCTATTTCCCTGTGTGCCCTCCACATCCACCGCCCCATCCCCTCTCCATCATGACTCACACACATCAGCCTCTCTCTGCTTCCCCCTCCCATGTACTGCTCTTATGCACTTCTCACCTTCCTGAAAAACCTCAGCCCATCTTGCCCAAAGACATTGAACAAAAAACAAGTCTTAATTTCAAGAACTACTTGCTCTTTCCACTGCTACTTATTTCAGGGGATATCTCCCCCAACCTCGGTCCACCCTCCACCAACCTCAACCCTTCCCCCACCTCACATCGAAACCTTGCTAACCACATTAACATCAGCTGTACTACTTCATCTCTTTCTTTTAATTGTGCACTCTGAAATCCATGGTCTGTATGAAATAAGCTTCCTTTCCTCCAAAACTACTTTATAATAAACTCTTACTCTGTTGGCCCTCACGGAAACCTGGATTCAGGATTCTGACACTGTCTCCCCTGCTGCTATTTCTCATGGCAGCTTACACTTTTCCCATTCCCTGAGACCCGCAAACAGACTTGATGGTGGAGTCGGCATACTCCTGTCCCCACAATGCACTTTCAAGCTCATCCCCCCAGCTCCATCACTCTCATTCCCTTCTTTTGAGATCAACACTATCAGGCTCTTCCATCCCCTCTCCCTCAGAGTAGCTGCCATATACCGTCCCCCAGGCTCACCCCCCCACTTCCTTGATCATTTCTCTGCCTGGGTGCCGCACTTCATGTCCTCAAAATTACCAACCCTTATACTCGGAGACTTCAATATCCCCATTAACAGCCCCACTTCCACATCTGCATCCCAGCTCCTAACTATAAAATATTAATATAACAATAATAAAAAATATAGATTACTTAATAGACTGTATATGCAGAGTCTAACTAGCAATCAGAGATTTTGGTTAGTGTGTGACAGCTATTTTGAGAATCTTGCTAGATACATCTGTTCTCTGTCATAACTATAGGCCTCTTGTCAGAACTGTCAAAATGTGGCTATTTGGAGATAGTAAATGGTTCTTTTAAAGGTCACAGGCTATATGCTTAAGTATTTCAAAATGAGGTAATGTACAAAACTAACATGCATATTCTGCAAGTTACTAGTGTTCTTCTAATATGGTAGAAGCACGAACACTGGATCAACATGTTAGGTCATGCTAGGCTATGGGTTGAACTAGATGGACTTAAAGTCTTCCTTCAACGTTAATAACTATGTAACTATATGAACATAGCGGCAGATCACGATATGTGGTTATGAGATAGGAAAAATATAAACCAATGTAAGTCTATGGGTCAAAATAGTATCTCAGCCGACCTAACTCCTACTGAGACAGATCTCTCATACCTTGAGAATCTCCAACATGGACCACATCATGCCTCAAGACCATATGTAAGACCAATGAATGCTTGTTTTCTCTTAGGCTACGTTCACGTTTGCGCCTTCGGGCGCAGCGTCGTCGACGCATAGCGACGCATGCGTCATGCGCCCCTATCTTTAACATTAGGGGGGCATGGACATGCGTTGTTATGCGTTTTCATGCATTTTGCGACGCATGCGTCGTTTCGGCACACCTGTCAGGGCGCGGCAGACACTACATGTTGCAGTTTTTCACCGTCATAAATTTTTTAAAAAACGCATGTGTCGCGTTTGCATCGTCTATGCGCCAAAACCCCCATTCAAGTCTATTGACAACGCAGAAGGCGCAAGTGCTTGCGTTGCAGCGCGTCGTGCGACGTATGCGTCCTTTAATTAAAAAACAAATAAGTGTCTAGACGGTGTCTAGACAGTGACAAAACAACTTATATACATATATAAAAAAAGGGATTGGCATTGTCTTTCAGTTGCCTGCAGGAAAGAACACGAGACAACATCTCTGATCTGCTTTCAAAAGCTGTAAGTATATAATTTCTCAGTGCATTTTTCTTCTTTATGTGTTTTATTTTTGCATTTTTAATGCAATTTGTGCAGGTATAATTTAATGTTTGCTCTGTACTTTAGTACGACTATGCCACTGTGGATCTTTTTTGAAAATTTGTGTTTTTAAATCTTGTTCTGATTTATTTCAGGCGTTATATGATGGTGTTTTCTTGTCTCTGGCCTTTTTTGTTTTTGGATTGGTTTTAATTTATTTTGGGTTGTTCTGTATATGTCATGCGTTTGCGCCACTGTGTTTTTAAATAGGATTTTCTTGTTTAATTTCTTGTTTATGTGGTTTTAATTCTGGTTTCTATTTCTGGGGTAACCGTATTGCGTTTTCTTGGCTCATATCTTGCTGTTTTTTTTTGTAAAGTATGGCGGTTATACCAGATTGCCTTTTCTTTGGCCTCTTTTTTTTTTTTCCTGTGTGTCTTTTTTTTTTGTTTACATTTAGGCCACGTTCACACGCTGCGGGTTCCTCTGCGGGTTAATCCCGCAGCGGAATTGAAAATCTGCAGGGCAAAACCGCTGCGGTTATCCCTGCAGATTTATCGCGGTTTGTTCCGCGGTTTCCGCTGCGGGATTACTCCTGTACTATTGATGCTGCATATGCAGCAATATGCAGCATCAATAGTAATGTAAAAAATAATAAAAATTGGCTATACTCACCGTCTGACGTCGCGATCTCCCCGGCGCTGCAAGCGGCTGTGCCGACAAGGACCTTCGTGACGTCACGGTCATGTGACCGCGGCGTCATCACGGTCATGTGACCGCGACGTCACCACAGGTCCTGTTCGGCACAGCAACTGAGACCGGACGCCACGGGCAGCGCAGAGAGGTGAGTATAGCATGATTTTTTATTTTAATTCTTTTTTTTTTACACCCAAATATGGTTCCCAGGGCCTGGAGGAGAGTCTCCTCTCCTCCACCCCGGGTACCACCCGCACATTATCCACTTAACTTCCCGCAACGTGGGCACAGCCCATGCGGGAAGTTAGCGGTTCAATGCATTTCTATGGGTGCAGAATCGCTGCGATTCTGCACCAAGAAGTGACATGGTCCTTCTTTTTTTCTGCAGAAAATCCGCGCGGATTTTCCACAGAAAAAAAGGATCGTCGGCACAGCGGGTTTTGTTTTCCATTAGGTTACATTGTACTGTAACCTACATGGAAAAAGGATGCGGACCCGCAGCTGCAAAACAGCTGCGGGTCCGCAGCAAAACCCGCAGCGTGTGAACATAGCCTTATGGTGTTTTAGAACCTACCAGGAACACAGAAAAATATACTGTGGTCCAAGAAGTGCCACAAAGATATTCATAAAAATGAACACATTTTATTTACATATAGATAAAAATACACTAGATACATACATTACATAAATGACAAGGTGCCTCTATACAACCAAAAGAATGCGGTCAGCACGAGTAAAACAATTATTATATACGCAATTCAATAGATCTGGGAGTGTAACAAATCCTTCTGCTGTACAATCATACACATAGTCTATTCAATTAAAGCGCTGCATATACACTCACCGGCCACTTTATTAGGTACACCATGCTAGTAACGGGTTGGACCCCCTTTTGCCTTCAGAACTGCCTCAATTCTTCGTGGCATAGATTCAACAAGGTGCTGGAAGCATTCCTCAGAGATTTTGGTCCATATTGACATGATGGCATCACACAGTTGCCGCAGATTTGTCGGCTGCACATCCCAAAGATGCTCCATACAAGGCAGGATGGATCCATGCTTTCATGTTGTTTACGCCAAATTCTGACCCTACCATCCGAATGTCGCAGCAGAAATCGAGACTCATCAGACCAAGCAACGTTTTTCCAATCTTCTACTGTCCAATTTCGATGAGCTTGTACAAATTGTAGCCTCAGTTTCCTGTTCTTAGCTGAAAGGAGTGGTACCCGGTGTGGTCTTCTGCTGCTGTAGCCCATCTGCCTCAAAGTTCGACGCACTGTGCGTTCAGAGATGCTCTTAGGCCTACCTTGGTTGTAACGGGTGGCGATTTGAGTCACTGTTGCCTTTCTATCAGCTCGAACCAGTCTGCCCATTCTCCTCTGACCTCTGGCATCAACAAGGCATTTCCGCCCACAGAACTGCCGCTCACTGGATTTTTTTTCTTTTTCGGACCATTCTCTGTAAACCCTAGAGATGGTTGTGCGTGAAAATCCCAGTAGATCAGCAGTTTCTGAAATACTCAGACCAGCCCTTCTGGCACCAACAACCATGCCACGTTCAAAGGCACTCAAATCACCTTTCTTCCCCATACTGATGCTCAGTTTGAACTGCAGGAGATTGTCTTGACCATGTCTACATGCCTAAATGCACTGAGTTGCCGCCATGTGATTGGCTGATTAGAAATTAAGTGTTAACAAGAAGTTGGACAGGTGTACCTAATAAAGTGGCCGGTGAGTGTATATAGATCATACAACAAATAATTTTGACTAGACCATCAATTGTCTGCCAAGCATATAATTAAAGCAGCAAAGCACTGCATAAATTGCAGCCACTTCATCTAATGCAGAGCGCTAAGACTGGTAGGCTAGATAGTGCACTACTCCAGATGTCTATCAAGGTTTTTTATCACATTCACCGCCATCTGCTAAACATCCCAGCCTATGTCATAGTGGCATGCATGGGGCATGCGGAGATGGCATGCCATTTGGCTGAGCACGTTGAGTGAAGACACGGAGCAGGTAATATGTATGGAGCAAGGGACACTTCACGTGAACCATCGGTATTTTGCTAATGGTATTGCCACTATGACATAGGCTGGGATGTTTAGCAGATGGCGGTGAATGTGATAAAAAACCTTGATGGACATCTGGAGTAGTGCACTATCTAGCCTCAGACCCATCAGACCAGGATAACACAACCGTGTGTGATGTGATCAACTCCTTCAACTTTGTTGCATCGCACATGGTTGTGTTATCATTTGGAAATGTACAATCTCTAACCTTTTTGTTGTTTGCATTCACAGTCCAGACAAGATGGCGTTCCATGAAGGACCGTTTCAATCAGGGCCTGCGGAAGGAGGAGGAACAGGCTCGAAGTGGTGCTGCTGCGCAAGGTCGTCAACCTACAAGTACACAAGGTTGCTCCAGTTCCTGAGACCGATCCTTGGCCGCCGATCGTAAGTATTTAATTATTGGTGTACCTAGTGCAACGCATCGGGTATTGCACAATATGCATGTCCACGTAGTATATTGCCCAGCCACGTAGTATATTGGGCAGCCAACTAGTATATTTCCCAGTGACGTAGTATAAAGCAGAGTCACATTGTATATTGCCAAGCCACACATGACATTTTTTCAAGTGATGTAGTATACAGCACAGAGCCACATAGTATATTGGCCAGCCACGTAAAATTTTTCCTAGTGGCATGGTATATTGCCCATCCAGGTTTGTCACAGTTTTTTAAAAAATAAAATTATTTACCGCGTGAGTCCTTGTAGTCCACGACAGGTTCCGGTCCCAGCCAGGGTTGGTCTGATCGCAGGACCTGTGATTACATCTCAGTCACATGACCGTAACGTCATGGCAGGTCCTGCGATCAGCGTAAAACATGGCGATCGTCACAAACGCCAACGGAGGGCAAGTATACCAGGGTATATTTTTTAATCAAATTTGTAACTTTAAATTGTTTAATATTGATGCGGCATAGGCAGCATCAATAGTAAATAGTTGGTGACACCAAGGTTTTGCGTCGACAATGGTTTGCGTTAACACCGGCCGTGTGTTTAGCGATGACAGTGGTGAGTATGCGGGCGACAGGCATTGACTGCGGGGAGGAGCGCTCATTTTATTCTGGACTGTGCCCATCGCTGATTGGTCGCGTCAGCCATGACAGGCAGCTGGCGAGAACAATCAGCGAATGATGAGTTAAGGACAGACAGACTGACAGACGGAAGTGACCCTCACAATTATATGTTAAATTATTTTATATTGTTGTGTGATGTAATGTTAACTTTATTATATTACACAGGAGTTGGTGTATGTGAAATGTTATTTTTTGAATACTAATGTTTTCCTTTTTTGTGTCCCCAAATAAAGCTGTTATATTTCAAACTCTATTTGTTTGTATTGTTCAAAATTAGTTTCTTGTGTTTTGTACACCTCATATATATGCAATGTCACTATTTTATCAATTTTTTATTCGCCTTTTTTTGGTGTCTCTCATTGTTCTATGAGGTGTTTACAAACACAAAGAGGATTATAACATCTTATAGTTTTTACAGATACAATAAGGTCATGGCTCAGGTGAGGTGGTTGCAATGGTCACGTGGCCAAGTGTCAACACTATTTGAATCAGGATGTATTTCAGCATCCTGACTTCAATAGATCGGCTCCCTCCTTGGCAAGCTATAACACTTGCCGACTACTTGCATATGGACCCGGCTTCCTGGTGTGCTGATGATGATCTGCATTTTTCCGGCACCGCAGCCGCATGTTCCAAGGCTGTGTGACAGGCACAACACATGCACAACCCAAGCCTATTTGTTGGCCTCGCCATGCATGTGTAGTGCCACGGCACATGCAGTTGCGGCGGGTGAAAAATGCTGATCAGCCAGCGAGCTCCATGAAGCCGGGTTCCATATGCAACTAGTCGGGAAGTTTTACAGTTTGCCAAGGAGGGAGCCGATCATGTTCGCTCAACTATAGAACACACGGCCATGTGAACATAAGTGGGGTGGTTTGGCGTCTATTTGGGAGCTGGGGATCACCTGAGTATATTTGGGAGCTGGTGATTACCTGAGTACATTTTTGGCGGTACACACTTTTAGACCAGTTGGTAGGAAAATGGACATTGGAAAAGTGTCAACATTTTTTTATTAACAACATTTGAAAAAAAAAGGGGAGCAGGTTTTGATAAGTTAAGGCACAATAAAGTAAGTTTATTCAAAACACACAACAGTTGAAAATCTAGGTAGATGACAAATTTGAAAGAACATTACATTAGGCACCTTTAAACTGGTTACATTTCATGGACACATTAGTGTTGAAAAATTTTATTATTGTCATTATATTCTTTTATTATAAGCACAATAAAGTTATTTTTCACTTAAAAGCAGAATAAAGTATAATGGTAAAACATAAACACTACACCATTGCATCTTGCCATGACACACGGCCAACATCAGAAACAAAATAGGAAGCAAATCGATCCCTCATCTGCCCAATTTCAACAGTTGTCCTCAGAGGATGATGTTGGTAATCGGGCAATGGGTTTGGTATGGGTTCATCTAGTTCCACGTTCAGTCTCTCTTTGGCAATAATATAATTGTGGAGAACCACACAAGCCTTCACCACCTCATCCACTGTCTCAATTTTCAGATTAATGGCGGATCCTAAAATACGCCATGTGGAGACCAGGATGCCAAAGGCGCACTCCACAGTCCTTCTGGCCCTGGACAGTCTATAATTGAAAATACTTTTGGTGTGGTCCAAGCCCCGACTGGAGTAGGGTTTGAGTAGGTTGGCACACATTTGAATTGCCTCATCCCCAACCACAACAAATGGCATTGCCGGGCCTTCAGTGTTGGGAAGAGGTCGTGGCTGGGGGAAATTAAAATTGTTCCCATATAACCTTTGGCCCATATCAGACTCTTTAAATGTCCGTGAGTCATTTGTATGGCCAAACGCACCAATGTCCACGGCGAGAAACCTGCAGTCCGCACCTGCAATTGCCATGAGCACGGTGGAAAAATATTTTTTATAATTAAAGAACAGAGATCCAGTCCTTGCAGGCTTTGTAATCCTAATGTGCTTCCCATCCACAGCTCCAATACAGTTAGGGAAAGAACACAGTTGTTCAAATTTTTGGGCGTTGGCTTCCCATAATTCAGTTGTTGGGATTGGTAAAAATTCATCCCGGAGATTGTCCCACAAAGCGCGGCATGTGTCGGCAACAATTCCAGAAAGTGTGGAGACTCCAATCCTAAATTGGAAATGCAGGGATCTTAAGGTCTCTCCGGTAGCCAGGAAACTGCCAAGCAGAAAAATAAAGAAATTTAATTAAAGTACATTTTTATATAAAAAAAAAATATTACCAAACAAAAAAATGGCAGAACATATGACAGTCGTTCAAATAGCTAAATTACGTACCGTAGAGTCACCAGCAGCCGTTCCTCTGCAGAAATTGATCTCTGGAGCTGTGTGTCCTGCCTGGTAATGGCTCCTTCCACAAGACGCAGCAGATAGCGGAAGCTGTCTTGAGACATCCTGGTATATTAAAAATATTTTTCCAGATTGTCATTTAGCTCGCCAAACAAACAATGGTAGGCTCCACGGCTCTCCAGGACTTCAACTATAGGGTGTAGCCAAAAGCGCCGATGACTCCTTCTCCGTTTTTCTCTTTTCCTTTGCTCGTAATAGGCAATAGCATAAGCATTAGCCAAGGCAAAATCCAACTCCATATTCATGTAGATACTGTCCATGGGACGCTCCATCATGATGCACCACAGCAAAATGTGAGGAATTCATCTCTGCCCGGGTATATATACACAAATTCCATTACACCCACCCTCTTCTAGCCATTGGTGGTCTTTATCTAGTGTCTAGACACTAAATTGGGGCTTTATGTTGTGCAATTGTGTAAAGAATGACATCACTTTAGGCCAACGCATGCGTCAGAAAACGCTGCGTTTTTGCAAAAAACGCAAGTTTTTTACAAAACAACGCAGCGTTTTCCGACACATGCGGTGACCGCATGCGTCAAAAAAACATGCGTTTTGCATGCGTTTACCATGCGTTATGCGTTGCGTCGACGACGCTGCGCCCAAAGGCGCAAATGTGAACGTAGCCTTACTTATTTTTTGTGTTCTATGAACTTATGAACATACTTTTCTTCATTTTTGTAATCACTTTTTGAATCATTAAACAAGATTTGTTTTATCCACACAATTCAATATTGCTTTCCTTTTTATCCTCACCGTGCTCTTACTTAAAAAAAGTAAGGAAGTGATATTTTTTTCTAGCATTATGGCGAGCCTCAGCCAAATCTGATTTTTTTTGTGCTATTTTGTGTGGATTCCTTTCCCTAAGGCTAGGTTCAGATTGCGTTAGGGCAATCCGTTTAGCGCTAAGCGCTAGCGGATTGCGCTAACGCAATGTCTTTTTAGGGGTCGCGTTAAACGTCCCCGCTAGCACAGATCCCCGATCTGCCAGAGCGGGGAACGGATCTCGGGTGCACCGCGGACACTGCAAGCAGCGTCCGAGGCGCGCCACAAAAGAACGGCACATCGCTAGCGCGTGCTGAAAATGGCACGTGCTAGCAATGCGCTTTAACATTGCTGACAAAGGGAGCGCTAACGGACGCGTTGCAAGGCGTTAATTTCGCCGTGCAACGCTGTCCGTTAGCGCTCACACAAAAACGAAATGAGAACGTAGCCTTACACACGGAGGAGGAGAGCTCTGCTAAACACCTATTGTTCAAGGTGTGGGAATTCTGTTATGGAAATTTGGTTTGGATAAATCTATCCCTGTGTGTGCTGTGGACGTTCCCAATAAGACTGAGTATTTTGAGCGCTCATCAAGACTGAGACTGTACACTATGGGGACAGAATAACATTCCATCAATACTGATGATTTATTGTACATACATGGTTTTATAATTGCATATAGAAAGGGGGTGGATAGGGGTGGTTAGTTAATTACCATATTGTCAAGCTCCTCTGTTATTGGTTATCTAAATATATATGGAATATTGTGATTAATGCACATATGAATGCTGATTAAGCAACTAAAGTGTAGCTGTCTCCGTTTTCTGCATAAAGGACAAAGTTGAGACATCTGATCATCACTTACAGTAGTACATCTGGTGCTGTTTCGCTTTTTGCTTGGAAAGCCTCAAACAGTCTGTCTGGCTTATATCAGTTTATGTCAGCCATTTTAATCAATTGGTTATAGTGTATATATTAGCTGTGAGTATATATGAGTTTATATGCAAGTGAGATCTATAGGAAATATATATATATATATATATTTCCATCACAATTCTACTATATCACATCACAAGGATCAAACAGAGTCTACAGAGTGAAGATTTGTGTCTCCAACCATAAAAAGTTGCATGTGTCCCATCTAGATGGAGGTCTGAGGAATCAGTAAAGACACAGAGGACCATCCATTGATGGTTGGGTCAATCCAGGAGAGGAAAATATATTCCATAGGTGAGAAAATTGATTTTATTCATGATTATTCTAAGAAAAGTAATATAGAGTTTAAGTTTGTTCATAGCTATACAGATTCACAATTATGGTCTAGTTTGTATAGCCAATGTGAAGCAGAGAATCTAAAATTTGATAAGAGGTTTTTCTCAGTAAAATAGTTACAGAGAAAGCTTCAAAATGTCACGCACATGGTCTGAGTGTACAATAATTTAGTCTTTGAGAAAACTGAAACATAAACACAAAGCATGTACTATCACACAGGACATTGGTCATACTGACAACCAAGGTGACACACGAGTCTGACGGGGATTACTTCGATTGTCCAAATTGTTTGGTGTTGTCAGAACATATTGTACAATTGGAAGATCAAATTGATACTCGAACAGAATTATTATCCAAATTGCACCAAGATATAAAAAAGGCTTCTGTTGTTACATGATCAAATCAACATGAAGACAATGCTGCCACATCATTTGTATCAGACACACAATATCCAGATATTTCAGTAGAAGATATACAGGCAGATGAACAACAACAGGAAAAATTCCATGACAGAGCAGTACAAATTAATCTGAAAATACACGATCAGTTAATGAAAATTGTAAAAGACATTCCAAACTTCAATGACAAGATGGATGCCTTATATAACGCGGACATTATTGAATCAAACACATATAACTTCAATCTTAATGATGAACAAAAAACAAGATATTCAGAGTATGGTTACCCTCACATAAGAGGGGGGGCTGTATGGGGCGCAGCTAAAAGGAAGCCCCTACATGACTGCGTTGCCATGGGGAGCAGTGCAGAATTTCTTGAAAGTTAAACTGGGGGCTCAGGATTGGTAGGATTGGAATTGGGCGGGGATTTTATGGGAATGGGAGGAGGGGGCTTGGGGAAAAGTGCGGGAAAGGGGTCAGTTTGTCAGAGACCGGCGAAGTGAGTGTACCTGCTGCCACAAGCTACTTACCATGGCCACCGTGGACAGCTTGGTTGCTCAGCTCCGCAGGCAGGCAAGATCCAGGAGGGCCGGATGGCTGGAGGAACAGCTCACTGGGCTGCTAGGAGGCAGTGGGAGCAAGGACAGCGGCAGCCGGGGCAGGAGTTCCAGGAGGTCGAGGCTGCCCGAGAGGCTGTCCCCGGATAACACAACGCGCGGCAGGCGCAGGCTGCGGAGCCCCTCCCGGGACCCTGCGGGGGCTGGGGGATACGGCGCAGCCACACCGCCCGCCCCCCCTCCGGCAGGAATCCACCCGGCGGCCCTGCCGGCGTGAGGCGACGAGGTGCTGCGGGAGCTGTGCAGGCGTGGCAGGACGCCGGCGCTGCACAGGATGTTATGGCCGCACTTCCGGTTCGGCCTAGCAGTGCTAAGTATCGGGATTAATAGCAATGTGTAAAATAAAGAATTAAAATAAAAAATATTGCTATACTCACCTCTCCGACGCAGCCTGCACCTCACCGAGGGAACCGGCAGCCTTCTTTGCTTAAAATGCGCGCGTTTACTGCCTTCCATGACGTCACGGCTTCTGATTGGTCGCGTGCCGCCCTTGTGACCGCGACGCGACCAATCACAACAAGCCGTGACGTAATTTCAGGCCCTGAATGCCTAATTCTAGGCATTCAGGATTTGAAAATTACGTCACGGCTTGTGATTGGTCGCGTGCCGCCCATGTGACTGCGACGCGACCAATCACAAGCCGTGACGTAATTTTTAAATCCTGAATGCCTAGAATTAGGCATTCAGGACCTGAAATTACGTCACGGCTTGTTGTGATT
Source organism: Ranitomeya variabilis (assembly GCF_051348905.1). Taxonomy (NCBI): domain Eukaryota; kingdom Metazoa; phylum Chordata; class Amphibia; order Anura; family Dendrobatidae; genus Ranitomeya; species Ranitomeya variabilis. Next base: position 701,396,912 of record NC_135235.1, on the reverse strand, counting down.
GGTCGCGGTCACATGGGCGGCACGCGACCAATCAGAAGCCGTGACGTCACGGAAGGCAGTAAACGCGCGCATTTTAAGCAAAGAAGGATGTCGGTTCCCTCAGTAAGGTGCAGGCTGCGTCGGAGAGGTGAATATAGCAATATTTTTTATTTTAATTCTTTATTTTACACAGTAATATGGATCCCAGGGCCTGAAGGAGAGTTTCCTCTCCTTCAGACCCTGGGAACCATCAGGGATACCGTCCGATACTTGAGTCCCATTGACTTGTATTGGTATCGGGTATCGGTATCGGATTAGATCCGATACTTTGCCGGTATCGGCCGATACTTTCCGATACCGATACTTTCAAGTATCGGACGGTATCGCTCAACACTAGTCATTACGTGTTGGCGATGCCAAGAACCTGGACATGTGGTTGCTAATTGCCCTCTAACAACAGAACCCATGGACTGCGGGTATACCCGTCGGGTGTCAATGTATGCCCAGCCAGTCTGCATTGCCACTACAGACCCTGCCGGTACCGAACCTCAGCTGTGTAGAGTACTCGTTAATGGGTACCAGACGGATGCTCTCTTGGACTCAGGGAGCTTGGTGACCCTGGTACACGGGTCCCTGGTTGCTGGGGACAGTCCTAATGGACGAAAGGTGGGGGTAGTGTGCATACATGGGGACCTCCAAGAGTACCCGACTGCGGAGGTCACTTTCTCCACCCCATGTGGAGAGATAAAACATGTGGTGGGCGTGGTAAAGACTCTTCCGTATGGGACTGTGATCGGTAGAGACTTGCCCCTGTTCTGGTCCCTCTGGGAGAACAGAGTTAACCCTCTCAGGGTAAAAAGCATTCCAGGTGCAGAACCTGAAGATCCCGAGTCAGGGATACCTGCCGTAGGGGTCGCCACGATAGGGACAGTGTGTGTTAACCCGATAGGTTTCCCCTAGAGGTGTTGGCAGGAGAAGTGGAAGAGAATGCACCAGTTCCTGAGCTGGAGGTGTCACCTGGTAAGTTTGGGACTGCCCAGCTCCAGGATCCCACTCTGACCCGGGCAAGGGAAAGAGTAATCGAAGTGAATGGGGTGGCACAACAACCTGGTGCAGAAAAGGAGTTTCCCCGGATGATGATCAACCAGGAGTTACTGTACAGGGTTGATAAAATCCGGGATGAGGTGGTGGAACAACTGGTAGTGCCCCAACCCTATCGTCGGGCGGTGCTCGACATGGCTCACACTCACATGTTGGGGGGGCACTTTGGGGCCAAAAAGACGTTAGAGTGCATATTACAGAGGTTTTTTTGGCCTGGTGTCTACGCTGAGGTTACAAAGTACTGTGACACATGTCCTGAGTGTCAACTAACCTCACCCACCACGAACTACCGGAGTCCGTTAGTGCCTCTACCCATCATAGAAGTACCTTTTGAGCGGATAGCGATGGATCTGGTAGGACCAATAGTAAAATCCGCCCGGGGCCACCAGCACATATTAGTAGTTTTAGACTACGCCACCCGGTATCCAGAGGCAATACCGCTCCAGCACACTTCGGCTAAACTAATAGCCCGTGAACTGTTTGCCATATTTTGTCGCCTTGGGCTTCCCAAGGAGATCCTTACAGATCAGGGAACCCCTTTTATGTCTAAAGTGACTAGGGAGCTATGTAAATTGCTCCAAATTAAACAGTTACTTACGTCAGTGTACCATCCACAAACCGATGGGTTGGTCGAGAGGTTTAATAAGACCCTCAAGGCCATGCTCAAAAAGGTGGTCGCCAAGGATGGGAAGGATTGGGATATGTTATTGCCATATTTAATGTTCGCCATATGCGAGGTACCGCAGGCGTCCATGGGGTTCTCCCCGTTTGAGCTATTGTATGGCAGGCACCCGAGGGGACTGCTGGATGTAGCCAAAGAGATGTGGGAACAGGAGCCCACTCCACATAAGAGTGTTATCGAGTATGTGGCAAGTATGCAGGATCGGATTGCGGTCATGCAACCCATAGTAAAGGAGCATCTGTTGGATGCCCAGGCCGCTCAGAGCCGTACATATAATAAAAGGGCCACAGTCAGGACCTTTAAAGAAGGAGACCGGGTGTTGGTACTAGTACCCACCCCAGAGAGTAAACTCATGGCCAAGTGGCAAGGGCCTTATGAGATACGGTGGGGGAAGTGAATTACAAAGTGTACCAACCCGGGAAAAGAAAACCCGAGCAGCTGTACCATGTAAACCTGCTAAAGGCCTGGAAGGACCGAGAATGTTTGGTCACAGAAGCAACTACGGTCATACAATCGGAGGTCCCTCTGGCACTCGCCAAGGACACAGCCGGGTGTGAGGTAAAAGTCAATGATGACCTCACAAAACAGCAGCGGCGGGAGGCTCGAGCTTTGGTACAGCAGAATATGGATGTATTCTCAGAGCTGCCGGGGCGAACCTCAGTGGTTTAGCATGACATTGTCACTGAGCGACGGGTAAAGGTGCGGATGAAACCCTACCGAGTGCCAGAAGCCCGAAGGCAAGCCATCGCGGCCGAGGTAAAGCAAATGCTTCAGTTGGGAGTCATTGAGGAGTCCCGAAGTGAGTGGGCTAGCCCCATTGTACTAATACCAAAACCTGATGGGTCATTACGCTTCTGTAATGACTTTAGGAAGTTAAATGAAGTGTCAAAATTTGACCTGTATCCCATGCCACGGGTGGACGAGCTAATTGTGAGACTGGGGAAGGCACAGTACTTCACCACGCTGGATCTCACGAAAGGTTACTGGCAGGTTCCCTTAACAGAGTCAGCGAAAGAAAAGACTGCTTTTATAACCCCAGAGGGTCTCTTTCAATACGTTGTCTTACCTTTTGGGTTACATGGGGCTCCGGCCACATTCCAGAGGCTGATGGACATTGTGTTAGCGCCACATAGAGATTACGCATCGGCCTATTTGGATGACATAGTCATCTTTAGTACTGACTGGGATACCCACCTGTCCCAGGTACAAGCAGTGCTGGAGTCTCTTAGAGTCGCAGGGTTAACAGCAAACCCAAAGAAATGCGCGATAGGTCTCACGGAAGCCCGGTACTTAGGGTACGTGATCGGCCGAGGGGTTATCAAACCTCAAGTGAACAAAATTGAGGCCATTCAAAACTGGCCCAAGCCCTTAAGTACCAAACAAGTGAGGGCATTCCTTGGCATCATTGGGTATTACCGTCGATTTATACCCAATTTTGCTGGTAAATCAGCTTCCCTAACGGACCTGTTAAAAGGGAAGAAAACGGTGATGGTCAAGTGGAATCCTCAAGCTGAGGAAGCTTTCCAGTCTCTGAAGTCAGAGTTGTGTGGACAGCCGGTCCTCATCAGCCCCGACTTCAACAAAACCTTTATTGTGCAAACCGATGCCTCCGAGGTAGGCTTAGGAGCGGTGCTGTCGCAAGAGGTGAACGGGGATGAGCATCCAGTCACCTATTTAAGCAGGAAACTGACCCCGGCAGAGAAAAATTATAGCGTAGTGGAGGAGTGCTTGGCGATTAAATGGGCCTTGGAGTCCCTGCGCTACTATTTGCTCGGGCGTCAGTTTCGGTTGGTAACGGACCATTCACCCCTTGTCTGGATGAGAAATGCAAAAGAGAGGAATGCCCGAGTCACCAGATGGTTCTTGTCCCTACAAAACTTCAGCTTTTCTGTGGAACATCAGGCTGGGAAATCACAGGGAAATGCGGATGCCCTGTCACGGGCACCATGTATGCTGACAAATGTTCAACCCCACAAGTCTGAACAGAGGGGGGGGTATGTAAGGCAGTGACTGGTGTCATATGCGAGAGTCGCTATGTATCCTCCAGGATGTGCTTTGAAGCACATTAGATCCGCTGGAGTGCCCTGTGCTCACAGCAGGTTTGCCTGTGAGACACAGGGAAGAATAAAAGTGAGTGTGAACTGGATCAAGTTATTTGACCCAGAAATTATTCAGGAAAACCCGGTATGGGCTTTTATTTTTGAAACGGACTGCAGGAAGGCAGTGGGGCCGGTTCGTTTCCTCCAGCCCAGATCTTATAGTGGCCCATGGCCATAGAATCTGGAGGAAAGGAAAAAAAACCCTGCAAGAGAGTTTGGGTGTGTCAGTGTTGGTCTGGGAGTCAGACCTAGCAGGAGCTTTATGAGGAGCTCTGTCCGTGTGGTGCAACACGGGCCAGGCAAAGCCTAAAAAGCCTGACACCCCAGCGTACACGGTGGTGTATTACGTTCACGGCAACGGATTGTGGACTGTCGTTATTTTTCCTGGCTGCATACTGAAAGACTTGTTTGCTTATTTTTCCGGTTTGTGAGTATGCTGTGAAATAAACAAGACTTTGTTTGAACTTTATATGGGTCACTGCCTATTCACTGCACAGCAAGGACATCGCTGCATCACAGTATGTAGTATGTATGTAGCATGTATGTATGTTGTATGTATGTGGTATGTAGTATGTATGTATGTAGTATGTATGTAGTACATTGTATGTATGTTGTATATATGTATGTAATATGAATGCAGTATGTTGTATGTAGTATGTATGTAGTATGTTATATGTATGTATGTAGTATGTATGAATGTATGTAGTATGTATGTAGCATGTTGTATGTATGTAGTATGTATGTAGTATGTATGCATATATGTAGTATGTATGTAGTATGTATGTAGTATGTATGTATATGTTGTATGTATGTTGTATGTACGTTGTATGTATGTAGTATGTTGCATGTTGTATGTAGTATGCAGTGTTTTTTTATTTTATTTTTTTTACATTCAACACAGTATCCGGATGATGGGACTACTATTGTCCCATCATAGGCTAATATGTCAATCACTGCCATTGTAGCAGTCATAGCCCGATGGGACTACAAGATGATGCCTGCACACCCACACAGACCCCCGGCAGGCCACACAGACCCCCCGAGAGGCCCGTACAGACCCCCGGCAGGCTGCACAGACCCCCGTCAGGCCGCACAGACCCCACGAGAGGCCCGTACAGACCCCCAGCAGGCCGCACAGACCCCCGGCAGGCTGCACAGTCCCCAGAGAGGCCCGTACAGACCCCCGGCAGGCCACACAGACCACCGGCCGGCCGCACAGACCCCCAAGAGGCCCATACAGACCCCCGGCAGGCCCGCACAGACCCCCGGCAGGCCCGCACAGACCTCACCACAGTCACGCACAGACCCTGCCCGCACACACACACAGACGCAGTCTCTGCCCACGCACTGCTCACACTCTCATTATAGTGCATCATTGCACTATAGGAACTTCCGATTCCGGTATCCGATATCTTAAAAATATCGGAACTCAGTATCGGAAATCTGATACAGCAAATATCGGCCGAAACCCGATATTTGCAGTATCGGAATGCTCAACACTAGCAGAGACGCACGCGATCCCTCCATGACGCCACATAGGCGTCACAGGTCGGATTGGCACCGACTTTCATGACACCTACGTGGCATTACAGGTCGGGAAGGGGTTAAAAAGAACATTGGTCTTCTCACAACTCCTCCATCTTACTGACAATCAGAGACTAGTCCTACACCCCATCCATTGGAATTTGTGACTCGTTACATTGGATGACTGTGGAAGACCATTTATCACAGGAAATTTATCAGGATAGAATGTTGTATTTCTTATTGATACAGGAGCCCAATTAAGTGTTACAAATCTTGATTTGAAGTTAAAACCAGATTCATTAGTTTTTACAATTGTTGGTTTTAGTGGAAAAGGTGGAACTAAAGCAACCTTAGTTACCAATGTGACATTGGAAATACCTATCAAAACAGGAATTGACATTTGGTATTGTCGTGATTCTGAAAATATACTTGGCACAGATTTTGTGTAGAAATTCAGATGGGTAGTCGATCTAGAAAATCAAGTGATCTGGAAATATTCTAATGGTTGTAAACCTGTAGTCATTGACCCTAGTGATTATAGCCATGTTGGAAGTATTTGCATAAATGATGTTGTGTCAACAGATCATTTGTGGCCTGAAACTGGTGGTGATGAGGTATTGACAAAAACTGTACAGCTTTTTCCTTCTCTTTGGGCTCAGTTAAGGAATGAGGTTGGTGCAATGAGGGATGTTGTTGTAAATGTGGAAGGGCGAGATCCTCCATCACAACGTCAGTATAAATTGCCTCCAGAATCAGTTGAGTCTGTCATCAAAGATCATACAGGAATTGTTAGATCAAGGTGTCATCCGAAAGGCTAATTCTGTTAGTAACAATCCTTTGTGGTGCATCTTGAAATCTGATGGTTCTTATCGAATGATATTGGATTTGGGGATGTTAAACAAACATACTCCCAATGTAGCACCCATTGTTGCAGATACTCATGACATGATGGCAAGGTTGACTGCAAAGTCAAAATAGTTCTCTGTACTGGACATTAGTAATAGGTTTTTCAGTATACTTCTTGAAAAGAGTTGTCAGTACAAGTTTGCATTTACTTTCTTGGATAAGCAATATCTGTTTTGCAGGTTACCTCAAAGAGTGCGTTTGTCACCTAGTGTTTTCCATCAGGCGTTCGAATAGGTATTATCTAGATTTTCTAGGCCTGATTGTATTTTGCAATATGTGGATGATATTCTGTTGTCTTCTGATGATAAAGAATCACATGTTTCTCTTCTGACAGAATTGTTTGAGCTGCTGCATGATGCAGGGTTGAAATTGAACACCAAAAATGTCAAATTGATGCAGACCGAGGTCAGGTTTTTAGGAGTGTTGTTGAGTTCAGGAAAAAGACAGCCACTGCAGGAAAGAATGCAGGCAATTGCTTCTCTACCAATTCCAACATCACACAAGGCATTGTGACATTTTTTGGGTCTTATGAACTTTTCAAGGGACTTCATTGAGAATTTTGCATATGAGGCCAGGCCTTTGTATGATCTTTTAAAAGGTGAAAATAGTGATTACTTTGGTTCTTGGGGTGATGAACAACAGACCTCATTTGAACAATTGAAAATTAATTTACAAAATGCACCTGCTTTGCCCACAGTAGATCCTTCGGCTCCATTTGCTTTGCAAGTACACACATCAGAGACTTCTGTGTCTGCTGTGCTGCTACAGTTGCATTGAGAAGAGTGGAGAATTTTGGGTTATTTTTCTAAGCTTCTCTCACCTGATGAAAGAGGTTTTGAGACCTGTGCAAGACACTTGGTAGGTGTGTACTTTGCAGTCAAAGCAGCTGAACAAATTGTTGAGTTCAACAAAATCACTTTGCAAACTCCTCATTCTACACTAAAAACTTCTCTTTGAGAATAATATCCCAGGTGTATCACATCAGAGATTTGCTCATTGGTTAGTGTCATTGTCTCCCATACAAATTGAGGTAGATTATAAAGCCAAATATGTTCTTCTTTGGTTGATGCAATATGAAGGACAAACTCATGATTGTTTACAGTCTTTTCAGGATCCTAGTCCATCGCTTTTCAGACAGAAGGCAGAGGCAACAGATGAACCAATTTTTGTAGATGGTTCCAGAAACTATTCAGATGGGCACTACTATTCAGGATACGCCATTTTTTATCCCAAAAGAGGACAGGTTGTAAAACACAAATTACCAAGTCATTTTTCAGCTCAAAGGGCAGAGCTAGAAGAGGTAAAAATGGTACTACAGCTGAACAAAGCTGATTATCAGTGTCCCATTGTAATCTACAGTGATAGCTCCTATGTTCTTAGATCACTGACAGATTATTTGCCAGAAAAAAAGGTTATGTAGATTCTTTTAATAAGACTCTTGCTCATAGTGACTCACTGAAAACAATTTTTGAGATAGCATCAAAAAACCCTAATGGTTTTGCTATTGTCAAAGTCCCTGCCATAAAAAACCTGATGATGAATTATCTGTTGGAAATGCAACCACAGATATGTTAGCCAAAGAGGCATCCCTGACAAGAGAAGAAGTGTTTGTACCTGAACCTCTAGAGGTTTCAGCAGTTCAAAGAACAGACACGCATATCCCTTCTTTTGTGGAAGAACAAGAAAAAGACACATCTCTTGTTTCCTGGGTTGATCCAAAACCTCCCTTTGTTTGTGAAAACAGGGTTTTGTGTCATGACTTAAATGGGGAGTTGCATCCTGTTGTACCAAAACATGTACAAGTTTAGTTCACAAGATATAATCATGAAAGTTTGGGTCAACAGAAATTGTTAGGCCTTCTCAGAGAGATATTTTACTGGAAAAAGACTGATTGTGCTGATGGAAAAATCTTTGCAAATTCAACACAATCTCTTTTTTTGTCTCAAGTATAGCTTCACAACGTCTATCAGCTTGCATTTGTTCATGTCCCAAAAAATACATTTGTTATATCTTTGGATCTTCATTTGCTAAGGGAAGCATTGAACCGATTTTGTGATATATTTGGCCTTGGACTGTAAAAGTTGGCATAAATCCTGCTTCCTGGAGTACAGCTGTCATACCAAAGGATGTCATTTGGAAAGATGAATTGTATCTCCTATTATTCTGCAGAAAATGCTTGGACTCGGGAGTTGTTCCTGACATGTATGAAAGCAATGGTTCAGGAGGTAGATCTAAAGGTGGCAAACTGACGTTACCATTAGAGCAGAAGCACATACCAAGCGATTCCAAGTTAAACTTCTCTGCTTGACAATGTTTGCATATTATGTCCATTTTACCAATTATGACTTTCTGATGTGACCTATAGTCTTGAATTTGGTTGTAGTAAAATGATTCCAACCTTAAATCAGCCTGCCTACATCTTTGCACACGTTGCATATGTCGTATGCGGTCATTTTCACAGCGTTCATCCTTTTGCTCAGATGTTGCCATATTCCTTGCTTCAGCCTGCCTTATCCGATTCTTGGGAAGATGACATTCCCGTTGCTCTGATGTCTCAGCTGCCTTACATTTAGCCTGTCTCATACGTTTCTTTTCAAGCCGAGAGTCACGTTGTTCACTTGTCTCAGATCTTTGACACAATTTTGCTTTCTTAGCTTTTGGATGAACTTGCCCAATAGATGGTCGTTTTTGGGCGGCATTTTAAAAAACAGTCCTTAGTATTATGACCCTTTAGTATTCACCTGACACTGATAAGAGATGTAATAGGATGAATAGTAAATACAGAGCAGCCCTCACTGTTATGATCCGGTGACCTAGGAGCCGCATGAGACTTTCTCTGGAGAAGGTGGTACCTGTACTGACCACAACCCTAAACTGACACCGCAACTAGAAGTAGCCGTGGGGTGTCCCTAACACATCCTAGACACCTCGACACAGCCGGAGGACTAAATAACCCTATAGATGGAAATGGGAATTCTATCTTGCCTCAGAGCAGAAACCCCAAAGGATAGGCAGCCCCCCACAAATATTGACTGTGAATATTAGAGTAAAGACACACACAGGCAGAAAACAGGATTTAGCAAAAGAGGCACTTCTAGCTAAATAGTAAAGGATAGGACAGAGTACTAAGCGGTCAGCATTAAAACCCTAAAAATATCCACAGCAGATAATACAAATATCCCACATCTAACTAAAGACATAGAATGTATATCTGCATCTCCAGAGAATCCAGCATGACTGAAAAAATCCAAACAAGTCTAAGCTGGACAAGAAAAAATAAAGAATGGTTCTGAATTGTAAAGCACACAGCGTGTGTACTGCAGAAAAATAAACCAGACACTTATCTTGGCTGAATTGGCAGCAGGGCAGGAGGAACCAGACAGAGATGTAATCCCTCCAAGAACAATGGACAACTGGCAAGGGCTAATGGATCCTGCACACCTAAATACCCCAGCAGTGCTGAAATCAGCAGGAACACCTGCCCAGGATTTACAACCCAGAGACAACTGCATTACCACCAACAACCACCGGAGGGAACCCAAGAGCAGAATTCACAACACCTCACACAGTTACTATGACCTGAAGGAGCTCACATCTCAGTAATGAAAACCGCCTCACAGGCCGACTTATCTAGTTGCCCATAGCAACAAATCAGAGCTCAGCTTTCACTTTACCTCAGCAGCTTCAGTGACAAAAGCTCCCTGTATAGTAATCAGTAATGACAATCTTACTATGAGGCATTTTTCGCCTGATCAATATTACTGCTCAGTAATGTTGGTCCGTGTGCGTAGGGTGCATCCATCTGAGTGTGGTTGTATGTGTGTGGTCCTTACGTGCATGTGTGTGTGGGGTGCATGTGGTATTTATGGGGTTTTGTTGAGGTATTTATGGGGTGGTGTATTTGTGGGGTGGTGTTTGTGTTGTGTGTGTCTAGAGTGTTCTGCTGTTTGTGTGGTGTGTTGTGGCATTTGTGTGGTGGTGTGCTTCTGGGCTTGGTGTATGTGTGCTGTCTGTGTGATGTTTGTATGGTGCTTGTGAAATGTTTGTGTGTTGTGTGTCGTGGTGCGGCCCATTTAGCAGCGCCGTCGGTATAATCCATCCCTGTCAGACACAACTGTTGTTTTCCCCTCAGCGCTTTTACTTTCACCTTCACATCTCTCCATTATATGTTTGGGTCCTAACTTCAGGGGCCCCAATCTCATGACAGGGGGACGTTAGCGATATTTAATGTGCGCAGTATTCTCTCGTGGGTGGAGAGGGGGCATGCCAAATTTCACCCAAATCAGTCTAGAACTGTGGATTTGTATAGAGCGGGCTACTACAGATTTTGAGTTTTATGTATAGATACCTGTATGTCATCTCCCCCCGGGCCCGGATTTAGGGGGGCCCGGGCCCTGGGCCACCCACCAAGCGGGGGCCTCCCACCAATATAGGGATAAATATCGCAAAACATGTAAAATACATGTCTCTTTGCTGTGAACCGTTTCTAATGATAAGGAACATTTAACAAAAGAGAAACTATTGAAAGTGTAGGGACCTGGCTACGGTCCTACATCTCAGTGGCTGACGCAGAGCGGCAGAGTCATGGCATCTGACCTGCATCAGCATCCACTGACCTGGCTAGCCCAGCCAGACTTCCTTAGTACCCTCCCTGTACCTAATGCTTAGCTTATGGCATGCGGCAGCCTTCTCCGATCCCAACAGAAGCTTCTAGGCGCTCCCTATTCAGCTATATGATTGCTCCCTCGGATTAGATCAGATGAGAGTTTGTTCAGCAACCTACGAGGAAGGAGGCGGAGCTACGATGTTGGCGTGAGAAGAGTATTCTCCACTGTGGAGCGCGGCTGCACTTCACTCTGGATCTTCAGTCACTGAAGATCCAGAGGTGAAGTGGTTCAATCTTCACAGTGTAGCGGTGGGTGAGTATGATCTCTGTGTGTGCCTGTCTGTCTGTGTCTTTCTTGCAGCTCCTGTCCTACATAGTACCATACTGTATATACAGGTCCACACTATATCCTGCATTATAGTGTGTCTGTGTATACTGTTGTACAGTGCCTTGCAAAAGTATTCGGCCCCCTGGAACTTTTCAACCTTTTCCCACATATCATGATTCAAACATAAAGATACCAAATGTAAATTTTTGAAGAAAATTTATTGGTTATTTAAAATTTTTGTGGAAATTCAAAAACTGAAAAGTGGGGCGTGCCATACTATTCGGCCACTTTACTTTCAGTGCATCAAACTCACTCCAGAAGTTCATTGTGGATCTATGAATGATCCAATGTTGTCCTAAATGCCTAATGATGATAAATATAATCCACCTGTGTGTAATCAAGTCTCCGTATAAATGCACCTGCTTGTGATAGTCTCATGGTTCTGTTTGAAGCACACAGAGCATCATGAAGACCAAGGAACACAAAAGGCAGGTCCGTGATACTTTTGTGGAGAAGTTTAAAGCTGGATTTGGATACAAAATGATTTCCAAAACTTTAAACATCCCAAGGAGCACTGTGCAAGCGATCATATTGAAATGAAAGGAGTATCACACTACTGCAAATCTACCAAGACCTGGCTGTCCCTCTAAACTTTCATCTCAAGCAAGGAGAAGACTGATCAGAGATGCAGCCAAGATGCCCATGATCACTCTGGATGAACTGCAGAGATCTACAGCTGAGGTGGGACAGTCTGTCCATAGGACAACAATCAGTCGTACACTGCACAAATCTGGCCTTTATGGAAGAGTGGCAAGAGGAAAGCCATTTCTCAAAGATATCCATAAAAAGTGTCGTTTAAAGTTTGCAACAAGCCACCTGGGAGACACACCAAACGTGGAAGAAGGTGCTCTGGTCAGATGAAACCAAAATCGAACTTTTGGGCAACAATGCCAAACAATATGTTTGGCGTAAAGGCAACACAGCTCACCACCCTGAACAGACCATCCCCAAACATGGTGATGGCAGCATCATGGTTTGGGCCTGCTTTTCTTCAGCAGGGTCAGGGAAGATGGTTAAAATTGATGGGAAGATGGATGGAGCCAAATACAGGACCATTCTTGAAGAAAACCTGTTGGAGTCTGCAAAAGACCTGAGACTGGGACGGAGATTTGTCTTCCAACAAGACAATGATCCCAAACATAAAGCAAAATCTACAATGGAATGGTTCACAAATAAACGTATCCAGGTTTTAGAATTGCCAAGTCAGAGTCCAAACCTCAATCCAATCGCGAATCTGTGGAAAGAGCTGAAAACTGCTGTTCACAAACGATCTCCATCAAACCTCACTGAGCTCGAGCTGTTTGCCAAGGAAGAATGGGCAAGAATTTCAGTCTCTCGATGTACAAAGCTGATAGAGACATACCCCAAGCCACTTGCAGCTGTAATCGCAGCAAAAAGTGGCGCAGCAAAGTATTAAGTTAAAGGACCCGAATAATATTGCATGCCCCACTTTTCAGTTTTTGAATTTCCACAAAAATGTAAAATAACCAATAAATTTCGTTCAACTTCACAATTGTGTTCCACTTCTTGTTGATTCTTTACCAAAAATTTACATTCGGTATCTTTATGTTTGAAGCATCATATGTGGGAAAAGGTTGAAAAGTTCCTGGGGGCCAAATACTTTCACAAGGCATTGTATATAGTGTGGACCTGTTTACAGTATAGTGCTGTGTATACACTTTATACAGCCCCTCAGCCTCTATTCTATATACAGCCAGCACAGCAACAACCTCTGATATACTGTATACTGCCCGGCAGCAGCCCCTCATATATATATAGCCCTGCAGCAGCTTCTAATATATACAGCCCAGCACCAGCCCCTCACATATATATACAGCCCAGCAGAAGCCTCTCATACATATACAGCCCAGCAGCAGCCTCTGACATATAGAGCCCAGCAGCAGTCTTTGATATAGACAGCCCAAATTTCTACAATACAAATTTAGCTTTTTTAGCCATCTGAAAGAACTGTCTTCAGACGAGCTTAAGGCCACAGCAGAGCTACTCGTCAGGTCTTATTCAGATGACTTGGACATTACATTTATCGATGAACTATGTCAGTTTGTAACATTTGCCAATTTATTCACAGACGAGGAGCCAAAACATATCAGCACTGAACTTTTCATCTACAAGCTTATCATGGATAAGGGTGTGCAGGACACTTTCCCAAACATTGAGATAGCTCTAAGGATATATCTAATTTTGATGGTAACAAACTGCAGTGGGGAGCGTTCCTTCTCAAAACTCAAGTTAGTTCAAAACCGATTAAGGACATCCATGAAGCAGGAACGACTTGTAAATTTGGCAATCATGAGCATCGAGTCAGATCTACTGCGTGAATTGCACTTTAGTGACATCATTAGTGATTTTGCAGCACGAAAATCAAGGAAAGAGCCTAGATTGTAAACAATGAATGATTTTACCTGAAATAATCTGCGTACATGATCTTTGTAAATAAACTTGCATTCGTTTCATTTTGTGTTTTTGCATTACATATTGCAACACCTTGAAAAATGGGCCTCCCTCCAAAATGGGCCCTGGGCCACCCACCTCTTAAATCCGGCCCTGTCTCCCCCTGTATAGAGTATATACCTGTGTGTCATCTCCCCTGTATACAGTATATACCTGTGTGTCATCTCTTACTGTATATAGTATATACCTGTGTCATCTCCTCTTGTATATACACTCACCGGCCACTTTATTAGGTACACCATGCTAGTAACGGGTTGGACCCCTTTTGCCTTCAGAACTGCCTCAATTCTTCGTGGCATAGATTCAACAAGGTGCTGGAAGCATTCCTCAGAGATTTTGGTCCATATTGACATGATGGCATCACACAGTTGCCGCAGATTTGTCGGTTGCACATCCCAAAGATGCTCCATACAAGGCAGGATGGATCCATGCTTTCATGTTGTTTACGCCAAATTCTGACCCTACCATCCGAATGTCGCAGCAGAAATCGAGACTCATCAGACCAAGCAACGTTTTTCCAATCTTCTACTGTCCAATTTCGATGAGCTTGTGCAAATTGTAGTCTCAGTTTCCTGTTCTTAGCTGAAAGGAGTGGTACCCGGTGTGGTCTTCTGCTGCTGTAGCCCATCTGCCTCAAAGTTCGACGCACTGTGCGTTCAGAGATGCTCTTAGGCCTACCTTGGTTGTAACGGGTGGCGATTTGAGTCACTGTTGCCTTTCTATCAGCTCGAACCAGTCTGCCCATTCTCCTCTGACCTCTGGCATCAACAAGGCATTTCCGCCCACAGAACTGCCGCTCACTGGATTTTTTTTCTTTTTTGGACCATTCTCTGTAAACCCTAGAGATGGTTGTGCGTGAAAATCCCAGTAGATCAGCAGTTTCTGAAATACTCAGACCAGCCCTTCTGGCACCAACAACCATGCCACGTTCAAAGGCACTCAAATCACCTTTCTTCCCCATACTGATGCTCGGTTTGAACTGCAGGAGATTGTCTTGACCATGTCTACATGCCTAAATGCACTGAGTTGCCGCCATGTGATTGGCTGATTAGAAATTAAGTGTTAACAAGAAGTTGGACAGGTGTACCTAATAAAGTGGCCAGTGAGTGTAGTATATACCTGTATGTCATCTCCTCCTGTATATAGTATATACCTGTGTCATCTCCTGTATATAATATATACCTGTGTGTCATCTCCACTGTATATCGTATATACTTGTGTGTCATTCCCCTGTATGTAGTATATACCTGTGTGTCATCTCCCCTGTATACAGTAAATACCTGTGTGTCATCTCCCCTGTATACAGTAAATACCTGTGTGTCATCTCCCCTGTATATAGTATATACCTGTGTGTCATCTCCCCTGTATACAGTATATACCTGTGTGTCATCTCCCCTGTATATAGTACATACCTGTGTATCATCTCTTCCTGTATATAGTATATACCTGTGTGTCATCTCCCCTGTATACAGTATATACCTGTGTGTCATCTCTTCCTGTATATAGTATATACCTGTGTCATCTCCTCTTGTATATAGTATATACCTGTATGTCATCTCCTCCTGTATATAGTATACACCTGTATGTCATCTCCCCTGCATATAGTATATACCGGTGTGTCATCCCATCCTGTATATAGTATATACCTGTGTGTCATCTCCCCTGTATATAGTATATACCTGTGTATCATCTCCTCCTGTATATAAGTATATACCTGTATGCCATCTCCTCCTGTATATAGTATATACCTGTGTGTCATCTCCTCCTGTATATAGTATACACCTGTGTGTCATCTCCTCATGTATATAGTATATACCTGTATGTCATCTCCCCTGTATATAATATATACCGGTGTGTCATCTCCTCCTTTATATAGTATATACCTGTGTGTCATCACCTCCTGTGAATAGTATATACCTGTGTGTCATCTCCTCATGCATATAGTATATACCTGTATGTCATCTCCTCCTGTATATAGTATATACATGTGTATCATCTCCTCCTGCATAAAGTATATACCTGTATGTCATCTCCTCCTAGTCCTGTATATAGTATAAATCTGTGTCATCTCCTCCTGTATATAGTATATACTTGTACGTCATCTCCTTCTTTATTTAGTATATACCTGTATGTCATCTCCCCCTGTACATAGTACATACCTGTATGTTATCTCCTCCTGTATGTTGTATATACCTGTATGTCATCCCCCTGTATATAGTATATACCTGTGTCATCTCCCCCTGTATATAGTATATACCTGTATGTCATCTGTATATAGCATATACCTGTATGTCATCATCTCCCCTGTATATAGTATATACCTGTATGTCATCTCCACCTGTATATAGCATAAACGTGTGTCATCTATCCTGTATATAGTATATACCTTTATGTCTTCTCCCTTGTATATAGTACATACCTTTATATCATCTCCCCTGTATATAGTATATACCAGTATCTCATCTATTCCTTTATATAGTATATACCTGTGTGTCATCTCCCGTTTATAGTGTACACCTGTGTGTCATCCCCCTGTATATAGTATATACCTGTATGTAATCTCCCCTTGTATATAGTATATACCTGTTTGTCATCTACTCCTGTATGTTGTATGTACCTGTATGTCATCCCACTGTATATAGTATATACCTGTGTCATCTCCCCCTGTATATAGTATGTACCTGTATGTCATCTGTATATAGTATATACCTGTATGTCATCTCCCCCTGTATATAGCATATACCTGTGTGTCATCTCCACTGTATATCGTATATACCTGTGTCATCCCCCTGTATATAGTATATACCTGTGTCATCTCCCCTGTGTCGGGACCACACTCAGTCGGAGCAGCCTTTGGAAGTGGGTGAATCACCAGAAATAATACACAAGACACGTCTCGTATAGTATATCACTGGGAAGCCTTTGAAGCACGCCTTCCTTCAAGGTGCTATTCTCTCTTTATATAGTTGTACAGGTAGTTTCAGTGGTTATACAAGTTTTGCTTGTTTAAACAAAGAGAGAAAAGAGAAGACAAAAAAAACAGTTTCGGCTATGTGATAGTTTCACAACAAGCAAAACAGTACAGTTTCGCCTAAGTGGCAGTTTAACAAACAAAAAATAGGATTTCACACTATAGCTAAAATGTCCTTGAATGGACAGGTCAATATTGATCACAAATTCTTTTTGGTTCATTGAGGTAACCATTTTTGTTCCGCTCTTCACAATCCCCCCTTTGACATATTCCATTCAAAACCTTGTCATATAGACGATTATTTTAGTCATTCTTTTTGTGATATTACAAAAAAAAACTTTATATTCTCGCATCCATTACACAAAATTTATTTGTGCATACCGAGATACCCTTGAGTACAACCTTGAATAATACATATATAATTACAATAACTATAACTGTATGTATTAGGCTTTGCATAATCCCGGTAACCCACCCACCGATCCCCCTGAACCAATTGGCCGGGTTAAGAAAAGAAAAGGTATCTGACCACCAGCTATCCTTATTTTGGTCATTGTCTTTGTCATACTGATCCCTGAGTTGTTGTACGTCTTCTAATTTAAATCTCATACTCATAGTACTATTCGGGTCTATATAATGACAGCAGGTGGGTCCGATGATTTGACACATACCCCCTTGTGAGGCAGTTAGGTAATCCAATACCAGGGTATGTTGGTTAGTGACTATTATAAGCTGATTCTGTACAGCTATACTAGTATTTAATATGTCCAATATATCCCAAATCTGGTCATCTAGATAATCCGTGGCTCTAACTAATTTATCCCACATCTGTGTTAACATTATTAACATCAATATCATGAGTCTTATACTGCTTTTTTGCAATGGCTTGCATGTATCCATGATGCCTTTCCTTCAAGCTTGACTGCTGTTGGAGTTGTTAACAGGACTTGGAAAGGTCCGTCAAATCTCGGTTCCAGAGTCTTTCTGGTGTGTCTTTTCACGTAGATTTGATCACCAGGTTCCAACTTGTGGCCTCCTTCGAGATTTTCTGGATCTGGAAGGGAAGCAAAAACTTGCGAATGCACTTTAGTTAAACGTTTTTGTAATTCTTGTACATAAGCAGTTAAAGTCTCAGTATTCAACATCAGTTGTTGTGGAAAATAACAACCCAAATTTGCTGCTCTACCAAAAAGAATCTCATGTGGTGACAGCTTAGCCTTCCCCCTTGGGGCGTTTCGGATGGAATACAGGGCAAGTGGTAGACACTCGGTCCAAGGCTTTCCTGTTTCTGCCATGGCCTTCTGGATTTTTAATTTTATTGTTCCATTTAATCTTTCCACTTTACCTGAACTCTGTGGGTGATACGGAGTGTGAAACTGGTTTCCTACTCCCAACATTTTCATAACATTCTGGAATATTTCTCCAGTAAAATGGGTACCCCTATCTGACTCGATCACCTCAGGCATGCCGTAACGGGGTATCAGTTCATGTGCTATTTTAATGGCAGTAGTTTTTGCTGAGGCTTTACGAACTGGATAAGCCTCTGGCCACCCTGAGAACATGTCCACACACACAAGCACATATTCGTATCCATTGTACCTAGGAAGCTGGATGTAGTCGATCTGGAGTCTTTGAAAGGGATACAGTGGTCTTACATGATGCTTGGTTGGGGTTTTAATGGTCTGACCTGGATTGTGTGCCAGGCATATAGCGCATGCAGCACACATGTTCCGAGCGAAATTACCAAAGCCTGGAGCCAACCACCTTTCTTTTACCTTGAGCGTCATACCGTTTGCCGATACATGCGTAGGTAGGTGGAGGTCACTCGCCACTGCGGGGTACCAGGCTCTGGGTAAACACAACAAAGTTCCTTTTTTCCATAATCCTTGCTGATCTTCTGCCCCTTTTTTCTGCCACTGCCCTCGTTCTTCGTCGTCTACCTGTTTCTGAGCTTCCTTCAATCTCTCCTCATCATCTTCAGAGCTATCTAGTGTGTGGGCATGATGTAAGGGTTTACGTGCTGCCTGTTTTGCTGCTTTGTCGGCTTTATCGTTACCCCTGGCTTCCTCGGTGTCGAGTCTCACATGTGCAGCTACCTTTATCACCGCTATTTCTTTAGTTTCTTGTGCTGCCTCCAGAATCTGTCTAATGAGGGAGGCATGTTTAACAGGTTGGCCTGAAGCAGTCATATAACCTCTGGCTCTCCATATTACGCCAAAATCGAAAATAATGCCATGTGCATATCTAGAATCAGTGTATATGTTTGCTGTCTGATCTTTGGCTATTTTTAGAGCTTCAACTAATGCCGTAAGTTCTGCTTCTTGTGCAGACTGATTAGCAGGGAGAGGTTCTGCTTTCAGCACTTCATGCTGAGTTACTACCGCATAACCTGTATGAAATTGTCCATTGATATCTGCATATCTACTGCCATCTATGAAAAGTTCAAATGTAGCATTACAGAGTGGCTTGTCACGTACATTACGTAAGCCCTGAGTCTCTTGTTCCATTAATTGTACACAATCATGCATTGACTCTGATGGGTCAAAGGAGTTGAAGAGTGCAGTTTCCTCAGGTATGGTACCCCCCTCAGACTCTAAAGGGAGCAAAGACGCGAGATTAAGAGTCTGAACCCTGGCAAAGGAAATGTTGGGCGGCAGTAGTAGGGAACATTGGAGACGGAGGTGTCTGGCCATTGAAATATGTTTAGGTTGGACCTGGTTAAGAATGCCATGTACATCATGAGTGGTCTGAACTAGAAGTGGGTGATCAAGAACAATCTCAGAAGCTTTATCTAATAACAGTGAAATTGCGGCTACTACTCGTAAGGTACCGTCACACATTGAAATTTCCATCGCTATGACGTTACGATTCGTGACGTTCTAGCGATATCGTTACGATATCGCTGTGTCTGACACGCTACTGCGATCAGACACCCTGCTGAGAATCGTACGTCGTAGCAGATCGTTTGGAACTTTCTTTCGTCGCTTGATCACCCGCTGACATCGCTGGATCGTTGTGTGTGACAGCGATCCAGCGATGTCTTCGCTTGTAACCAGGGTAAACATCGGGTAACTAAGCGCAGGGCCGCGCTTAGTAACCCGATGTTTACCCTGGTTACAAGCGTAAACGTAAAAAAACAAACCGTACATACTCACCCGTCGGTGTCCTTCAGGTCCCTTGCCGTCTGCTTCCTGCTCTGAGTGCCGGCCGGAAAGTGAGAGCAGATCGCAGCGGTGCTGCGCTCTGCTCTCACTGTACGGCTGCACTCAGAGCAGGAAGCAGACGGCAAGGGACCTGAAGGACACCGACGGGTGAGTATGTACTGTTTGTTTTTTTACGTTTACGCTGGTAACCAGGGTAAACATCGGGTTACTAAGCGCGGCCCTGCGCTTAGTTACCCGATGTTTACCCTGGTTACCCGGGGACTTCGGCATCGCTCCAGCGCCGTGATTGCAACGTGTGACCGCAGTCTACGACGCTGGAGCGATGATTATACGACGCTGCGACGTCACAAATCGTGCCGTCGCAGCGATGAAAATTTCAATGTGTGACGGTACCCTTACACAAGAAGGTGCGGCTCTAGCTACAGGGTCCAGATGAGCTGATATGTATGCCACAGGTCTCTGTTTGTTTCCATGTTTTTGTGTGAGCACCCCTGTAGCATGTGAGGATATCTCAGCTGCCATCAATTGAAAAGGTTTAGTGTAGTCTGGGAGTCCCAAAGCCGGAGCTGATACCAGTGCTGTTTTCAAAGAGGAAAATGACTGTTTAGCCTCTTCACTGAGTGAATATGGCGTGTTGGCAATACAGTCATATAAAGACTGCATGAGTTGACTTGCATGTATGATCCACTGTCTACAGTGTGAAACAATACCCAGGAAAGCACGCAGCTGTTTGTGATTCCTGGGTTCAAGCATGTTACGTATGGCTTCCGTACGTTGAGGTGTGAGGTGTCTGATGCCCTGTGATATGCAGTGACCTAAGAACACGACTGTTTGTTGACAAGCCTGGAGTTTCTGTCTATTTACTTTACAGCCTTCTTGCGCTAGGAAAATTAAGAAATTAACAGTTGAGGTAACTGCCGTCTGCTCATCAGGGCAACAAATAAGTAAGTCATCTACATACTGTAGAATGACTACTCCTGGTTCTGGGGTGAAATTTTTCAGCACGGTCTGCATTGCTTCAGAGTACAAAGTTGGTGAGTGTACCATACCTTGTGGCAATCTTGTCCATGCTAATTGTTTACCCTTGAATGTAAAGGCAAACAAATGCCAACAGTTCTTATGTAGTGGCACAGAAAAAAAATGCGTTTGATAAGTCAATTACCGTAAAATATGCAGCAGTGCTGGGAATTTGAGACAGTAAGGTATGAGGATTCGGTACCACAGGGGTGACCGGTGCCAAAACCTTATTGATTTCCCGTAGGTCGTGCACCATGCGATATTTCACCATAGTTTCTTTTGAGGAAACTTTCTTTTTAACAGGATATAAGGGTGTATTGGCGGGTGACCTGATTTCTACCAAAACACCTTGTAACACATAATCCTGAATTTGTTGAGAAATCGCCAGTTCTTGCTGGGCGCTGATGGGGTATTGCCTAAGCTGAGGTAAAATGGTTCCCGGGGCAGTTTCTAACAGTATAGGAGCTACTGATAAGAATCCTACATCAGTGTCTCCTTTTGCCCATAGGCTGTCAGGAACCCGAGACAAGTCAATTTTTGCTTGTTGAGTGTAAATTTCGGGAAAATCCTCCATTGCCTGTATTCTAACATATTGTTCCAGAGTTTCTGCATCTTCAGGGGTGGTCAGCATAACTGTGCCATTTTCTCTAAAATGGATGTTTGCGTGCATTTTACTTAAGACATCAGTACCCAGCAAGCAGGTAGGTGCACCTTTAGCAAATAAAAATTTGGATACAAAGGTTTTAGGGCCAAAGCTCACATTTAAAGGTTTTGTAAAGGGCAACGCCTGAATTTTACCATCATACCCTTCTGCATATGTTACCTTTGAGGATATATTGTCAGGATATGGTAAAAAGTCTTGATTTAAAATGGAGGATGTTGCTCCCGTATCTATCAGAAAAGGTACATTTTTACCCTCAACCTCAACTTGTATTATTGGTCTTCTAGAAGGAAGAGAGACCTGCATAACCTTCAGTCATTCTGAGCTGTCTGTTTGATCAGGCGCTGGGTTATTTATCCTATTTTTGGGTACAAAGGTTCCTGAATCTATATCTGCTTTTCTCTTCCTACATTCCCTTTGGAAATGTCCTGGCTTCTTACAGTAATGACAAGTAAACTTTTGATTAGCAGAGCCAGTATTAGCCTGTGCAATTCTTACTGGCTTAGAATTTTCTCTTAAGTCCATTTCTATCCCTACAGCTTTCTGTCTAGCCAGGTGTGGGTCTTCCAAGGTTCTCCAATCAGGGGTTGCGGCCTTAAGCTTTTCCTTCACTTTTGGAGACAATCCATCTATAAAGGTTTTTGTAACTAACCTCATCATTCCTGAAGCGGTTAGATCCATGCCTTCATCTCTGAAATTATTTTCTACACTTAGATAATATTCGTCTACTGATTGTCCAGATTTCTGAGCCACCACTCCCGTTGTTCCTCTCTGCCTCTGTTTTTCCCTCATGAAAACCATTAAGTGATCTACAAATTGCGTACCTGATTCTATCGTTTGTAAGGCACCATCTCCTGCCTGGGGCCTATGTACCTGTAGATTTGCTAATAGCTCCTGGAAGAGTCCAGGAGTCATTTTCATTCTACATAATTCTTCTCCATCTGCCCAAACTCCAGCGTGAGTCTGCATAATTTGCTGTATATATTGTGCAAATCTAACTGGACACTGGGTGGGATCTGGTGCGTTATGCAAGAGAGACATGCCTTCATCGGGGGACCAAGGGAAATATTGTCGAGTTTGGTGATATCTAGTTCCCATTACTCCGTCAGCACCAGGTTCCCTAAAGGGTCTTGGTACTACCCTAACAGGGGCAAGTACAGCGCCATGTCTAGGTGTACCACAGGCTAGGCAATCATTTCTCCAGTCTGGATTTTGTTGTCCACAGTGCGGACATACCCATCCTCCTGGTCCGGCTAAACTTTGAGGTGGTGTTTGGAGAAAAGATGGGGCATGTGGGTTAAGGTATGGGGGTGGGGTGTTCTTATATTCCACATTTTGTTTTTCTCCATAGCCTGCGGGTCTAATACACCACTTTTTATTCTGTTGATTATATGTCCATCCCTCTTTTTCTGCTACCCTAGAGACATCAATC
The DNA here is from genome assembly GCF_051348905.1 of Ranitomeya variabilis. Lineage (NCBI taxonomy): Eukaryota > Metazoa > Chordata > Amphibia > Anura > Dendrobatidae > Ranitomeya > Ranitomeya variabilis. The sequence continues at coordinate 701,373,910 of NC_135235.1, read as the reverse complement.
AACGCTTGGATCTGATCTATCCATTTCTTGTCTCTGATTATGCCTTTTTTTTTTTTTTTTCCTGAATTCCTTCCCATTTTTTTCTACTAAAGGCTTCTGCCTTAGTAACTCCAAACTTACTAAAAATCTTTCTCAGCCCCTTAGTGGCATCTTCACCACTTCTCTCCTTTATGATAGTATAGATATCTAATTCTTCTGGTTCCGACTTTGTTTGCTTATTCCCCATTTTCTTATCCTGAGCTTTTTTCTTTTCTTGCCCTAGGTGGTGTTTGGGTATGAGAATACCTCGTTACCTTCTTCCTAAGGAGCTAGGATGTTTAACGGCTTCTGCGTACCGTGTTGATGTAAGAAAATCCTGATTCCTACACCTATAGCAAACAACACAAATGCAACCAGACAGAGGATCAAAATACAACGTATCTTGTCCCAGGCTAATTTATCTGTCCTGGGCTCATACTATCATACACTTATCCGTCACCAGGTTTTCGTCAAAGACAGGATCAGAGATTGAACATAGGCGCGGAGGTCTCCCCGAAAGGACGCAACCACGTTGCCCAGTGGGACAGTCACTTCTTCTGTTTCAACACCCTGGGCGGCTTATAGGGCTATTCCCAACTTCCACACACCTTCTATTCACATTCACTCTCATTCAATGCCGTACTCCATGAGGTGGTCAATTCCTAAGTAGTTCAAGAACCCGAGCTATAGGTATCCTCCTCTACTAGAACTACCCGCTAAAGGACACGACACAGAAAATCTTACGGACAGTGCAGGGCAGATATAAGAGATCTAACAGTGTCTCTTACCTGGCCAGGTTTTTATTCATCTGCCGTCCATTATCCCAGATTCTCTTTTCGTTCGTATTCTGCCGGTGTTCTTGAAGGAGTACACAGACCTCGGGTCCCTGTTCAGGCGCCAGGAAATGTCGGGACCACACTCAGTCGGAGCAGCCTTTGGAAGTGGGGAATCACCAGAAATAATACACAAGACACGTCTCGTATAGTATATCACTGGGAAGCCTTTGAAGCACGCCTTCCTTCAAGGTGCTATCCCCTCTTTATATAGTTGTACAGGTAGTTTCAGTGGTTATACAAGTTTTTCTTGTTTAAACAAAGAGAGAAAAGAGAAGACAAAAAAAACAGTTTCGGCTATGTGATAGTTTCACAACAAACAAAACAGTACAGTTTCGCCTAAGTGGCAGTTTCACAAACAAAAAATAGGATTTCACACTATAGCTAAAATGTCCTTGAATGGACAGGTCAATATTGATCACAAATTCTTTTTGGTTCATTGAGGTAACCATTTTTGTTCCGCTCTTCACACCTGTATATAGTATATACCTGTGTGCCATCTTCCCCTGTACATAGTATATATTGTACCTGTGTGTCATCTCCTCCTGTATATTGTATATGCCTGTATGCCATCCCCTGTATATAGTATATACCTGTGTCATCTCCCCTTGTATATAGTATATACCTGTATTTCATCTGTATATAGTATATACCTGTATGTCATCATCTCCCCTGTATATAGTATATAACTGTATGTCATCTCCCCCTGTACATAATATAAACGAGTGTCATCTCCCCTGTATATAGTATATACCTGTATGTCATCTCCCCTGGATCTAGTATACACTTGTATGTCATCTCCCCTGTATAAAGTATATACCTGTGTGTCATCTCCCCTGCATATAGTGTATGCCTGTATGTCATTTCCTCCTGTATATAGTATATACCTTTATGTCATCTCATCTTGTATATAGTATATACCTGTTTGCCATTTACTCCTGTATGTTGTATATACCTGTATGTCATCAACCTGTATATAGTATATACACCTGTATGTCATCTCCCCCTGTATGTAGTATATACCTGTGTGTCATCTCCACTGTATATAGTATATACCTGTGTCCACCCCCTTATATAGTATATACCTGTGTGTCGTCTCCCCTGTATATAGCATATACCTGTGTGTCATCTCCACTGAATATCGTATATACCTTTTTGTCATCTCCCCTGTATATAGTATATACCTGTCTGTCATCTCCCCTGTACACAGTATATACCTGTATGTCATCTCCCCTGTATATAATATATACCTGTGTGTCATCTCCTGTATATTGTATATACCTGTATATCATCTCATCCTGTATATAGTGTATATACCTGTATGTCATCTCCCACTGTATATAGTATATACCAGTATGTAATCTCTTCCTGCATATAGTATATACCTGTGTGTCATCTCCCCTGTATATAGTGTATACCTGTATGTCATCTCCCCTGTATATAGTATATACCTGTGTGTCATCCCCCTGTATATAGTATATGTCTGTATGTCATCTCCTCCTGTATACAGTATATATCTGTATGTCATCTCCCCCTGTATATAGTATATACCTGTTTGTCATCTCCTCCTGTATGTTGTATATACCTGTATGTCATCCCCCTGTATATAGTACATGCCTGTGTCATCTCCCCTGTATATAGTATATACCTGTAGGTCATCTCCCCCTGTATATTTAGTATATACCTGTGTGTCATCTCCACTGTATATTGTAAATACCTGTGTCATCTCCCCTGCATATAATATATACCTGTGTGTCATCTCCTGTATAAAGTATATACCTGTATGTCATCTCCTCCTTTATATAGTATATACCTGTGTGTAATCTACTCCTGTATATAGTATATACCTGTATGTCATCTCCTCCTGTATATAGTATATACTTGTGTGTCATCTACTCCTGTATATAGTATATACCTGTGTGTCATCTCCTCCTGTATATAGTATATACTTGTATGTCATCTCCCCTGTATATAGTATATACCTTTGTGTGTCATCTCCTCCTGTATACAGTATATACTAGGGTTGACCGAAACAGATCGGACAAATTAAAAAATCGACGACTTTCGGCAAAGTCGGATTTCATGAAACCCGACCCGATCCTAGTGTGGGATCGGCATTGAGGTCGTCGATCTGCGCTTCAAAGTCGCGTTTCGTATGACACTTTCCGCGCCATTTTTCAGCCAATGAAGGAGGACGCAGAGTGTGGGCAGCGTGATGAGATAGGTCTTGGTCCCCACCATCTTAGAGAAGGGCATGACAGTGATTGGCTTGCTTTCTGCGGCGTCACAGGGGCTATAAAGGGGCGTTCACACCGACCGCCATCTTACTTCTGCTGACCTTAGCATAGGGAGAGGTTGCTGCAGCTTCATCAGAAGAAGGGATATAGTTAGGGAGGGAAGATTAACCCCCAAACTGCTTGTGCTGTAGCGATTTCCACTGTCCAACACCACCTTTTTTTGCAGGGACAGTGGAGGCTATATTTTTGTGCATCAGTTCTGTAGCTTATTAGGCTGCCTTATAAGGCTCCCTGATAGCTGCATTGCTGTTTGCACGCTGCTGTGCAAACCAACTGCTTTTTTAAAAGGAAAAATCCTGTTGCTCCTTTCTGCACAGTTTTCTTTTTTTTTGTCCACAGTGCAATTTTGTGTGCAGCAGTCCTTTTTATTGCTGCCATACTTGTCCTGAGATCATTGTAGGGAGATTGAAATTGTACTACAGTCCTTGTATTTTTTCATATATCTTCCAGCCACTTTCTGCCACTTACATTGTGTTGTTTTATAAACTGGGCCTGAGTTTTGGTTCAGTGTCCAAAAAAAAAGTGAGATTCAAATTCTCACAAAGTGGATATATTTCAGTCCTGTTATTTTGTCGTATATCAGCCAGCCACTTTCTGCCACTTACATTGTGCTGTTTTATACACTGGGCCTGAGTTTTGGTTCAGTCTCTCCCCCAAAAAAGGGAGATTCAAATTCTCACAAAGTGGATATACTTCAGTCCTGTTAGTTTGTCGTATATCAGCCAGCCACTTTCTGCAACTTACATTGTGTTGTTTTATACACTGGGCCTGAGTTTTGGTTCAGTCTCCCCTCAAAAAAAGGAGATTCAAATTCTCACAAAGTGGATATACTTCTGTCCTGTTAGTTTGTCGTATATAAGCCATCCACTTTCTGCCACTTACATTGTGTTGTTTTATACACTGGGCCTGAGTTTTGGTTCAGTCTCCCCCCCCCAAAAAAGTGATATTCAAATTCTCACAAAGTGGATATACTTCAGTCCTGTTAGCTTGTCGTACAACAGCCAGCCACATTCTGCCACTTACATTGTGTTGTTTTATACACTGGGCCTGAGTTTTGGTTCAGTCTCCCCCCAAAAAAAGGGAGATTCAAATTCTCACAGAGTGGATATACTTCAGTCCTGTTAGTTTGTCGTATTTCAGCCAGCCACTTTCTGCCACTTACATTGTGTTGTTTTATAAACTGGGCCTGAGTTTTGGTTCAGTCTCCCCCCCAAAAAAGTGAGATTCAAATTCTCACAAAGTGGATATACTTCAGTCCTGTTAGTTTGTCGTATTTCAGCCAGCCACTTTCTGCCACTTACATTGTGTTGTTTTATACACTGGGCCTGAGTTTTGGTTCAGTCTCCCCCCCAAAAAAAGTGAGATTCAAATTCTCACAAAGTGGATATACTTCAGTCCTGTTAGTTTGTTGTATATCAGCCAGCCACATTCTGCCACTTACATTGTGTTTTACACACTGGGCCTGAGTTTTGGTTCAGTCTCCCCCCCAAAAAAAGTGAGATTCAAATTCTCACAAAGTGGATATACTTCAGTCCTGTTAGTTTGTTGTATATCAGCCAGCCACATTCTGCCACTTACATTGTGTTTTACACACTGGGCCTGAGTTTTTGGTTCAGTCTCCCCCCAAACAAAAGTGAGATTCAAATTCTCACAAAGTGGATATACTTCAGTCCTGTTAGTTTGTCGTATTTCAGCCAGCCACTTTCTGCCACTTACATTGTGTTGTTTTATACACTGGGCCTGAGTTTTGGTTCAGTCTCCCCCCCAAAAAAAGTGAGATTCAAATTCTCACAAAGTGGATATACTTCAGTCCTGTTAGTTTGTTGTATATCAGCCAGCCACATTCTGCCACTTACATTGTGTTTTACACACTGGGCCTGAGTTTTGGTTCAGTCTCCCCCCCAAAAAAAGTGAGATTCAAATTCTCACAAAGTGGATATACTTCAGTCCTGTTAGTTTGTTGTATATCAGCCAGCCACATTCTGCCACTTACATTGTGTTTTACACACTGGGCCTGAGTTTTTGGTTCAGTCTCCCCCCAAACAAAAGTGAGATTCAAATTCTCACAAAGTGGATATACTTCAGTCCTTTTAGTTTGTCGTATATCAGCCAGCCACATTCTGCCACTTACATCGTGTTGTTTTATACACTGGGCCTTAGTTTTGGTTCAGTCTCCCCCCAAAAAAGGGAGATTCAAATTCTCACAAAGTGGATATACTTCAGTCCTGTTAGTTTGTCGTATATCAGCCAGCCACTTTCTGCCACTTACATTGTGTTGTTTTATGCACAGGGCCTGAGTTTTGGTTCAGTCTCCCCCAAAAAAGGGAGATTTAAATTCTCAACAAGTTTATATACACCTTCTACCTTGTTTTACAGTACCATATAACGGTTGTTATTTTGGTTAGATTTTCCAAAAAATGAGGAAGTCTGGTGGAAGAGCCCGTGGGCGGTCGTTGCCAGCTGGTACTGATGGTGGTGGTGGTGCATCTGGTGGTAGTGGGAAAAGCACAATAGCACCTAAGGCTGGGGGTGTTGAGCCAGCATCATAGTCTGGCTACACAAGGCCTCGAAGGCTCCCTTATCTGGGAGTAGGAAAACAGCTTTTAAAGACGGAGCAGCAGGAAAAAGTTTTGGCTTTCCTTGCTGACTCAACCTCTTTCGCCTCCTCTTCAGAAAGTTCCAAATATAAAAGCAGCGAGTCGTCAGTGGATGCTCCCGGTCAGGAACAAGACATTTCCTTGTGTCCTTCACCCAAACCAAAAATGAACGATGCGTCAGGCGACACTACAGGTTACTCCATGAAGCTCTTTACAGATACCGTGCTTGGGTTAGAAAGGGAAATTGTTAACGGCCCATTACAAGATGAATCGGACATGGAGTGCACTGATGCACAGCCACAGCTAGATTATTATGCTGTTCCATTGACTCAGATCACTACATTGCCCTCGCAGTGTACTGAGCCAAAATCTGACCCTGATGAGACTATGGTGCCCCGTCCCGAACGCTATAGCACCTTACACGGTGACACAGAGGAAGGTGCACATGACATTGAAGAGGAGGTGATAGATGACCCAGTTGTTGACCCAGATTGGCAGCCATTGGGGGAAGAGGGTGCCGCTGCCAGTAGCTCAGAAGCGGAGGAGGATGATCTGCAGCAGCCATCTACATCGCAACAGCTGTCATCTGGCAGGCCCGTATCAGGCCAAAAACATTTGTCAAAAACAGTTTTAGGACAGCGTGCAATGCCTGAAAACGTATTCCATAGTAGGAAGAGTGTAGTGTGGCAATTTTTTAACCAAGATCCGAATGACCAGTGCAAAGTTATCTGTAAGAAATGCTCAAAGACCTTTAGCAGAGGGAAGAATCTCCAAAATTTAAATACAACGTGCATGCTTAGACATTTAACCAGCATGCACTTGCAAGCCTGGACTAACTACCAAACGTCCCATACCGTTGGTGCACCTGCTCAGAATGAAGGTAGTCAGCGATGCTACATTGCTTCCCTCGCTGTAAGCCCACCGGTTAGGACACCACTAGCAGCAAATGTGGAGGTATCGTCGCAAGGCCAAAGCAGTCAGGGAATCACAAGGTTATTGGTAGGAAACACTATGTAGGCCAACATTAAGAATACCATCACCAACCCTCTCTCAATCCGCCATGTCCACCACCACCACCACCACCGCTAGTTCCACCATATGCAGCTCTCCGGTCCAGCTCACCCTACAAGAGACTCTCGTTAGGAAAAGAAAGTACTCATCCTCTCATCCGCGTACACAGGGTTTGAACGCCCACATCGCTAGACTAATCTCGATAGAGATGATGCCCTATCGGTTGGTTGAAAGCGAAGCTTTCAAAGACCTGATGGCCTACACAGTACCATGCTATGACCTACCCAGTCGGCACTTCTTTGCGAGAAAAGCCATCCCAGCCCTTCACCAGCATGTCAAAGACCGCATTGTCCATGCACTGAGGCAATCAGTCAGTGGAAAGGTGCACCTCACAACAGATGCATGGACCAGTAGGCATGGCCAGGGACATTACGTGTCCATCACGGCGCACTGGGTTAATGTGGTGGATGCAGGGTCCACAGGGGACAGCCATAGTGGGACAGTTCTGCCTAGCCCACCGTCTAGGAAACAGTTGGCTGTAGGCGTTCGCCACCCCTCCTCCTACAGAAGCGAAAGCTCGTCCACAGAGTGCAGTTGCACGACCACTCCATCTGCAGCTGCCAGTGTTGCACATGAGGTGTCCCATTATCGAACTAGTGGTGTCAGCAGGCTGTGTTACAAATGAAGGCGACAACAGACACACCGCGGAAGTACTGGCCAAGTACTTGCAGCAAGAAACTCAGTCATGGCTGGGCAGTGTACATCTTGAGGCAGGCAAGGTAGTCAGTGATAACGGAAGGAATTTTATGGCTGCCATAGCCCTTTCAGAACTGAAACACATGCCTTGCCTGGCTCACACCTTGAACCTGGTGGTGCAGTGCTTCCTGAAAAATTATCCGGGGTTACCAGCCCTGCTCCTGAAGGTGCGAAGACTTTGCTCGCACATCCGCTGGTTGCCCGTACACTCCAGCCGTATGCTGAACAATCAGCGATCGATGAATCTTCCCCAGCACTGCCTAATAATCAACGTTGCAACAAGGTGGAACTCCACACTGCACATGGTTCAGAGGCTGTGCGAACATAGGCGTGCTGTAATTAATTACTGCGAGGATACACATACACGGGCAGGCACTTGGATGGCAGACATGGAGTTGTCTGGTGTGCAGTGGTCGAAGCTACAAGACCTCTGTCAAGTCCTTCAGTGTTTTGAGGAATGCACACGGCTGGTAAGTGCAGACGACGCCATCATAAGCATGAGCATCCCACTAATGCGTCTGCTGATGCAAAGTTTGACGCACATTAAGGAGCAGGCGTCTGCAGCCGAGGAGGAGGGAAGCCTTGATGACAGTCAGCCATTGTCTGCTCAGGGAACTCTCCTGGACGAGGTGGCAGACTAAGAGGAGGAGGATGATGATGGGGATGAATATTTATGGGAGGAGGATGCTTCTCAGGGGGCAATAGAAACTGGTGGCGTTGCAAGGTCAGGAACAGGGTTTTTGCAGGACACAAGTGATGTTGATTTGCAAGAAAGTGCTCCTCAACCCAGCACAAGCAGTAAATTGACACCTGGAACATTTGCCCACATGGCTGAGTATGCTTTGCGTATCCTAAAAAGGGACCCCCGCATTATCAAAATGATGACCGATGACTAGTGTTGAGCATTCCGATACCGCAAGTATCGGGTATCGGCCGATACTTGCGGTATCGGAATTCCGATACCGGGATTCCGATACTTGCCGCGTATCGGATACCGGAATCGGAAGTTCCAAGATTCAAAATGCAGAAATTCAGCCAATGAGAATGATTCCAAGTGTGGGCACATCCTGTTTAGCATGGAGGGCATGAAACTACTGGCAAGGCTGTGATTGGCTGCTGAAATGATGTCATGATGCAGTTTAAAAGTCGCTGGCGCCATTTTGCGATCACTCTGCTGTGAATTCAGTTAGTGACAGGACGCTGTTTGCTGACTGAGGGACAGTTTAGAGATAGCGATTTGCTTCTTTGTGCTTTCCAAAGGCTAATTTAGCAACCGCTGTGTTCACCTACTATTCACCTTGCTTTTGCCTTGTAGCGCTGTTTTCACAGCGATCTGCAAGGTCTGTGTGTGTGTGTGTGTGTGTGAGTGCAGCCCACTCTCTAGTCTGAGTGCAGCCACATAGGCCATCCATAGCTGGTTGTATTCAGTTCAGGGAGGGTGGTTCATTGCCTCATACTGTTCTTTTTTTTATTTTTTTTTCAAGTAGTGTAGTCTGCTGCTAATTTATTCAAAAAAATCCTATTAGTGTCTTTCCACCCGTCTCCAGCTAATTTGTGGAAAAACACTACATAGGATAACGTAGAGGAGGGTTTTTGGGCCTTGCAGCGCCGTTTACGGCTGTCTGCACGGTCTCCGTGTGACTGCAGCTCGCCCTGTAGTCTGTGAGCAGCCGTAGCCTGGTTGTCTCCAGCTCAGGGTTGTTCACTGCGTCATACCGCCAAATCAATTTTCATTTTGTTTTAAGTAGTGCAGGCTGCTGCACATTTTTTCAAAAAATTCCTATTAGTGTCTTTCCACCCGTCTCCAGCTAACTTGTGGAAAAACACTACATAGGATAACGTAGAGGAGGGTTTTTGGGCCTTGCAGCGCCGTTTACGTCTGTCTGCACGGTCTCCGTGTGACTGCAGCTCTATCCGTTGTCAGTTCAGCCCCCAAAAAATAAATAAATAATAAAGTTCACCAAACACACCAGTTACACCACTTTACATTTGTGTAGGCCACATTAGCTCATATTAAAGTCTAGTCCACACTTTAGAAAATTAGTGTTTCTTATACCTGTTAGGAGGAGTTGCTCAGGAATAAGCACACAAAGCCGTTAGTACTTTTCTGCTTATCTTTATCAGTCAACCAAGATGAAGAAGGCAGTGAGTAAGGCACGTGGGCGTGGGCGTGGGCGCAGAGCAGGGAGGGGACGTGGGGATTCTGTGCCTGCTGCGGGCACCGGTGACTCATCAGCACCCACATTCACCAGGCAACAGTCGTTCATGCGCAGCTTTGTGTCAGAGCGCCGTACACCGCTGCTGCGTGAAGAACAAATTGAAGCCGTTGTCGGATGGATGGCAGCTAATGCATCAACTTCAATTAGTGCCACATCCTCTCAGACACAGAGCACTGGAGAGCAGCCATCTGTCTCTTCACCACCTGCCAAATTGCCCAGGCAGACAGAGAGCCCAGGACAGGAGCCGTCTCTACTTCTGTTCTCTGAATCTCTTGGCTTGGAAACAGGGGGCCAGCCAAGCAGCATTGGAGAAATGGAAGAAGAGGCAGGGTGCAGTGATGCCCAACAGCTTTTTCTCTCTTCCTCTGAAGAGGCGGGTGGGCCAGTGGCTCCGGTCACCACATCGCAGGCCGCATCAGCTGATGATGACACTCAGGTGCCACTTACTGGTGCGTGCTCTGCTGCTGAGACTACCCAGGAGGAGCAGTTGGGGGCAGAGGGTAGTGTAGATGATGAGGTCCTTGACCCATCTTGGCGTGAGGGACAGGAAGGTGGTGGGAGCAGCTCTGAGGAAGAGATTCCCCGTACGGCCCAAAGAGGGAGAGGGAGGGGGAAGACTGCGGATCCTGCAGCCTCCGCTTTGGCACCCGTTAGGAGCATGTCTCTTCCAAAAGCCAAAAAGGGCGCTCCCAAGACTTGCAGTGCCTGGTCCTTTTTTGACACAGTTGCAGATGACATTTGTTATGTCAGATGCAAGGTGTGTCATCAAAAAGTCAAAAGAGGTCGAAATGTCAGCAACCTCAATACCTCCAACATGTGGAAACATGCGCGCAACAGGCACCCGGCGGAGTTAGAAAAACACACTGAAGAGCTAGGCCAACCAACAGCGGCAGCTACCACCTCTTCAGCTCGTGTTGCCTCTTCCTCTAGCTCACACGCAGCTGGTTCGGCTTCCTCCCAGGATCGCCGTGGAAGAACCTCTGGCCCTGTTGTCCAGAGACCCGCTGTAATTCCACCCGCAGCACCACTTTCCCAGTCATCCACACACTCCCAGCCCAGTCTACAGCCATCGGTAGTACAGGCATGGGAGAAAAGGCGGCCTTTCTCGTCAAACCACCCACGAGCACAGGCTCTGACTGCAGGCATTGCCAAACTTCTTTCACTGGAAATGCTGTCATTCAGGCTGGTGGAGACTGACAGCTTCTGTGACTTGATGTCATTGGCAGTCCCACAGTACAATGTGCCCAGCCGCTTTTACTTCAGCAGGCAAGCCGTCCCTGCCCTGCACAAGCATGTGGAGGGACACATAAAACACGCGCTACTGAATGCCGTCAGTAGCAAGGTCCACCTCACCACCGATGCGTGGACCAGTCAACATGGACAGGGGCGATACCTTTCCCTCACTGCCCATTGGGTTAATGTCGTTGAGCCGGGTACAGACCGTGCGAGTGGCGCAGGACGTGTCCTGCCCACTCCAAGGATTGCAGGAATCCATTCTGTACGCATTGACTCCTCCCTCTTACACCAGTTCCTCAGAATCATCGCTGCAGGAGCCGTCACAGTCCACCTCCACATGGACCCGTGATGAACGTGTACCTGTTACGACCGACATGAGCACAGCCGTGGCCAAACGTCAACAGGCCGTCTTGAAATTAATTTTTTTGGGGAATCGTAGCCACACAGCGCAGGAGCTCTGGAATGCCATCAAGCAGGAGAGCGATGTGTGGTTTGTGCCAGCGAATCTCCAGCCAGGCATGGTAGTGTGTGATAATGGCCGAAATCTGGTGGCAGCTCTGGGCCTCGGCAACCTCACTCACATCCCATGTCTGGCACATGTGCTCAATTTGGTCGTGCAGAGCTTTTTGAGGGACTATCCGGATCTTGATGCACTGCTGCACAAGGTCCGCCTAGAGTGTGCTCACTTGCGGCGTTCCAGCACGGCAAAAGCGCGCATTGCGGCTCTGCAGCGCCGACACCGCCTGCCGGAACATCGCATCATATGTGACCTACCTACCAGGTGGAATTCCACGTTACATATGTTGGAGCGGTTGTGTGAGCAGCAGCAAGCTGTAATGGAGTACCAGCTGCTTCAGGCGCAAAGAAGTCGCAGTCAGCGCCGTACAGACTTCACAACCACAGAGTGGGCCACTATGAATGACGTCTGCCAGGTTTTGCGTCCCTTTGATTATTCCACGCGGATGACGAGTGCAGATGATGCACTAGTCAGCATGACTGTCCCCCTTATCTGCCTGCTTGAAAAATCACTGCAAGCGCTAAGGGATGATGTTGTGGAAGAGGTGGAGGATGAGGATTCAGCATTTCCATCATCTTCTGGACAGTCAGCGCCACGTGGTTCCTCACAAACGCGTAGGCAGGGGACAGTTTGTGAGGAGGATGAGGAGGAGTCAATGGAGGAGGAAGACATCCGTCCAGAGGAGGGAGTTACCGAATTGTCCAGTACTCAGTGTGTACAGCGAGGGTGGGGTGATGACGAGCGGGCAGAGACCACGCCTCCAGCAGGGGACAGCGTTTCTTGGGCAGTTGGCAGTCTGCAGCACATGGTGGATTACATGCTGCAGTGCCTGAGAAACGACCGCCGCATCACCCACATTCTCAACATGTCTGATTATTGGGTGTTCACCCTCCTCGATCCTCGCTACCGGGACAACGTAGAAAGCCTCATCACACCGTTGAACCGGGAGCGAAAAATGCGGGAGTACCAAGACACACTGGTGAATTCCATCATCTTCTCCATTCCAAGTGAGAGAAGTGCTGCTAGTGCATTCCAAAGCAGCTCAGTGCGTCCAGGCAGTGGTGGAGGCTCTGCACAAAGAGGGAGCAGAAGCAGTGCCTCTGCCCAAGGCAAGACCAGTATGGCCCAACTGTGGCACAGTTTTCTGTGCCCCCCACAAAAGTCATCACAGACGGCTCCAGTCAGCAGGAGGCAACGGTTCCGTCAGATGGTGACAGACTACATGTCTTGCCCTCTTGCTGTACTCCCAGATGGCTCTTCCCCTTTCAAGTTTTGGGTCTCAAAGCTGGATACATGGCCAGAGCTAAGCCAGTATGCATTGGAGGTGCTGTCTTGCCCTGCGGCCAGTGTATTATCGGAACGTGTCTTTAGTGCTGCAGGTGGTGTACTAACTGACCGTCGCATGCGACTATCCTCCGATAACGTTGACCGGCTTACTTTCCTGAAAATGAACAAGGCCTGGATCTCGCAGGAATTTGCCACTCCTCCTCCTGATTAAATAATTAGGTCACTGTATACGTTATCCAGGTCTCCTGTTGTGTTCATCTTTCTACCACCTGAACTTAAATTCCTGGGCTCCAACACCGCCAGTTGAGGCTCAGAAGTGCCGTCTGCACAGTCAAAACATACGACCCAGTGTTATTGGGTTTCAGTAACGTCAGCTGATCCCCAGCTGTGTAGCCGGCAATGTGTCATGCGACCGCCACGCTGACACAACAACTGAAATGTAAGGGAATCTGTCCCCCCCCCCCAAGGCGTTTGTTACTGAAAGAGCCACCTTGTGCAGCAGTAATGCTGCACAAGGAAAAGGTAGCTATTTTGGTTTAGCTCCTTGCACACGCAGAACTTAACACTTATAAAATGTGTCCACTGATACCGTAAAACCGTCCCGGAGGTGGGACTTTCCTTCGTAATATGACGCAGCACAGCCGTCATTCCTACCCCCCCGGCGCCGCGCCCCGGCTCCTCAGCGTTGTTTGATTCCGTCCCGGAGCCTGCGCTGTTATGTTATCCCGTGGCCAGGCACACTTAGCGCTGCCCGTCTTCTGGCATCATTTGGTGTCAGGATGGCTGCGCCTGTGCGGCCGCGCTGGCCGAGAGCCCGCCTCGCAGTGTCTTCTGATTTAATCCCACTGGGGGCCTGGGATCCATGGACATGCGCATTGCATATCTGAACCTCCACCTCTCACTCATCTCCCTATGGCTTCTTCAGACTGTTCGGTGTCAGCTGGTCCCTAATAGCATGCCACGGTCGTGACACCGCACTTAAGAAGCCGTAGGGAGGGGAGTGAGAGGCGAGGATATGCACTGCGCATGGCCATGGATCCCAGGCCCCCAGTGGGATAAAATCAGAATACACTGCGAGGCGGGCTCTCTGCCAGTGCGGCCGCACAGGCGCAGCCAGCCTGACACCAAATGATGTCAGAAGATGGGCAGCGCTAAGTGTGCCTGGCCAAGGGATAACATAACAGCGCAGGCTCCGGGACGGAATCAAACAACGCTGAGGAGCCGGGGCGCGGCACCGGGGGGGTAGGAATGACGGCTGTGCTGCGTCATATTACGAAGGAAAGTCCCACCTCCGGGACGGTTTCACGGTTTCAGGGGACACATTTTATAAGTGTTTAGTTCTGTGTTTGCAAGGAGCGTGATGAAAAGAGCCACCTTTTCCTTTTGCATCTTTTGTGCTGCACAAGCTGGCTCTTTCAGCTACAAACGCCTTGGGGGGGGTTAAAGGTTCCCTTTCGACTTTCTCAGGCTTCGGCCTACATTGTGTTCCTCTGCTTTTCCACCTGTCCCTGGGCTCCAACACCGCCAGTTGCCATCCAGAAGTGCTGTCCGCACAGTCCCAACAGTCGCTCCTTTGTTATTGGGGTTCAGTAACGTCAGCTGTTCCCCTGCTGTGTGTGTGGCAATCCCTCCTACCTCCTCCACCTCCTCCTCCTCCACCTGTCCCTGGGCTCCAACACCGCCAGTTGCCGTCCAGAAGTGCTGTACGCACAGTCAACAGTCGCTCCTCTGTTATTGGGGTTCAGTAACGTCAGCTGTTCCCCTGCTGTGTGTGTGGCAATCCCTCCTACCTCCTCCTACCTCCTCCTCCTCCACCTGTCCCTGGGCTCCAACACCGCCAGTTGCCGTCCAGAAGTGCTGTACGCACAGTCAACAGTCGCTCCTCTGTTATTGGGGTTCAGTAACGTCAGCTGTTCCCCTGCTGTGTGTGTGGCAATCCCTCCTACCTCCTCCTACCTCCTCCTCCTCCACCTGTCCCTGGGCTCCAACACCGCCAGTTGCCGTCCAGAAGTGCTGTACGCACAGTCAACAGTCGCTCCTCTGTTATTGGGGTTCAGTAACGTCAGCTGTTCCCCTGCTGTGTGTGTGGCAATCCCTCCTACCTCCTCCACCTCCTCCTCCGCCACCTGTCCCTGGGCTCCAACACCGCCAGTTGCCGTCCAGAAGTGCTGTACGCACAGTCAACAGTCCCTCCTCTGTTATTGGGGTTCAGTAACGTCAGCTGTTCCCCTGCTGTGTGTGTGGCAATCCCTCCTACCTCCTCCACCTCCTCCTCCTCCACCTGTCCCTGGGCTCCAACACCGCCAGTTGCTGTCCAGAAGTGCTGTACGCACAGTCAACAGTCCCTCCTCTGTTATTGGGGTTCAGTAACGTCAGCTGTTCCCCTGCTGTGTGTGTGGCAATCCCTCCTACCTCCTCCACCTCCTCCTCCTCCACCTGTCCCTGGGCTCCAACACCGCCAGTTGCCGTCCAGAAGTGCTGTACGCACAGTCAACAGTCGCTCCTCTGTTATTGGGGTTCAGTAACGTCAGCTGTTCCCCTGCTGTGTGTGTGGCAATCCCTCCTACCTCCTCCTCCTCCACCTGTCCCTGGGCTCCAACACCGCCAGTTGCCGTCCAGAAGTGCTGTACGCACAGTCAACAGTCCCTCCTCTGTTATTGGGGTTCAGTAATGTCAGCTGTTCCCCTGCTGTGTGTGTGGCAATCCCTCCTACCTCCTCCACCTCCTCCTCCTCCACCTGTCCCTGGGCTCCAACACCGCCAGTTGCCGTCCAGAAGTGCTGTACGCACAGTCAACAGTCCCTCCTCTGTTATTGGGGTTCAGTAACGTCAGCTGTTCCCCTGCTGTGTGTGTGGCAATCCCTCCTACCTCCTCCACCTCCTCCTCCTCCACCTGTCCCTGGGCTCCAACACCGCCAGTTGCCGTCCAGAAGTGCTGTCCGCACAGAGCCAAACACCTCGCCAATGTGTTAGTGGGGTTCAGCACCGCCAGCTGTTCCCCTGCTGTGCAGCCGGCAACGTGTACTGCGACCGCCACGCAGGCACAACAAGTTAAATGTAAGGGAACCTGTCCCCCCCCCCCAGGCGTTTGTTACTGAAGGAGCCACCTTGTGCAGCAGTAATGATGCAAAGGGAAAAAGTGCCTCTTTTCGTGGTGCTCCTTGCACATGCTGATCCTAACACTTATGAAAAGTGTCCCCTCCTACCGTGATACCGTCCGGTTGGTGGAACTTTCCTTTGTGATGTGACGCAGCACAGCCGTCATTCTTACCCCCTTGGCGCCGTGCGCCGCCTCCTCAGCGTTGTTTGAATCAGTCCCGGAGCCTGCGCTGTTAGGTTAGCCCTTGGCCATGCACACATTTTGCGCTGCCCGTCTTCTGACATCATTTGGTGTCAGGCTGGCTGCGCCTGTGCGGCCGCGCTGGCCGAGAGCCCGCCTCGTACTGTCTTCTGATTTAATCCCACTGGGGGCCTGAGATCCATGGACATGCGCAGTGCATATCTGAACCTCCACCTCTCACTCATCTCCCTACGGCTTATTCAAACTGTGCGGTGTCAGCTGGTCCCTAATAGCATGCCACGGCCGTGATACCGCACAGTCAGAAGAAGCCGTAGGGAGATGAGTGAGAGGTGGAGGTTCAGATATGCACTGCGCATGTCCATGGATCTCAGGCCCCCAGTGGGATTAAATCAGAAGACAGTACGAGGCGGGCTCTCGGCCAGCGCGGCCGCACAGGCGCAGCCAGCCTGACACCAAATGATGTCAGAAGACGGGCAGCGCAAAATGTGTGCATGGCCAAGGGCTAACCTAACAGCGCAGGCTCCGGGACTGATTCAAACAACGCTGAGGAGGCGGCGCACGGCGCCAAGGGGGTAAGAATGACGGATGTGCTGCGTCACATCACAAAGGAAAGTTCCACCTACCGGACGGTATCACGGTAGGAGGGGACACTTTTTATAAGTGTTAGGTTCAGCATGTGCAAGGACCATAATTAAAAGAGCTAAGTTTACCTTTTCCAGCATTAGTGCTGTACACGATGGCTCTTTCAGCTACAAACGCCTGGGGGGGGGTTAAAGTTTCCCTTTCAACTTGCTCCAGTGCAGGCTTCGGCCTACACTCTGCTCCCTCTCCTCCTCCTGCTGACCCTGGGCTCTAACACCGCCAGTTGGGGCCCAGATGTGCTAGCTGCACAGAGCCAAACACCAGCCAATGTGTCAGTGGGGTTCAGCACCGCCAGCTGTTCCCCTGCTGTGCAGCCGGCATCGTGTCCTGCAAAAGCCACGCAGGCACAACAGACCCAAAGCTGCCGCCAGTGCAGGCTTCGGCCAACACTCTGCTCCATCTCCTCCTCCTGCTGACCCCGGGCTCTAACACCGCCAGTTGGAGCCCGGTACTGCCAGCTGCACAGACAAAAACACCAGCCAATGTGTCAGTGGGGTTCAGCACCGCCAGCTTTTCCCCTGCTGTGTAGCCGGCAACGAGTCCTGCGACCGCCACGCAGACACAAGAACTGAAATTGAAGGGAACCTGTCCACCCTCCCCCAGGTGTTTCTATGTTTTACAGCCACCTTGTACAGCAGTAATGCTGCATGTGTGCAAGGTGGCTCAGAAACGTATTCTCCTTGCACTCGTGGAACTGAACACGTCTAAAATGTGTCCTCTGTGACCATTAAAACGTCCCTCAGGTGTGATTTTCCTTTGTATTGACACGCAACAAGCTCCTTGGTAACGCTGCCCGTCTTCTGGCATCATTGTTTGGCTGGGTGCGCCTCTGTGGCCGCCTTGCCCCACACAACGCCCCTCGGTGTCTTATTTATTTTGACTGCGAGGGTGTGATTGACGGGCATGAACGGTGCATTTCTTCGCCTGTCCCTCATCTCCTTCCGCCTTCTTCGGACTGTGCGGCTTCATGGCCGTGGCATGCGATAAGGGATCAGCTGACGCCACATAGTCTGAAGCAGGTGTAAGAACCCAAGCGAGAGGCGAACATATGTACTGCGCCAGGCCATGAATCCCAGCCCCGCAGTGTTTTAACTATGTCAAGACACTGCGGGGCTGGGATTCATGGGCATCGCGAACCGCACCGGCCGACATCAAATGATGTCAGAGGACGGGCAGCACTAACAGCGCAAGGCCAAGGGATAACACGACAGCGCAGACTCCTGTGCAACAAATAACGATGCTCAGGAGGCCGCGCAAAGCACCAAGGTGGCATTTTTGCCAGCTGTACTGCGTCTCTTTACGAAGGGAACTCACGCCTCAAAATCAGTTTGATTGTGTAAGGGCCTAAATGTTATACGTGTTCCTTTCAGCATGTGCAAGGAGCAAAATTAAAAGAGCAACCTTTGACTTGTGCAGCACTACTGCTGCATAAGCTGTGGCTCTTCTACTTTGTAACCCCTGAGGGGGGTTAAAGGTTACCTTTGAAATTGGTTCAAGTAGGCTTCGGCCTACACTCTGCTCCCCCTGCAGAGGCCGGGCTCCAACACCGCCAGTTGGGGCCCGGTACTGCTAGCTGCACAGAGCCAAACACCAGCCAATGTGTCAGTGGGGTTCAGCACCGCCAGCTGTTCCCCTGCTGTGCAGCCGGCAACGTGTCCTGCAACAGCCACGCAGGCACAACAGACCCAAAGCTGCCGCCAGTGCAGGCTTCGGCCTACACTCTGCTCCATCTCCTCCTCCTGCTCACCCTGGGCTCTAACACCGCCAGTTGGGGCCCGGTACTGCTAGCTGCACAGAGAAAAACACCAGCCAATGTGTCAGTGGGGTTCAGCACCGCCAGCTGTTCCCCTGCTGTGCAGCCGGCATCGTGTCCTGCAAAAGCCACGCAGACACAAGAACTGAAATTGAAGGGAACCTGTCCCCCCTCCCCCAGGCGTTTGTACGTTTTTAAGGCCACCTTGTACAGCGGTAATGCTGCATGTGTGCAAGGTGGCTCATAAACGTATTCTCCTCGCACATGCGGAACTGAAAACACGTCTGAAATGTGTCCTCTGTGTGACCATTTAACCGTCCCGGGGGTGTGACTTTCCTTTGTAATGACACGCTGCAACCCCCTTGGTAGCGCTGCCCGTCTTCTGGCATCATTGTTTGGCTGCCTGCGCCTCTGCGGCCGCCCTGACCCACACAACGCCCCTCGGTGTCTTATTTTTTGGGACTGCGAGGGTGTGATTGATGGGCATGAGCAGTGCATCAGTTCGCCTGTCCCTCATCTCCTTCCGCCTTCTTCAGACTGTGCGGCTTCATGGCCGTGGCATGCGATAAGGGATCAGCTGACGCCGCACAGTCTGCAGCGGGTGTAAGGACCCGAGTGCGAGAGGCGAACATATGTGCTGCGCCAGGCCATGAATCACAGCCCCGCAGTGTTTTAACAATGTTAAGACACCGCGGGGCTGGGATTCATGGTCATCGCGAACCGCAGCGGCCGACATTACATGAGGTCAGAAGATGGGCAGCGCTAACAGCGCTAGGCCAGGGAATAACACGACAGCGCAGACTCCTGTACAGCAAATAACAACGCTCAGGAGGCTGCACCCAGCACCAAGGTGGGATTCTTGACATCTGTGCTGCGTCTCATTACAAAGGGAACTCGCGCCTCCAACACAGTTTGACTGTATAAAGGGCTAAATGTTATACGTGTTTCATTCAGCGTGTGCAAGGAGCAAAATTAAAAGAGCAACCTTTGACTTGTGCAGCACTACTGCTGCATAAGCTGTGGCTCTTCTACTTTGTAACCCCTGAGGGGGGGTTAAAGGTTACCTTTGAAATTGGTTCAAGTAGGCTTCGGCCTACACTCTGCTCCCCCTGCAGAGCCCGGGCTCCAACACCGCCAGTTGGGGCCCGGTACTGCTAGCTGCACAGAGCCAAACACCAGCCAATGTGTCAGTGGGGTTCAGCACCGCCAGCTGTTCCCCTGCTGTGCAGCCGGCAACGTGTCCTGCAACAGCCACGCAGGCACAACAGACCCAAAGCTGCCGCCAGTGCAGGCTTCGGCCTACACTCTGCTCCATCTCCTCCTCCTGCTCACCCCGGGCTCTAACACCGCCAGTTGGGGCCCGGTACTGCTAGCTGCACAGAGAAAAACACCAGCCAATGTGTCAGTGGGGTTCAGCACCGCCAGCTGTTCCCCTGCTGTGCAGCCGGCATCGTGTCCTGCAAAAGCCACGCAGACACTTGCTCTTGTACCTTCTGCTCCCCATCCTGGTTCCAGTACCGTCAGCTGGTTCCGGGCAGAGCCTTTGGCTTAGGTGCCTCCCTCTGGGTATCCGAGTTCCACCAACGTCAGGTGGTCCTTGGTAGTGCTTTCAGGCACGGGTACCTCCTGCTTAGTAACCGGGTTCCAGTAACGTCAGCTGGTCTTCGGTAGTTCCATTGGCTCTTGGACCTTCGGCTACCCATCCGGGTTCCAGCACCGCCAGCTGGTTCTCGGCAGTGTCTTTTGCTCTTGTACCTTCTGCTCCCCATCCTGGTTCCAGTACCGTCAGCTGGTTCCGGGCAGAGCCTTTGGCTTAGGTGCCTCCCTCTGGGTATCCGAGTTCCACCAACGTCAGGTGGTCCTTGGTAGTGCTTTCAGGCACGGGTACCTCCTGCTTAGTAACCGGGTTCCAGTAACGTCAGCTGGTCCTCGGTAGTTCCATTGGCTCTTGGACCTTCGGGTAGCCATCCGAGTTCCAGTTCCATCAGCTGGTTCTCAGCATTTTCTCAGCCTTGTACCTTCTGCTACATTTCCAAGTTCAAGAGACTAAACACGATGACCCGGAAGACCACCCCTAAGATGACGACGACACCAGAGACGACAACCACCGTGATGACGACGACCCTGGAGACGATGACCCCGAAGACCACCCCGATGACGACGACCCCGGAGACGACGACCCTGAAGACCACCCCGATGACGACGACCCCGGAGACGACGACCCTGGAGACGACGACGACCTGGAAGACCGAGAAGCAGAAGAACAAGAGGCTGCAGAACAAAGAGCAGAAGAACATTAAGCATAACACTAAATATCAGAGCAAAAAATATTATCTAAATTATAAGCAGAAGAAGACTAAGCAGTGTATGGGGGTGAGTCCGTTCCTCCTCGTGGTGCCCCTGGATAAAGCCTGATGCTGCAGGCCAAACTGAACGCGGACAAATGTAACTCTTTTGTGACAGGCAGAACGGAAGGTGTAATCTTCAAACTTTTATAGATAACAACTACGGGAATGCCTGTCACAAATAAGAATATGATGAAGAAGTAGAATATGATGAAGATAATAGTAAAATAAAAAAAAGATGAACAATGTAAGAAAAAAAATAATAGGTAGAAGATGAAGAAGAAGATGAATAAGGTGAAGAAGTTGATGTCAAAGAAGCTGATGATGAGGATAATGAAGAAGAAAGTGTGGGAGAAGTAAAAAAGAAGGTGAAGGGCGTGGAAGTAGTGAAACATCAATATCTGACAAAATAAAAAAAAAAATTAACATAGTCAAAATCTTTCTACCGCCGAACGTCATAAAAAAAAAAAAAACCTGCTATTCTATTACATTGGGCTAAACCTCTGTGCCTTTAATGTCTCCGCCACGTCCCCCAATACATCCTACATTATTCTTAGTTGTTTTCCTTCATGTAGAATGAACCTACAAGTTTATAAAGGGTTTATTTTAATTCCGACATTGACTTGCATTGGGATCGGGTATCGGTATCGGATTAGATCCGATATTTTGACGGTATCGGCCGATACTTTCCGATACCGATACTTTCCGATATCGGAAAGTATCGCTCAACACTACCGATGACGATTACTGGTTGGCCTGCCTCCTGGATCCACGATATAAAGGAAAATGACAAAATATCATGCCACATGAGAACCTTGAGCAAATATTGGCTACCAAACAAGCAACTCTTGTAGACAGTTTGGTTCAGGCATTCCCAGCACGCAGCGGCGGTGATGGTTCTCACACGAGCCGTAGGGGGCAACATGGCAGAGGTGTTAGAGGTGCACAAATCTGAAGTGGCGTTGGACAAAGGGGTTTTATGACCAGGTTGTGGAGTGATTTCGCAATGGCCGCTGACACGACAGGTACTGCGGCATCGATTCAAAGTGACAGGAGACAGCATTTATCCAGTATGGTTACGAACTACTTTTCCTCCCTTATTGATGTTCTCCCTCACAGGTCATTCCCCTTTGATTACTGGGCATCTAAAATAGACACCTGGCCTGAATTGGCAGAATATGCATTACAGGAGCTCGCTTGCCCTGCTGCTAGTGTGCTATCAGAAAGAGTCTTCAGTGCTGCTGGTTCAATACTGACCGAAAAAAGGACACGTCTGGCTACCCGAAATGTTGATGATCTAACCTTCATTAAAATGAACCAATCATAGATTTCAAATTATTTGGCCCCACCTTCCTCTGCTGATACGTAGCTTGCCTCAAAAATGTCTTGCTTTTGGCCTCCTCTTACTGACTTCTCCAATTCCTCCATTTGCAGCTGCTGAATGTCCACCATAGGCCATTTTTATACCTCCCTAAATGGGCTGACTCCCCCCACAGGGCCGTGGTAACCACCTGGCGCAAGCACCCGTGCGAGTGCCGTTTGCCTGCACAGGTGGGTGTGCCCACTCTTGGGCGACGGCACTGGCACAGGGTCCCTTATAGTACAATGAAGGGTCTCTGACGGTGGTGGTGCACAACCAACGTCAGACACACCGTCGTAATATGAGGGGCCCCGTGCCAGTACCGCCACCCACAAGAGTGTTCCCCCCCAGGTCGAACAGTGCTCTACCACTTGCAATACTTACCTCTCCCTGCTCCACCACTGTGTAGTCTGTGCTGTTAAATCCTTCAATGGCACTGCCAATACAAATTTGCTGAAATGATAGATGATAGTTAAAATATACAGGGGCCCTGGCCTCCATTTAGACCAGTTAATACTTTGCGCCTACTACCACTGTCTGCTACTCAGCAGAGAAGCCCACCCCTGTACCTAGCTATGCCACCTGTTTATTTATGAACAATTTTTGGGCAGACATTTAGCCCACTTTATTATTTGGGCCTACTAACTGTGTCTGCCACTCATTACAGTTGTCCTCCACTAACAAAGCAATGCCGCCTGTTTAGTCCTGTTACCACATTTGAACTGCATGTAGGCTACTTTATTATTTGGGCCTACCAACTGTGTCTGCCACTCATTACAGTTGTCCTCCACTGAACAAAGCAATGCCGCCAGTTTAGTCCTGTTACCAATTTTGAACTGCATTTAGGCTACTTTATTATTTGGGCCTACTAACTGTGTCTGCCACTGATTACAGTTGTCCTCCACTGAACAAAGCAATGCCGCCTGTTTAGTCCTGTAACCAATTTTGAGCTGCATTTAGACTACTTTATTATTTGGGCCTACTAACTTTGTCTGCCACTCATTACTCATTTGAACTGCATTTAGGCTACTTTATTATTTGGGCCTACTAACTGTGTCTGCCACTGATTACAGTTGTCCTCCACTGAACAAAGCAATGCCGCCTGTTTAGTCCTGTAACCAATTTTGAGCTGCATTTAGACTACTTTATTATTTGGGCCTACTAACTTTGTCTGCCACTCATTACTCATTTGAACTGCATTTAGGGTACTTTATTATTTGGGCCTACTAACTGTGTCTGCCACTCATTACAGTTGTCCTCCACTGAACAAAGCAATGCAGCCTGTTTAGTCCTGTTACCAATTTTGAACTGCATTTAGGCTATTTTATTATTTGGGCCTACTAACTGTGTCTGACACTCATTACAGTTGTCCTCCACTGAACAAAGCAATGCAGCCTGTTTAGTCCTGTTACCAATTTTGAACTGCATTTAGGCTACTTTATTATTTGGGCCTACTAACTGTGTCTGACACTCATTACAGTTGTCCTCCACTGAACAAAGCAATGCCGCCTGTTTAGTCCTGTTACCACATTTGAACTGCATTTAGCCCACTTTATTATTTGGGCCTATATCTGTGTTTCCTCCTCATCCTGCCCATTGCCCAGCCACTGCTAGATGAGTCTGCTGGTACATTGACCCAGACCACTACATTCCTTTTGCACTCTACACAGCCAGAATCTGACCCTGCTGAAAGTCAGGTTCCCCTTCCTGCATACTATACCACCTTACACAGGGACAAAGAGGAAGGTGCAGATGAAAGTGCAGGTTCCTTCATCAGGTGGGGGGCATACTCGTTGGCGATGTCACTGGCACAGGGCCCCTCATAGTACGCAAAAGTGTCTCTGCCGGTGGGAGGCGCCACCCGCCGTCAAACACGCCGCAGTACTATGAGGGGCCCTGTGCCAGCGCCACTGCCAACGAGTAGGCCCCTCCTGCTTGCTCAGGATCACAGCACTTGCAAAGTTGAAATACTTACCTCTCTCTGATCCACCGCCGTGACATATTTCACGTTTCCTGGGCCCACGAAAATCTTGAGCCAGCCCTACCCCCCCAATACTTTAGCCAAATGATCCCCAGTTTTCAATGCCTATTATTATAAAGTAAATTAAGACTGACAAGCTTCAGTAATAAGAATTGATGTTTTTGGCATTAAAATGGGCACTGTAGGTGTTTTCCTATCCTCCACTCACTGCCGACTTTGATTCCCCATTGACTTGCATTGGGTTTCGTGTTTCAGTCGGCCCCCGACTTTTCGCAATAATCGGCCGATTTAACCAACCCGACTTTTGACAAAGTCGGGTTTCGCGAAACCCGACTCTATCCAAAAAAAGTAAAAGTCGCTCAACTCTAGTATATACCTGTGTGTCATCTCCTCTGTATGTAGTATATACCTGTGTGTCATCTCACTTGTACACAGTATATACCTGTATGTCATCTCCCCTGTATATAATATATACCTGTGTGTCATCTCCTCCTGTATATAGCATATAACTGCGTGTCATCTCCTCCTGTATATAGTATATACCTGTACGTCATCTCCTCCTGTATATAGTATATACCTGTACGTCATCTCCTCCTGTATATAGTATATACCTGTATGTCATCTCCCCTGTATATAGTATATACCTGTATGTCATCCCTCTATGTTGTATATACCTGTATGTCATCCCCCTGTATATAGTATATACCTGTGTCATCTCACCCTGTGCATAGTATATACCTGTATGTCGTCATCTCCCCTGTATATAGTATATACCAGTATATCCTCTCCCCTGTATAGAGTATAAACGTATGTCATCTCACCTGTATATAGTAAACACCTGTGTCATCTCTCCTGTATATAGTATATATCTGTTTATCATCTCCCCTGTATATAGTATATTCCTGTATGTCATCTCCCCTGTATATGATATATACCTGTATGTCATCTCCTCCTGTGTATAGTATATAACTGTCATTCCACTGTATATAGTATATTCCTGTATATCATCTCCCCAGTATATAGAATATACCTGTATGTAATTTCATCCTGTATATAGTATATACCTGTGTGTCATCTCTTTCTGCATATAGTACTGTTTATACCTGTGTGTCATCTCCCCTGTATACAGTATACACCTGTGTGTGTCCTCTCCCCTGTATATAGTTTATACCTGTGTGTCATCTCCCTGTATATAGTATATGCCTGTATGCCCTCTCCCCTGTATATAGTATATATCTGTATGTCATCTACTCCTGTATATAGTATATACCTGTATGTCATCTCCCCCTGTATATAGTATATACCTGTTTGTCATCTCCTCCTGTATATTGTATATACCTGTATGTCATCCCGCTGTATATAGTACATACCGGTGTCATCTCCCCCTGTATATAGTATATACATGTATGTCATCTGTATATAGTATATACCTGTATGTCATCATCTCCCCTGTATATAGTATATACCTGTATGTCATCTCCCCCTGTATATAGTATATACGTGTATCATCTCACCTGTGTATAGTATACACCTGTGCGTCATCTCCCCTGCATACAGTATACACCTGCATGTCATCTTCCCGGTGTATATAATATACCTGTATGTCATCTCATTATGTATATAGTGTATATACCTGTATGTCATTTCCCTCTATATATAGTATATATGTCACGATTCACACCGTGACCGTCACCCCTACGTCATGGATTAGGGTGACTTTAAGCCAACAGACGGCTATCACATGTGCATGGGCTTATTTTAGGTATCCCTCTGCTCTTCAATATACAACGAACTGCATTGATTTATGTATATCCCGCTTACAGTTCCACTTAACACTTGCAGCTCTCTGGCGCCCCCCTTACTCTCAGGTCAGATTAGGTACTGCACCCTGGGTAATTAGTCGCCAGAAAGGCTGCCTGCTATGTACTGGCTATTGGGCACACTGCAGCGATGCGATAAACTACTCCCACTCAGGCAGGAACAATAATTATCAACGCCGCAATCGCTACAACAACCCCCAAAGGCACAGTGCACACGGTTTTGCTGCCACCAGCTTCGATTAAACGGGTCCGAAGCTAACCCCACACAGTAGCGTAATTCCCTTCAGGAGACTTAGGTTACGTTTTAGAGCATGAAGGACGAACTAGTAATTTATATATTTTACTCCGAAAAAAGGCAGTGTTTACACAAAAATATTACAAGGATGTTACAAAAGAGACAATTGAAAATGTACAAGGTAATTATATAAAAGAAAACAAGGATTACATGAGAATAACACTTACATGTGTTCAAAGCATTGCAGGCAACCAGGCTAGTGGAGTCCCCATACATCCCAGTGCATTAGGACTTGCAGTCAGGGCTCTTCAGGTAAAAAAACTCATCTCTCGCTGCTGGAAGCCTGCCAGAAACTTAAAACCTGCAGCCTGTGACATCACATAAAGGGCTGGATTACCAGACCCTCCTATCTCTTCAGTTTAACTAAATGTACCTTAAATTTATCTAATGCCCGTAACTCCGCTCCAGAACATGTCACAATCATAACACACCCAGCATTCATCTCGTATTAACGTTGGCCTTCTAATGAGATGAAATATGTCCTATTTGTGATGCATATTTAGAGAGAAATCCAAACTCTTTACCTGATGGAGTTAGAAGCTCATGTTTAGTGTGATGGATAGATGCTCCGATGGACTTTAGCAATCTCTATTTAAGATTCTCTTAGCCCCAGTTATTAGGCCAATATCTCACAATAATGGAACAAAGGACTTCCATAGATTTTGGAGCCATTTTTCCCAGTTCCAGCTAGTAGAGTTGGGAGGGGGCGAGTAACTTTAGTTGAGCCTGGAATTTATGACACCAGGGCCATAAAACCACCTTCTAACATACATTCCGAAGCACACAGAGAAACAAGGAGAACCAGCTACAGAAGGGGGGGTTTAGCCCACAGCATGGGCTGACAGGAGAAACTAAACTTATATGATATTTCATACAATATCGTGACAATATACCAGTATGTCATCTTTCTGTACATCGTATATACCTGTGTGTCAAATCCCCTGTATATAGTATATACCTGCATGTCATCTCTTCCTGTATATAGTATATACCTGTGTCTCTTCTCCCCTGTATATAGTATATACCTGTGTGTCATCTCCCCTGTATATAGTATATACCTGTGTGTCCTCTCCCATGTATATAGTATATACCTGTGTGTCATCCACCTGTATATAGTATATTTGCCTGTATGTCATCTCCTCCTGTAGTGTAATTACCTGTTTGTCACCCCCCTGTACACAGTACATACCTATATGTCATCCCCCTGTATATAGTATATACCAGTATGTCATCTCCCCCTGTATATAGTATGTACCTGTATGTCATCTCCCCCTGTATATAGTATATACCCGTATGTCATCTGCTCCTGTATATAGTATATAGCTATATGTCATCTCATCCTGGATATAGTGTGTATACCTGTATGCCATCTCCCTCTGTATATAGTATATACCAGTATGTCATCTTTCTGTATATAGTATATACCTGTGTGTCATCTCCCCTGTATATAGTATATACCTGTATGTCATCTCTTCCTGTATATAGTATATACCTATGTGTCATCTCACCTGTATATAGTACATACCTGTGTGTCATCTCCACTGTATATCGTATATACCTGTGTCCCCTCCCCTGCATATAGTATATGTGTGTCCTCCCCTTTATATAGTACATACCTGTGTGTCATCTCCCTTGCATATAGTATATACCTGTGTCTTCCCCCTGTATATAGTATACACCTGTGTGTCGTCTCCCCTGTATATAGTATATACCTGTGTCTCATCTCCACTGAATATCCTATATACCTGTGTGTCATCTCCCCTGTATATAGTATATACCTGCGTGTCATCTCCTCTGTACACAGTATATACCTGTATGTCATCTCCCCCTGTATATAGTATATACCTGTGTTTCATCTCCCCTGTATATAATATATACCTGTGTGTCATCTCCTCCTGTATATAGTATATACCTGTATGTCATCTCATCCTGTATATAGTGTATATACCTGTATGTCATCTCCCACAGTATATAGGACATACCAGTATGTCATCTCTTCCTGTATATAGTAGATACATGGTTATCATCTCCCCTGCATATAGTGTATGTCTGTATGTCAAGTCCCCTGAATATAGTATATACCTGAGTGTCATCCCCCTGTATATAGTATATGCCTGTATGTCATCTCCTCCTGTATACAGTATATACCTGTATGTCATCTTCCCCGTATATAGTATATACCTGTTTGTCATCTACTCCTGTATGTTGTATATACCTGTATGTCATCCCCTGTATATAGTATATACCTGTGTGTCATCTCCCCTGTATATAATAAATACCTGTGTGTCATCTCCTCCAGTATATAGTATATACCTGTATGTCATCTCCTCCTTTATATAGTATATACCTGTGTGTCATATACTCCTGTATATAATATACTGTACACCTTTATGTCATCTCCTCATGTATATAGTATATACCTGTGTCATCCCCTCCTGTATATATTATATACTTGTATGTCATCTCCCCTGTATATAGTACATACCTTTATGTGTCATCTCCTCCTGTGTACAGTATATACCTGTGTCATCTCCCCTGTATACACCTGTGTGTCATCTCACCTGTACACAGTATATACCTGTATGTCATCTCCCCTGTATATAATATATAACTGTGTGTCATCTGCTCCTGTATATAGTATATACCTGTGTGTAATCTCCTCCTTTATATAGCATATACCTGTATGTCATCTCCTCCTGTATATAGTATATACCTGTACATCATCTCCTCCTGTATATAGTATATACCTGTGTGTTCTCTCCCCTGTATATAGTATATGCCTGTATGTCATCTCCCCCTGTGTATAGTATATACCTCTATATCATCTCCTTCTGTATATACTATATACCTGTATGTCATCTCCACTGTATATAGTATATACCTGTGTATCATCTCCCCTGTATATAGACCATACCTGTATGTGAATTCCTCCTGTATATAGTATATACCTGTGTGTCATCTCTTTCGGTATATTCTATATACCTGTGTGTCATCTCCCCTGTACATAGAATATAACTGTATGTCATCTCTTCCTTTTTATAGTATATACCTGTGTGTCCCCTCCCCCGTATTCTGTAAATACCTGTGTGTGTCCTCTCCCCTGTATATAGTTTATACCTGTGTGTCATCCTCTTGTATATAGTATATGCCTGTATGTACTCTCCCCTGTATATACACTCACTGGCCACTTTATTAGGTACACCTGTCCAACTTCTTGTTAACACTTAATTTCTAATCAGCCAATCACATGGCGGCAACTCAGTGCATTTAGGCATGTAGACATGGTCAAGACAATCTCCTGCAGTTCAAACCGAGCATCAGTATGGGGAAGAAAGGTGATTTGAGTGCCTTTGAACGTGGCATGGTTGTTGGTGCCAGAAGGGCTGGTCTGAGTATTTCAGAAACTGCTGATCTACTGGGATTTTCACGCACAACCATCTCTAGGGTTTACAGAGAATGGTCCGAAAAAGAAAAAAAATCCAGTGAGCGGCAGTTCTGTGGGCGGAAATGCCTTGTTGATGCCAGAGGTCAGAGGAGAATGGGCAGACTGGTTCGAGCTGATAGAAAGGCAACAGTGACTCAAATCGCCACCCGTTACAACCAAGGTAGGCCTAAGAGCATCTCTGAACGCACAGTGCATCGAACTTTGAGGCAGATGGGCTACAGCAGCAGAAGACCACACCGGGTACCACTCCTTTCAGCTAAGAACAGGAAACTGAGGCTACAATTTGTACAAGCTCATCGAAATTGGACAGTAGAAGATTGGAAAAACGTTGCTTGGTCTGATGAGTCTCGATTTCTGCTGCGACATTCGGATGGTAGGGTCAGAATTTGGCGTAAACAACATGAAAGCATGGATCCATCCTGCCTTGTATGGAGCATCTTTGGGATGTGCAGCCGACAAATCTGCGGCAACTGTGTGATGCCATCATGTCAATATGGACCAAAATCTCTGAGGAATGCTTCCAGCACCTTGTTGAATCTATGCCACGAAGAATTGAGGCAGTTCTGAAGGCAAAAGGGGGTCCAACCCGTTACTAGCATGGTGTACCTAATAAAGTGGCCGGTGAGTGTAGTATATACCTGTATGTCATTACTCCTGTATATAGTACATTCCCGTATGTCATCTCCCCCTGTATATAGTATATACCAGTATGTCATCTTTCTGTATATAGTATATGCCTGTGTGTCATCTCCCCTGTATATAGTATATACCTGCATGTCATCTCTTCCTGTATATAGTATATACCTGTGTGTCATCTCCACTGAATATACTATATTCCTGTGTGTCATCTCCTCTGTACACAGTATACACCTGTATGTCATCTCCCCCTGTATATAGTGTATACGTGTCATCCCCTCCTGTATATATTATATACTTGTATGTCATCGCCCCTGTATATATTACATACCTTTGTGTGTAATCTCCTCCTGTGTACAGTATATAGGTGTGTCATCTCACCTGTACACAGTATATACCTGTATGTCATCTCCCCTGTATATAATATATACCTGTGTGTCATCTCCTTTATATAGCATATACCTGTATGTCATCTCCTCCTGTATAGTATATACCTGTACATCATCTCCTCCTGTATATAGTATATACCTGTGTGTCCTTTCCCCTGTATATAGTATATACCTGTATGTCATCTCCCCCTGTATATAGTATATACCTGTATATCATCTCCTTCTGTATGTTGTATATACCTGTATGTCATCCCCCTGTATATAGTATATACCTTTGTCATCTCCCTGTGTATAGTATATACCTGTATGTCATCATCTCCCCTGTATATAGTATATACCAGTATGTCCTCTCCCCTGTATATAATATATACCTGTATGTCATCTCCTCCTGTATATAATATTATTATTATTATTAAGGTTGAAGAAAGACTGTAAGTCCATCCAGTTCAACCCATAGCCTAACCTAACATGCCCTAACATGTTGATCCAGAGGAAGGCAAAAAAAAACCCATGTGGCAAAGAGTAACTCCACCATGGGGAAAAAAATTCCTTCCCGACTCCACATACGGCAATCAGACTAGTTCCCTGGATCAACGCCTTATCAAGGAGTCTAGTGTATATACCCTGTAACATTATACTTTTCCAGAAAGGCATCCAGTCCCCTCATAAATTTAAGTAATGAATCACTCATTACAATATCATACGGCAGAGAGTTCCATAGTCTCACTGCTCTTACAGTAAAGAATCCGCATCTGTTATTATGCTTAAACCTTCTTTCCTCCAGACGTAGAGGATGCCCCCTTGTCCCTGTCTCAGGTCTATGATTAAAAAGATCATCAGAAAGGTCTTTGTACTGTCCCCTCATATATTTATACATTAAAATAAGATCACCCATTAGTCTTCGTTTTTCCAAACTAAATAGCCCCAAGTGTAATAACCTATCTTGGTATTGCAGACCCCCCAGTCCTCTAATAACCTGGGTCGCTCTTCTCTGCACCCGCTGCAGTTCAGCTATGTCTTTCTTATACACCGGAGACCAGAACTGTGCACAGTATTCTAAGTGTGGTCGAACTAGTGACTTGTATAGAGGTAAAATTATGTTCTCCTCATGAGCATCTATGCCTCTTTTAATACATCCCATTATTTTATTTGCCTTTGTAGCAGCTGACTGACACTGGCCACTGAATATGAGTTTGTCATCCACCCATATACCCAGGTCTTTTTCATTGACGGTTTTGCCCAGAGTTTTAGAATTAAGCACATAGTTATACATCTTATTACTTCTACCCAAGTGCATACCTGTATGTCATCTCCCCTGTATATAGAATATACCTGTATGTCAATTCCTCCTGTATATAGTATATACCTGTGTGTCATCTCTTTTGGTATATTCTATATACCTGTGTCATCTCCCCTGTACATAGAATATAACTGTATGTCATCTCTTCCTTTTTATAGTATATACCTGTGTGTCCCCTCCCCCGTATTCTGTAAATACCTGTGTGTGTCCTCTCCCCTGTATATAGTATATACCTGTATGTCATCTACTCCTGTATATAGTACATACCCGTATGTCATCTCCCCCTGTATATAGTATATACCAGTATGTCATCTTTCTGTATATAGTATATACCTGTGTGTCATCTCCCCTGTATATAGAATATACCTGCATGTCATCTCTTCCTGTATATAGTATATACCGGTGTGTCATCTCCCCTGTTTATAGTATATACCTGTGTTTCATCTCCCCTGTATATAGTGTATACCCGTTTGTCATCTCCTCCTGTATGTTGTATATACCTGTATGTCATCTCTACCTGTATATAGTATATACCTGTATGTTATCTCCTCCTATATGTTGTATATACCTGTATGTCATCCCTGTCATGGTTCTCAATGGCAAGAGAACGTAGTAAAGCATACAAAAAGGACTAGCTCTTGGAAGATGGGAACTCGAGCTGATAGTAGTCTAGGAGCAGGAACATGCAACAGAAAGGCTTCTGGTAACATTGTTGGCCGGCATAGAAATGACTGAGGAGCAAGGCTAAATAGACAACTCCCACATCCTGATGGAAACAGGTGAACAGAGGCGATGAAGCACACAAGTTCAGTACCACCAGTGACCACCGGGGGAGCCCAGAAACCAAATTCACAACAATACCCCCCCCTCAAGGAGGGGGCACCGAACCCTCACCAGAACCACCAGGGCGATCAGGATGAGCCCTATGAAAGGCACGGACCAAATCGGAGGCATGAACATCAGAGGCAGTCACCCAAGAATTATCCTCCTGACCGTAGCCTTTCCACTTGACCAGATACTGAAGTCTCCGTCTGGAAACACGGGAGTCCAAGATCTTCTCGACAACGTACTCCAACTCACCCTCAACCAACACCGGAGCAGGAGGCTCAACGGAAGGCACAACCGGTACCTCATACCTGCGCAACAATGACCGATGGAAGACATTATGAATAGAAAAAGATGCAGGGAGGTCCAAACGAAAGGACACAGGGTTAAGAATCTCCAATATCTTGTACGGGCCGATGAACCGAGGCTTAAACTTAGGAGAAGAAACCTTCACAGGGACAAAACGAGAAGACAACCACACCAAGTCCCCAACACAAAGACGAGGACCAACACGACGACGGCGGTTGGCAAAATGCTGAGTCTTCTCCTGGGACAACTTCAAATTGTCCACCACATGCCCCCAAATCTGATGCAACCTCTCCACCACAGCATCCACTCCAGGACAATCCGAAGACTCCACCTGACCGGAAGAGAAACGAGGATGAAACCCCGAATTACAGAAGAAAGGAGAAACCAAGGTGGCAGAACTAGCCCGATTATTGAGGGCAAACTCCGCCAAGGGCAAAAAGGCAACCCAATCATCCTGATCCGCAGACACAAAACACCTCAAATAAGTCTCCAAGGTCTGATTAGTTCGCTCGGTCTGGCCATTAGTCTGAGGATGGAAAGCAGACGAAAAAGACAAATCAATGCCCATCCTAGCACAGAACGCTCGCCAAAATCTAGACACGAATTGGGTTCCCCTGTCAGACACGATATTCTCCGGAATACCATGCAAGCGAACCACATTTTGAAAAAACAGAGGAACCAGCTCGGATGAGGAAGGCAATTTAGGCAAGGGGACCAAATGGACCATCTTAGAGAAACGGTCACACACCACCCAGATGACAGACATCTTCTGAGAAACAGGGAGATCAGAAATAAAATCCATGGAGATGTGAGTCCAAGGCCTCTTCGGAATAGGCAAAGATAACAACAATCCACTAGCCCGAGAACAACAAGGCTTGGCCCGAGCACAAACATCACAAGACTGCACAAAACCTCGCACATCTCGCGACAGGGAAGGCCACCAGAAGGACCTAGCCACCAAATCCCTGGTACCAAAGATTCCAGGATGACCAGCTAACACAGAAGAATGGACCTCCGAGATGACTCTACTGGTCCAATCATCAGGAACAAACATTCTACCAGGCGGGCAACGATCAGGTCTATCCGCCTGAAACTCCTGCAAGACCCGTCGCAAGTCTGGGGAAACAGCAGATAATATCACTCCATCCTTAAGGATACCTGTAGGTTCAGAATTACCAGGGGAATCAGGCTCAAAACTCCTAGAAAGGGCATCCGCCTTCACATTTTTAGAACCCGGTAGGTAAGAAACCACAAAATTAAACCGAGAGAAAAATAACGACCAGCACGCCTGTCTAGGATTCAGGCGCCTGGCAGACTCAAGATAAATCAAATTCTTGTGGTCAGTCAATACCACCACCTGATGTCTAGCCCCCTCAAGCCAATGACGCCACTCCTCAAAAGCCCACTTCATAGCCAAGAGCTCCCGATTACCAATATCATAATTTCGCTCAGCGGGCGAAAATTTACGAGAAAAGAACGCGCAAGGTCTCATCACGGAGCAGTCGGAACTTTTCTGCGACAAAACCGCCCCAGCTCCGATTTCTGAAGCGTCGACCTCAACCTGAAAAGGAAGACTAACATCAGGCTGACGCAATACAGGGGCGGAAGAAAAGCGGCGCTTAAGCTCCCGAAAGGCCTCCACAGCAGCAGGGGACCAATCAGCAACATCAGCACCCTTCTTAGTCAAATCAGTCAACGGTTTAGCAACATCAGAAAAACCAGTTATAAATCGACGATAAAAATTAGCAAAGCCCAAAAACTTCTGAAGGCTCTTAAGAGAAGAGGGTTGCGTCCAATCACAAATAGCCTGAACCTTGACAGGGTCCATCTCAATGGAAGAGGGGGAAAAAATGTACCCCAAAAACGAAATCTTTTGAACCCCAAAGACGCACTTAGAACCCTTTACACACAAGGAATTAGAGCGCAAAACCTGAAAAACCCTCCTGACCTGTTGGACATGAGAGTCCCAGTCGTCCGAAAAAATCAAAATATCATCCAGATACACAATCATAAATTTATCCAAATATTCACGGAAAATGTCATGCATAAAAGACTGAAAGACTGAAGGGGCATTTGAAAGACCAAAAGGCATTACTAAATACTCAAAATGGCCCTCGGCCTATTAAATGCGGTTTTCCACTCATCCCCCTGCTTAATTCGCACTAAATTATACGCCCCACGAAGATCAATCTTAGAGAACCACTTGGCCCCCTTTATTCGAGCAAACAAATCAGTAAGCAGTGGCAAAGGATACTGATATTTAACCGTGATTTTATTCAAAAGCCGATAATCAATACACGGCCTCAAAGAGCCATCTTTTTTAGATACAAAGAAAAAACCGGCTCCTAAGGGAGATGACGAAGGACGAATATGTCCCTTTTCCAAGGACTCCTTAATATATTCCCGCATAGCAGCGTGTTCAGGCACAGATAGATTAAATAAACGACCCTTTGGAAACTTACTGCCCGGAATCAGATCTATTGTACAATCGCAATCTCTGTGCGGAGGTAGTGAACCAAGTTTAGGCTCCTCAAAAACGTCACGATAATCAGATAAAAATTCCGGAATCTCAGAGGGAATAGATGACGAAATGGAAACCAAAGGTACGTCCCCATGAGTCCCCTGACATCCCCAGCTTAACACAGACATTACTTTCCAGTCGAGGACTGGGTTATGAGATTGCAGCCATGGCAATCCAAGCACCAACACATCATGTAGATTATACAACACAAGGAAGCGAATAATCTCCTGGTGATCCGGATTAATACGCATAGTTACTTGTGTCCAGTATTGTGGTTTATTACTAGCCAATGGCGTGGAGTCAATACCCTTCAGAGGTATAGGAACTTCCAGAGGCTCTAAATTAAACCCACAGCGTTTGGCAAAGGACCAATCCATAAGACTCAAAGCGGCGCCAGAGTCGACATAGGCGTCCGCGGTAATAGACGATAAAGAGCAAATCAGGGTCACAGATAGAATAAACTTGGACTGTAAAGTACCAATTGAAACAGACTTATCAACCTTCTTAGTACGTTTAGAGCATGCTGATATAACATGAGTTGAATCGCCACAATAGAAGCATAACCCATTTTTACGCCTAAAATTCTGTCGTTCGCTTCTGGACAGAATTCTATCACATTGCATAATCTCTGGCGCCTTCTCAGTAGACACCGCCAAATGGTGCACAGGTTTGCGCTCCCGCAAACGCCGATCAATCTGAATAGCCATTGTCATGGACTCATTCAGACCTGCAGGCACAGGGAACCCCACCATAACATCTTTAATGGCATCAGAGAGACCCTCTCTGAAATTCGCCGCAAGGGCGCACTCATTCCACTGAGTAAGCACAGACCACTTACGAAATTTTTGGCAGTATATTTCAGCCTCATCTTGCCCTTGAGACAGGGCCATCAAGGCTTTTTCAGCCTGAATCTCTAAATGAGGTTCCTCATAAAGCAACCCCAATGCCAGGAAAAACGCATCCACATTGAGCAACGCAGGATCCCCTGGTGCCAAAACAAATGCCCAATCCTGAGGGTCGCCCCGGAGCAAGGATATTACAATCCTGACCTGCTGTGCAGGATCTCCAGCGGAGCAAGATCTCAGAGACAAAAATAATTTACAATTATGTTTGAAATTCTGGAAGCGAGATCTATCCCCGGAGAAAAATTCAGGCAAAGGTACTCTAGGTTCAGATATAGGAGCATGAATTACAAAATCCTGTAAACTTTGAACCTTCATAGCGAGATTGTTCAGACCTGTAGCTAAACTCTGAGGATCCATTTTCATCAGGTGAAATCAGAACCATTCAAGGATTAGAAGGAGAGAGACGAAGACTGCAGTAAGCAGAGATGCTAGTGAATAAACTAATGAGCAAACTCAGGAGAAAAAAAAAAAAAAAATTCTCTGCAGACTTCTTTTCTCTCCTTTCTTCTGCCAATAATTTTAACCCTTGGCCGGCCAAACAGTCATGGTTCTCAATGGCAAGAGAACGTAGTGAAGCATACAAAAAGGACTAGCTCTTGGAAGATGGGAACTCAAGCTGATAGTAGTCTAGGAGCAGGAACATGCAACAGAAAGGCTTCTGGTAACATTGTTGGCCGGCATAGAAATGACTGAGGAGCAAGGCTAAATAGACAACTCCCACATCCTGATGGAAACAGGTGAACAGAGGCGATGAAGCACACAAGTTCAGTACCACCAGTGACCACCGGGGGAGCCCAGAAACCAAATTCACAACACATCCCCCTGTATATAGTATATACCAGTATGTCATCTCCCCCTGTATATAATATGTACCTGTATGTCATCTCCTCCTGTATGTTGTATATTCCTGTATGTCATCCCCCTGTGTATAGTATACATAGGTTGGTCATCTCCTGTATATAGTATATACCTGTATGTC
The DNA here is from genome assembly GCF_051348905.1 of Ranitomeya variabilis. Taxonomy (NCBI): domain Eukaryota; kingdom Metazoa; phylum Chordata; class Amphibia; order Anura; family Dendrobatidae; genus Ranitomeya; species Ranitomeya variabilis. The sequence continues at coordinate 701,336,334 of NC_135235.1, read as the reverse complement.
ATTTCCCCTGTGTATAGTATATACCTGTGTGCCATCTCCTCTGTATATAGTATATACCTGCAAGTCATCTCCCCCTGTATATAGTGTATACCTGTATGTCATCTCCTCCTGTATGTTGTATATACCTGTATGTCATCCCCCTGTATATAGTATATACCTGTATGTCATCTCCTGTATATAGTATATACCTGTATTTCATTTCCCTGTATATAGTATATACCTGTGTCATCTCACCTGTATATAGTATACACCTGTGTGTCATCTCCCCTGTATACAGTATACACCTGTATGTCATCTCCCCTGCATATAGAATAAACCTGTATGTCATCTCCTCCTGTATATAGTATATACCTGTGTCATCTCCCCTGTATATAGCAAATGCCTGTATGTCATCTCATCCTGTATATAGTGTATACACCTGTATGTCATCTCCCCCTGTATATAGTATATACCTGTATGTCATATCCTGTGTATAGTATATACCAGTATGTCATTTTTCATGTATATAGTATATTCCTGTGTCATCTCCCCTGTATATAGTATACACTTGTGTCATCTCCCCTGTAAATAGTATACACCTGTGTGTCATCTCCCCTGTATATAGTATATACCTGTATGTCATCTCATCCTGTATATACTATATATATATCTGTATGTCATCTCCCCCTGTATATAGTATATACCTGTATGTCATTTCTTCCTGTATATAGTATATACCTGTGTGTCATCTGCTTTGTGCATAATGTATATACCTGTGTCATGTCCTTCTGTATATAGTATATACCTGTATGTAATCTCTTCCTGTATATAGTGTACATACCTGCAAGTCATCTCCTCCTGTATAAAGTAAATACCCTCAAGTCATCTCCCCGGTATATAGTATATACCTGTGTCATCTCCCCTGTATATACTGTAGTATATACCTGTATGTCATCTCCCGTGTATAGTATATACCTGTGTGTCATCTCCCCTGTATATAGTGTATACCTGTGTGTCATCCCCCTGTATATAGTATATACCTGTATGTCATCTCCCCTGTTTATAGTATATACCTGTGTCAACCCCTGTATATAGTATAAACCTGTATGTCATACCCAGTTTATAGTATATACCTGTATGTCACCTACCCTGTTTAGTATATACCTGTGTGTCATCGCCTCCTGTATATAGTATATACCTGTATGTTATCTCCCCTGCATATAGTATATACCTGTATACTAATCTCCCCTGTATACAGTATATACCTGTATGTCATTGTAGGATGATAGCAGTGTCATGGTTCCCAATGGCAAGGGAACGTAATAAACATATAAGTAACGAACGAGCTCTCGGGTGATGGAAACTCGAGTTGACCGTGAGCTAAATCTACCACACAACTAACAGTAGCCAGGGAGCATACCTACGGCTTCCTATATGCCACGCGCCAGCCGGAGGACTAACTACGCCTGGTAGAGGAAGAAACAGACCTGGCTTACCTCTAGGGAAATACCCCAAAAGATGATAGCAGCCCCCCACATGTAATAACGGTGAGTTAAGAGGAAAAGACATACACAGTATGAAAGTAGATTTAGCAAAGAGAGGTCCACTTACTAGATAGCAGAAGGATACAAAAGAGGACTTCACGGTCAACTGAAAACCCTTTCAAAAACCATCCTGAAATTACTTTAAGACTCCTGTGTCAACTCATGACACAGGAGTGGCAATTTCAGCCCGCAAGAGCTTCCAGCTACAGAGAATTACAAAAACTGCAAACTGGACAAAAGGTACAAAACAAAAGGACAAAGTCCACTTAGCTGATCAGCAGACTAGTAGCAGGAACATGTGTTGTGGATTCTGTTTGTAGGCTCCCTCTTGTGGTTACTGCTGGTACTGGGTGACTTTGGTGGGTTGCGGCCTTTGGTTTCCACCTGTCCATCAGAGGCTGGGTGTTTCCTATTTTACCTGGCCTTTCTGTCATTCCCTTGCCGGCTATCAATGTATTCAGATGTGCTCTGTTTGGTTCCTGCCTACCTGCTCCCAGATCTTTCAGGATAAGCTAAGTGCTGATTTTCAGTTGTTTGGTTTTTTGTCCAGCTTGCTTATTATGTCTCTATGCTAGCTGGTAGCTCTAGTGGACTGAGGTTCTCCCCATGTGCCATGAGTTGGCACATGGGTTCTTGTAATCTCAGGATGGTTTTTTGATTAGGGTTTTTTGCTGACCGCTCAGACCCCTTTTGTATCGTTCTGCTTTCTAGTTTACAGCGGGCCTCAATTTGCTAAACCTATATATCATCTCTATGTGTGTGCCTTCCTCTCATTTCACCGTCAATACATGTGGGGGGCAACTATACCTTTGGGGGTTCATTCCTCTGGAGGCAAGTGAGGTCTTTATTTTCTCTGCAGTGCTAGTTAGCTCTTAGGCTGGTGCGTGGCGTCTAGAACCAACGTAGGCACGCTCCCTGGCTATCTCTAGTTGCGTTTGTCAGGCGTAGGGCAGCGGTCAGCCCAGGTTCCATCACCCTAGAGCTCGTCCGTTATATATTTGTACCTTGCTTGTCCTGTGCTATCCCTAGCCATTGGGATTCATGACAAACATGCAACCGAAGGCTCTGGTTACAATGATGACCGGCAAGGAAATGACTGGAGAGCAAGGCTAAATAGGAAACTCCCAAACACTGATGGAAGCAGGTGAACAGAAGAAGCAAAGTGCAAACAAGTCACCAGTACCACCAGCAACCACCAGGGGAGTCCAAAAAGCGGATACACAACAGTACCCTCCCCTTAAGGAGGGGGCACCGAACCCTCACAAGAACCGCCAGGGCGATCTGGATGAGCCCTATGAAAGGCACGAACCAAATCCGAGGCATGAACATCAGAGGCAGTTACCCAAGAATTATCTTCCTGACCATAGCCTTTCCATTTAACCAGATATTGAAGTCTCCATCTGGAAATACGGGAGTCCAAGATCTTCTCCACGACGTACTCCAATTCACCCTCCACCAGCACAGGAGCAGGAGGTTCAGTTGAAGGAACCACCGGTACCTCATATCTCCGCAACAACGACCGATGGAACACATTATGGATAGCGAAAGATGCCGGGAGGTCCAAACGAAAGGAAACAGGGTTAAGAATCTCCAAAATCCTATAAGGACCGATGAACCGAGGCTTAAATTTGGGAGAAGAAACTCTCATAGGGACAAAACGGGAAGACAACCACACCAAGTCCCCAACACGAAGGTGGGGACCAACACGACGACGACGGTTAGCAAACTGCTGAGTCCTCTCCTGGGACAATTCCAAATTATCCACCACTTGTCCCCAAATCCGATGCAACCGATCCACCACCGCATCCACTCCAGGACAATCCGAAGATTCAACCTGACCAGATGAAAAACGCGGATGAAACCCTGAATTGCAAAAGAAAGGAGAAACCAAAGTGGCAGAACTAGCCCGATTATTAAGAGCAAACTCCGCCAACGGCAGAAAGGCAACCCAATCATCCTGATCCGCAGACACAAAACACCTCAAATAAGTCTCCAAAGTTTGATTAGTTCGCTCCGTCTGGCCATTGGTCTGAGGATGGAATGCAGACGAAAAGGACAAATCAATGCCCAACCTGGCACAGACTGCCCACCAAAATCTAGACACGAACTGGGTACCCCTGTCAGAAACAATGTTTTCCGGAATACCATGCAAGCGAACCACATTTTGAAAAAACAGAGGGACCAACTCAGATGAGGAAGGCAACTTAGGCAATGGCACCAAATGAACCATTTTAGAAAACGGTCACACACCACCCAGATGACAGACATCTTCTGAGAAACAGGGAGATCCGAGATAAAGTCCATAGAGATGTGCGTCCAAGGCCTCTTCGGAATAGGCAAGGGCAACAACAACCCACTAGCCCTAGAACAACAAGGCTTGGCCCGAGCACACACATCGCAAGACTGCACAAAAACACGCACATCTCGAGACAGGGAAGGCCACCAGAAGGATCTAGCCACCAAATCTCTGGTGCCAAAAATTCCCGGATGACCTGCCAGAGTAGAAGAATGAACTTCCGAGATGACTCTAGTGGTCCACTCGTCAGGAACAAACAGTCTACCAGACGGACAACGATCAGGTCTATCCGCCTGAAATTCTTGCAAAGCACGTCGCAAATCTGGAGAGACAGCAGACAAAACCACTCCATCCTTAAGGACACCAGCAGGTTCAGAATTCCCAGGAGAGTCAGGCTCAAAACTCCTAGAAAGAGCATCTGCTTTCACATTCCTAGAACCCGGTAAGTACGAGACCACAAAATCAAACCGGGAAAAGAACAACGACCAACGTGCCTGTCTAGGATTCAGGCGCCTGGCAGACTCCAAATAAATTAAATTCTTGTGATCAGTCAAAACTACCACCTGATGTCTGGCACCCTCAAGCCAATGATGCCACTCCTCAAATGCCCACTTCATGGCCAAAAGCTCCCGATTACCAACATCATAGTTTCGCTCGGCGGCCGAAAATTTTCGCGAAAAGAACGCACAAGGTCTCATCACTGAGCAGTCGGAACTTTTCTGCAACAAAATCGCCCCCGCTCCGATCTCGGAAGCATCGACCTCAACCTGAAAGGGAAGAGAAACATCAGGCTGGCGCAACACAGGGGCAGACAAAAAGCGGCGCTTAAGCTCCCGAAAGGCCTCCACGGCAGCAGGGGACCAATTGGCAACATCAGCACCCTTCTTAGTCAAATCCGTCAGAGGTTTAGCAACGCCAGAAAAACCAGCTATAAATCGACGATAAAAATTAGCAAAGCCCAAGAATTTCTGGAGACTCTTCAGAGAAGTAGGCTGCGTCCAGTCGTAAATAGCCCGAACCTTGACAGGGTCCATCTCAATGGAAGAAGGGGAAAAAATATACCCCAAAAATGAAATTTTTTGAACCCCAAAAACACACTTTGAACCCTTTACACACAAAGAATTCTCCCGCAAAACCTGAAAAACCCTCCTGACCTGCTGAACATGAGACTCCCAGTCATCAGAAAAAATCAAAATATCATCCAAGTACACAATCATAAATTTATCCAAATATTCCCGGAAAATATCATGCATTAAGGACTGAAAAACAGAAGGTGCATTAGAAAGGCCGAAAGGCATTACCAAATACTCAAAATGGCCCTCAGGCGTATTAAATGCGGTCTTCCACTCATCCCCCTGCTTAATTCGCACCAAATTATACGCCCCACGAAGATCAATCTTAGAGAACCACTTAGCCCCCCTTATGCGAGCAAACAAATCAGTCAGCAAAGGCAACGGATACTGATATTTGACTGTAATTTTATTCAGGAGACGATAATCAATACAAGGCCTCAGAGAGCCATCCTTTTTAGAGACAAAGAAAAAAACGGCTCCTAAAGGTGATGAAGAAGGACGAATATGTCCCTTTTCCAGGGACTCCTTAATATACTCGCGCATAGCAGCATGTTCAGGTACAGATAGATTAAACAAACGACCCTTTGGAAATTTACTGCCAGGAATCAGATCTATGGCGCAATCACAATCCCTGTGAGGAGGGAGTGAACCAATCTTAGGCTCTTCAAAAATATCACGATAATCAGACAAAAATGCCGGAATCTCAGATGGAATAGATGACGAAATGGACACCATAGGAGTGTCCCCATGAGCCCCCCGACATCCCCAGCTTAACACAGACATAGCCTTCCAGTCAAGGACTGGGTTATGAGACTGTAACCATGGTAATCCAAGCACCAAAACATCATGTAAATTGTACAACACAAGGAAGCGAATCACCTCCTGATGGTCTGGAGTCATACGCATAGTCACTTGCGTCCAGAACTGTGGTTTATTACAAGCCAAAGGTGTAGAATCAATACCCTTCAGAGGTATAGGGACTTCCAGAGGCTCTAAATCAAACCCACAGCGCCTGGCAAAGGACCAGTCCATAAGACTCAGAGCGGCGCCCGAGTCCACATAGGCATCCACGGTAATAACTGATAATGAACAAATCAAGGTTACAGACAAAATAAATTTGGACTGTAAAGTGCCAATTGAAATGGACTTGTCAACCTTCCTAGTATGCTTAGAGCATGCCGATATAACATGAGCAGAATCACCACAATAGAAGCATAACCCATTTTTACGCCTATAATTCTGCCGCTCGCTTCTGGACATAACTCTGTCACATTGCATTTTCTCTGGCATCTCTTCAGAAGATACCGCCAAATGGTGCACGGGTTTGCGCTCCCGCAAACGCCGATCAATCTGAATTGCCATTGTCATGGACTCATTCAGACCTGTAGGCGCAGGGAACCCGACCATAACATCTTTAACGGCATCAGAAAGGCCCTCTCTGAAATTTGCCGCTAAGGCGCACTCATTCCACTGAGTAAGCACAGACCACCTATGAAATTTTTGGCAGTATATCTCCGCTTCATCTTGCCCTTGAGATAGGGCTATCAAAGCTTTTTCAGCTTGAATCTCCAAATTAGGTTCCTCATAAAGCAACCCTAAAGCCAGGAAAAACGCATCCACATTGAGCAACGCAGGATCCCCTGGTGCCAATGAAAATGCCCAATTTTGAGGGTCACCTCGCAGCAAAGAGATTACAATCTTAACCTGCTGGACAGGATCTCCTGAGGAGTGAGGTCTGAGAGAAAGGAATAATTTACAATTATATTTGAAATTCAAAAACCGAGATCTATCTCCGGAAAACACCTCTGGTGTAGGGATTTTAGGTTCAGAAATAGGAGCATGTATAACAAAATCTTGTAAATTTTGAACCTTCGTAGCAAGATTATTTAAACCTGCAGCCAAACTCTGGACATCCATGTTAAACAGCTAAGGTCAGAGCCATTCAAGGGTTAAGAGGAGGTAAGAAGCAGCTAGACAGCAATTAATGGCTAGGCAGGGAGGGAGAAAAAAAAAAAAATTTCCCTTCAACACTTCTTTTTCTCCTGCTTCAGCCCAAACAATTAACACTTTGAGGGCCGGTCATACTGTCATGGTTCCCAATGGCAAGGGAACGTAAAAAACACATAAGTAACGAACGAGCTCTCGGGTGATGGAAACTCGAGTTGACCGTGAGCTAAATCTACCACACAACTAACAGTAGCCAGGGAGCATACCTACGGCTTCCTATATGCCATGCGCCAGCCGGAGGACTAACTACGCCTGGTAGAGGAAGAAACAGACCTGGCTTACCTCTAGGGAAATACCCCAAAAGATGATAGCAGCCCCCCACATGTAATAACGGTGAGTTAAGAGGAAAAGACATACACAGTATGAAAGTAGATTTAGCAAAGAGAGGTCCACTTACTAGATAGCAGAAGGATACAAAAGAGGACTTCACGGTCAACTGAAAACCCTTTCAAAAACCATCCTGAAATTACTTTAAGACTCCTGTGTCAACTCATGACACAGGAGTGGCAATTTCAGCCCGCAAGAGCTTCCAGCTACAGAGAATTATAAAAACTGCAAACTGGACAAAAGGTACAAAACAAAAGGACAAAGTCCACTTAGCTGATCAGCAGACTAGTAGCAGGAACATGCAACCGAAGGCTCTGGTTACAATGATGACCGGCAAGGAAATGACTGGAGAGCAAGGCTAAATAGGAAACTCCCAAACACTGATGGAAGCAGGTGAACAGAAGAAGCAAAGTGCAAACAAGTCACCAGTACCACCAGCAACCACCAGGGGAGCCCAAAAAGCGGATACACAACATAGCAGGTGCGTAGGATGCAGTGTCACACAGGAGGAAGAGCAAGGATTAACTTTATGTATAGGAACAGCAATGGTAAAAGCAGGGGGGTAAAGGATGGAGGGGGATGGGGGAAGTCAAATGCACAAGAATATAACAGGTTAACTTATCAGTCTGTGTGCTGGAGGAAGGTGGGTGGAAGATCCCTCCGCGGTGCCGCAGGCAGGGCGAGATGTCTCTGATCCGGTCCCACAGATGAGCGATGCCCATTCTCCTTGCGATGACGAATCCTCCGGGTTTTTTGGCACGTGATCCCCTGATCCGTGCCCGTGGTGGGGCAGATGTGATGGTGGGCGGCACAGAAGAATAAGCAGAAAGTTCAGTGAGCAAGGCCGCAGTAGGAGCACACAGTCCAGCTGACACAGGCACGGGCCGATCCTCAGCAGGCACCGCAAGGATAGGACTAAGAGGTGCCTCTGCAGTGGTGAGCGGAGCAAAGGTACGTACTCTATCCTGGTCAATACATGGTGCGGAAGTCTCCTTGGGCTGAGGGTAGGATGCGTCGGCAGTCTAGCTAGCTGGGGGTATAGACACAGCTAGCGGGAGTGGGTCTATGAAGAGGGAGATAACCATCTCACTACTCACAAGCTCGGTCCCGCCAAGTGTCCCATCTTCCCACTCAAACTGCTATTTTTGTTGAACCCGCCCCCATCAGTCAGGTGCCCTGAACTACACCGGTCAGCAATCTCTTCCCCCTGCAACACTGGTGACAGCCCCGATGATTTCGGCCCAGACACGCAGGAGAGACCGCTAACTTTGTTCTCCTCCCTACACTCCTCCACTCTTTTTCCTCGCCATTCCACGGGCAAGACTCTTCGAGAAGTGTATGGCCATCTTCTGTTTCTCTGTGCCTGTGCGAGTTGTTGCCAGACAAAATTCTCTTGGTCATAGCGATCGTGGGGCTTGCCGGCTGTTGTTCATTCAGGGCATCTCAGATCAGGAAAAGTAGTGGTGCTCTCTTGTGAGGTGAGGTTGTGAGTTGTGGGGGGAAGAGCTATAGGGGAGCTTGCATCCTCTGGTTCTAACCTCTCGGTGCTTAATCCTTCACCCCCTTCTTCGTCCTCCACTTCTACCGGCGTATGGAACATCTCAGGCACCTCGGGTCCTCTTCTACTCGAACAGGGTTCTCAGACAAGCAGGGTCGAAGCATATTCTGATGAAGAATCCAAGTGGGGGCACCATCTTTTCCTTCAAGTTGGACTTCGTAGACAGGTCCCTCTGGACCAACTTTTCTCTTCACCCGAAACGGGTCTTTCTCCCAACGATTTTCCAGCTTGTCTTGATGGCGCTTCTCCCGCACTAAGACTTGGTCTCCAGCTTGAAACTTAGATGTTCCGGATGAGGTCCTCTCGGTATGCTCTAGCTCCTGTAATCTGGTCTGGACCAACCGGTTTAAGGTCTGCAGACGGTGTTGATGTTCTCGAACCCAGGAGGACACCTCCGTCCGTGGGTAGTCCTCTTCTGTGTGAAATGCCAACTCAGTGATTCCTTTTCCTTCTCGGTCAAACAGAAGAGAGTAAGGTGTATATCCCGTGGTTCGGTGTATTTGATTATTATATACCCACACCAGTTCACAAATGTACTCTGACCACCGGGCCTTCCGATCTTCCTATAGAGTTTGCAACATCTGAATAAGTGTACGGTTGAATCGTTCACATGCCCCATTACCTTGAGGGCGGTACAGTGTGGTGCGGGATTTGTCAATCCGGTACAGATGGTGCAATTCATCCATTACTTTTCCCAAGAAACAAGCTCCCTGATCGCAGTGAATTCTCTTCGGATACCCATAGGGTTGAATGAAATTCTTACATATTGCACACGCAACGGACTCTGCAGTCTGATCCCGTGTCAGAGTCACCACGGCAAATTTTGCAAAATGGTCCACCATTACCAGTCATTGTTCGCAGCCCTGATGGGTCAGGCCGATGGTTAGATAGTCTATTGTCAAGAGTTCCAGAGGAGCGGAGAGGAGACTTCTGCTCTGGCGGCTTAGCCAGATCACATGTCCGGCACTTCATACAGGCCTCGTCCACTTTTGCCTTCAACTGGGAATGGAAGATGAACCGTTGTAGCCATTGGAAGGTCTTTTCTGAACCAATGTGGGCTCCTTGCTCGTGTGCAGCGACATCAATTTCAGATAATGACGTTGTTGGAACGAGGACTTGCTAAGTCATATGCAGCTCAGTCCGAAGTTGCGCTTTCTGGTATAATAAGCCGCTCTTTATCCGTAGTTGTTCCCACTGTCGTAGGATCCGCAACAACTCCGGGGACAAGGTACCCCTTTCTGTCAAGCTTGGAAGTCTGAGAAGCCACACATCGTCTTAAAGCCAGTTTGCCATCTTCCTGCTGAAGCTGAAACAATTCATCTCGAGTTCGTCCCAGTATGTCGTCTTAGACTGAGGTATGTATCTGTCCCTGCGTTGCCACCACCGTCCTGGTGGACCTCCAGAATCTAGGGACCTCTTCATCCTCTAGCTCTTCGTCTCTGTCCCTCTCAGGTCTGGTACTCTTCCTCCCGGAAAGGGCATCGACATGGGTATATTCTGGCCACCTTCTGTAGGCGATTTTATAACAGAATTCTGGCTACCCATCGCTGTTCTAAGGCCCTCAGTCTCGCATTCTCCAGGTGCGTTAGCGGGTTGTTATCAGTATGCACCAACACTTTGGAACCAGACAGATATTCCGCGAATCTCTCCGTCCTAGCCCACACCAATTCTAGCAGCTGCAACTTGAAAGAACTGTAACTGTCCAGATAGTGTTCGGAATCATGAAGGGACCGATTTGCATAAGTGATCACCCTTCCGTCGTGGATCTGCGACAACACAGCCGCAAGTCCCAACAGACTCCCGTCGGTGTGGAGAATTAACGTTTGTGAGAAATCTGCGTAAGCCAGGATAGGAGCTTCAGTGAGTGCTTTTTTGAGATCTTGAAAAGCCTCTTCTTGGGACTCCTCCCAGCATATCTTCCAGTCCTTGGCTCCCGAGGGTACCTTTTTCAACAGTTCCTGTAAGAGCTTTGCCCACCAAGCGAAATTCTTCACAAACTGTCTGTAATAACCGGTCAGTCACAGAAACGTCCGCACATACTTCAGTCTCCGGAGTAGGCCAATCTTGAATCACGGCAATCTTCTTTCTGGAGGGCTCTACTCTTTCGGCCAAAACGACATGGCCTAAGTATTCAATTTGTGTGCGGAACAGATGGCACTTCTGGGGCTTTACTTTTAGTCCGTGCTTCTGCAGACGGGCCAATACTTGTTCCATGAGTAGCAGATGTTCTTTGAAGGAAGCCACAAAGACTATAATGTCATCCAGGTAGATGAGCGTCGACTCAAAGTTCAAGTCCCCTAGACATCTCTCCATGAGACTTTGAAAAGTTCCAGGAGCATTTGCTAGGTCGAACGGCATGTGGTTGAATTCATACAATCCCATGGGGAGAATGAAGGCAGTCTTTGTTCGATCCTGTTCAGACATGGGGACTTGCCAGTAGCCACTGGCGAGGTCCAGAGTAGAGAAGTACCTGGCTTTCCCCAAAGCAGACAGAGACGCCTCAATACGGGGCAGTGGGTATGAGTCCCTCACCATACAGACGTTGAGTTTTCAGTAATCCACACAAAAACGTAAGGTGCCGCCTTTTTTTTTTTGTACCTGCACAATTGGGGCAGCCAACAGACTCTGTCTCTTCCGGATCAAACCGACCTGCAACATCTGATTCACCATGCTCTTCACTTCCTGGTACAACTGTGGGGGGAATTTGCCGGTAACGCTCCCGTATGGGCGCGGTTATCCCAGTTGGTATTTTGTGCTTGATGGCCGTGGTGCAGCCAAAATCATCTTCGTGTAGGGCAAAGACTTCCTTATACTTTCCCAGAAGAGCTTCTACCTGTTGCACCTGAGCGGGTTCGAGTTCGTCCAGATCAGCCCGCATTTGTTCCAATATGGGTCAGCTCTCCTTGATGTAACGTGGTTCTGACACTGAAATGGAGTTCACGGACACAGTCCAGGGGTCTCCAGGTTGTACCTCCAATTGCACTGTTTGAGGGGGCATTACTTATGCAGGTAGGTTCATTATTTGGGCCACCACACTTCTGTGGGTGACAGTAATGTCCTGGTCTCCTAAGTTAATGCACCGCACCGGAACGGTCCCTTCCCTTACAATGGCCAACATATGTGCCACTAGGAGTCCTGTGGGTAGCTGTTCAGGAGAGGATGGTTCGATTTGGACCTCAACCCCCTGCAGGGAGACACAAGCACGACAGGGTAGGGACAGCACTGTTTGTTCTCTAGTGGAAGAATAATTTTGGTGGAGGCCAGGACTATTACTTTTCCTAACACTCCTCCCTCACAGTTAGACTCCTGTACTCGCGCCACTCATGCTAGCTGTTGTAAAATTCTTCTCTATGGTGTATGAGGGCCCCACTGTTTCAAAGTCTCTGAGGAGAAGGCTTGAAATTTCTTCAGAACATTAATCCCCAAGGTGAAAACGGGTCCATCATTCACCTCTCCCTGTATCAGCACCACGCCTTTCCGTCCAAGGTCTTTCCCACAGATCAACACCTGCAGCCATACCACTCCTGTGACCGGGATGGGGAGTTGATTGGCCACTATTAATTTTATCTCAGAGCCCCATTCGGGCCGGTTTGCCCAGGGAAAATGTTGCCGGTAATAAGATTCTGGCATCGTTGTCACCTGCGAGCCCGTGTCCACAGGCATCGCACTGCACATCCGTCCATTTATACCCATATTAGGGGGCATGGTGACACCAAATTTGCGGGACTTCCACTACTCTTCCTCACCTGTTCTGACTCTAGGCAGCATCCCCCTGGCTCAGAGCCCTCTAGTTTAACAGGCGGCGAGATGTCACTCTTCTGCAGCAAGTGCACTCCAGTGCAATGTGTCCTCTCTCTCCGCAGTTGTAACATGTGATAAGCCTCGGCCGGCGAAATATTCTGGAGTCATGGTGGGGTTCCGGACCTTCCCTGCCCTCTGGAGGGTTACTGGTAGCCTCTATTTTTCTCTTGATGTCAGCCAGTTCTACTTTCACACTCAGAAGTTCTCTCTTCAGTTATTCCACCCATTGGGATTCAGCAATAGCATTTAGACACCCCCACGCTCTGGACCTTCCCCACTGGGACTGTCACCCCCTGCTCCTGTTCACGCATGCGTGCCTCACTCTCTACTTCAGCATAAGTCATTTGGGGGTTCACCCATACACGTTCTCGCAGGGCTTGTTTTGTCAGCACATCTCTCAAACCTGTCACTAGGAGGTCTCGTAGCATTATGTCTGTGGGTCCTACTCCCCTGCCATTTTTCATAATTGCAGTGTGCAGCTCTTGCAAGGCATTCATATATTGGGTCACGGTCTCCCCTCCTTCTACATCCTACTAAAAAGTCGTGTTCTCAGTTCCCCTATGTCTGTGGGGTCCCCGTGAGTCTTCTCCAAGATCTGTAGCACCTTATTAAAGGTATCCCGGTCTCGTGGGGTACGGAACATTACTGAATCCCTGGCTTCTCCGTCCAGGGCCATAATGGCAACCTCAGTCTCCAGCGCAGGGGTCATGGGGTGCATTCTCATCATGCCTCTAAGTCCAGCTCCAAAGTATAGTGCATAGTGTTGCTCCCCGTGAACTTGGGCAAATTACTCAGCATGGTCCCTGTTATGATCTAGAGGCCTAGGAGCAGCATGAGGAACACTCTGGAGAAGGTGGTACCTGTACTGACCACAGACCCTGAACTTAACACCGCAACTAGAAGGAGCCGTGGGATGTACCTAACACTCCCTAGACACCTCGTCACAGCCGGAGGTCTAAATACCCCTAGAGATAAGAAAGGGAAAACTATCTTGCCTCAGAGAAAATCCCTAAAGGATAGACAGCCCCCCACAAATATTGACTGTGAGAGGAGAGGGAAATAACATACGCAGACTGAAATCAGGATTTAGCAAAGGAGGCCGTACTAGCTAGATAGAAAGGATAGAACAGAGTACTATGCGGTCAGTATTAAAAACACTAGAAAATATCCACCACAGAAAGTACAAAATCTCCACATCTAAATAAAGATATGGAGGGTATATCTGCATCTCCAGAGATACCAGCATGGCTGAACAAATCCTTGCACAGACCAAGCTGGACAAAACAAAACATAGAAATGAACTGAACTATTAAGCCCACAGCATGTGGACTGCAAAAAGCAAAGCCAGAACTTATCTTTGATGAAATGAACAGCAAGCAGGAGAGACCAGGAAAGGATGTGAATCCTCCAGGAACAATGGACAACTGGCACTGACTAAAGGGTGAAGCAAGACTAAATAGCCCAGTCCGAAGTGGACACACCTGATGACTGCTGTGAATGAAAGACAGCAGCGCTACCACTTATAACCACCGAAGGGAGCCCAAGAGCAGAATTCACAACAGTACCCCCCCCCTTGAGGAGGGGTCACCAAACCCTCACCAGAGCCCCCAGGCCGATCAGGACGAGCCAAATGGAAGGCACGAACCAAATCGTCAGCATGAACATCGGAGGCAACAACCCAAGAATTATCCTCCTGGCCATAACCCTTCCACTTGACAAGATACTGAAGCCTCCGCCTTGAAAACCGAGAATCCAAGATCTTCTCCACCACATACTCCAACTCTCCATCAATCAACACCGGGGCAGGAAGATCAACAGAGGGAACCACGGGCACCACATATTTCCGCAACAAAGATCTATGAAAAACATTATGGAAGGAAAAAGAGGCTGGAAGGGCCAAACGAAAAGACACAGGATTGATAATCTCAGAAATCCTATAAGGACCAATAAACCGAGGCTTGAACTTAGGGGAAGAAACCTTCATAGGAACATGACGGGAAGACAACCAGACCAGATCTCCAAACTGAAGCCGGGAACCAACACACCGACGATGGTTAGCAAAACGCTGAGCCTCCTCCTGAGACAACACCAAATTGTCCACCACATGAGCCCAAATTTGCTGCAAACTGTCAACCACAGAGTCCTCCCCGGGACAATCAGAAGGCTCAACCTGCCCTGAAGAAAAACGGGGATGAAAACCAGAATTACAAAAGAAGGGTGAAACCAAAGTGGCAGAACTAGCCCGATTATTAAGGGCAAACTCGGCCAATGGCAAGAAAGCCACCCAATCATCCTGATCAGCAGACACAAAGCACCTCAAATAAGTTTCCAAAGTCTGATTAGTTCGCTCGGTTTGGCCATTTGTCTGAGGATGAAATGCGGACGGAAAAGACAAATCAATGCCCAGCCTAGCACAAAAGGCCCGCCAAAACCTAGAAACAAACTGGGAACCTCTATCGGATACAATATTCTCCGGAATGCCATGCAAATGAACCACATGCTGAAAAAAACAACGGAACCAACTCAGAAGAGGAAGGCAATTTAGGAAAAGGTACCAAATGAACCATCTTAGAAAACCGGTCACAAACCACCCAGATAACCGACATCCTCTGGGAAACCGGAAGATCTGTAATAAAATCCATAGAAATATGCGTCCAAGGCCTCTCAGGGACCGGCAAAGGCAAAAGCAACCCACTAGCGTGGGAGCAGCAAGGTTTGGCCTTAGCACAAGTCCCACAGGACTGCACAAAGGAACGCACATCCCGTGACAAAGAAGGCCACCAAAAGGACCTACCAACCAAATCTCTGGTACCAAAAATCCCAGGATGGCCAGCCAACACCGAACAATGAATCTCAGAAATCACTTTACTAGTCCATCTGTCAGGAACAAACAGTTTCCCCACTGGACAGCGGTCAGGTTTATCAGCCTGAAATTCCTGAAGAACCCGTCGTAAATCAGGGAAGATGGCAGAAAGAATCACCCCTTCCTTCAGAATACCGACCGGCTCAAGGACCCCAGGAGAATCGGGCAAAAAGCTCCTAGAAAGGGGATCAGCCTTAACATTCTTAGAACCCAGAAGATACGAGACCACAAAATCAAAACGGGAGAAAAACAGGGACCATCGGGCCTGTCTAGGATTCAGCCGTTTGGCAGACTCGAGGTAAATCAGATTCTTATGATCCGTCAAGACCACAATACGGTGCTTGGCCCCCTCAAGCCAATGTCGCCACTCCTCAAATGCCCACTTCATAGCCAACAACTCACAATTGCCGACATCATAATTGCGTTCCGCAGGCGAAAACTTTCGAGAAAAGGCACACGGTTTCATCAAGGAACCATCCGAATTCCTCTGAGACAAAACGGCTCCTGCCCCAATCTCAGAGGCGTCAACCTCAACCTGAAATGGAAGGGAAACATCCGGCTGACGCAACACAGGGGCAGAAGTAAATCGGCGTTTAAGCTCCTGAAAGGCAGAAATGGCCACAGGGGGCCAATTCGTCACATCAGCGCCTTTCTTCGTCAAATCGGCCAGGGGTTTAACCACACTGGAGAAGTTGGCAATGAAACGGCGATAAAAATTAGCAAAGCCCCAAAATTTCTGAAGGCTCTTCACGGATGTGGGCTGGATCCAATCATGAATGGCCTGAACCTTAACCGGATCCATTTCTATAGATGAGGGAGAAAAAATAAAGCCCAAAAAAGACACCTTCTGTACTCCAAAGAGGCACTTAGACCCCTTCACAAACAAAGCATTATCACAAAGGATCTGAAATACCATCCTGACTTGTTTCACATGAGACTCCCAATCATCGGAAAAAATCAAAACATCATCCAAATATACAATCATGAATTTATCAAGATAATTCCGAAAGATATCATGCATGAATGATTGAAACACAGATGGAGCATTAAAAAGCCCGAATGGCATCACAAGGTATTCAAAATGGCCTTTGGGCGTATTAAACGCAGTTTTCCATTCGTCACCCTGCTTAATACGAACAAGATTATATGCCCCTCGAAGGTCAATCTTAGTAAACCAACTAGCCCCCTTAATCCTAGCAAACAAATCAGAGAGCAGAGGCAAAGGGTATTGGAATTTGACCGTGATCTTATTCAAGAGGCGATAATCAATACAGGGTCTCAAGGAACCATCCTTCTTGGCAACGAAAAAAAAACCCGCTTTCAATGGTGAAGAAGATGGCCGAATATGCCCCTTCTCCAAAGACTCCTTAACATAACTCCGCATAGCGGCATGTTCTGGCACAGACAGGTTGAAAAGTCGACCCTTAGGGAACTTACAGCCTGGAATCAAGTCAATAGCACAATCACAGTCCCTATGCGGTGGAAGGGAACTGGACTTGGGCTCATCGAATACATCCTGGAAATCTGACAAAAACTCTGGAATTTCAGAAGAGGGGGAAGAGGAAATTGACATCAAAGGAACGTCACCATGAACCCCCTGACAACCCCAACTAGTCACAGACATAGATTTCCAATCTAATACCGGATTATGCACCCGTAACCATGGGAAACCCAGCACAATAGCATCATGCAAATTATGCAACACCAGAAAACGACAATCTTCCTGATGGGCTGGTGCCATGCACAGGGTCAGCTGTGTCCAAAACTGAGGTTTATTTTTAGCCAACGGTGTAGCATCAATTCCCCTCAAAGGAATAGGGTTCTGCAAAGGATGCAAGGGGAAACCACAACGTCTGGCAAATTCTAAGTCCATTAAGTTCAAAGCGGCGCCTGAATCCACAAATGCCATGACAGAAAATGACGATAATGAGCAGATCAGGGTCACAGATAACAGAAATTTAGGTTGTACAGTACTGATGGTAACGGAACTAGCAATTCTCTTTGCACGCTTAGGGCAATCAGAAATAACATGAGCAGAATCGCCGCAGTAAAAACACAACCTATTCTGACGTCTGAATCCTTGTCGTTCAGCTCTAGACACAATCCTATCACACTGCATAGGCTCAGGACTCCGCTCGGGAGACAACGCCACAGTGCGCACAACTCTGCGCTCGCGCAAGCGCCGATCAATCTAAATGGCCAGAGACATAGGATCACTCAAACCAGCAGGCGTGGGGAACCCCACCATAACATCTTTAACGGATTCAGAAAGACCCTTTCTGAAAATTGCCACCAAGGCATCCTCATTCCATTTAGTAAGCACAGACCATTTACTAAATTTCTGGCAATACGATTCTGCCGCTTCTTGACCCTGACTCAGGGCCAACAAGGTCTTCTCAGCATGATCCACTAAATTAGGTTCCTCATACAATAACCCTAGCACCTGAAAAAAGGTGTCTACATTAAGCAAAGCCGAATTCCCAGATTCCAGGGAAAATGCCCAATCCTGAGGGTCGCCACGCAGCAGAGAGATGACAATTTTAACTTGCTGGGTGGAATCACCAGAGGAACGGGGTTTCAGAGCAAAAAACAGTTTACAGTTATTTTTAAAGCTCAAAAATTTGGACCTATCCCCAAAAAACAAATCAGGAGTTGGAATTCTAGGCTCCAAAACCGGAGTCTTAACGATATAATCGGAAATACCCTGTACTCTAGCAGCAAGTTGATCCACACGAGAAGCCAATCCCTGAATATCCATGCCAGCACCAAACTCCTGAGCCACCCAGAGGTAAAGAGGAAAAAAAACACACAACAGACTACAGAAAAAAAATGGCTCAGCACTTTTTTTCCTTCTTCTGAGATGCGATTAACTCATTGTTGGCCACTTGTACTGTTATGATCTGGTGGCCTAGGAGCAGCATGAGGAACACTCTGGAGAAGGTGGTACCTGTACTGACCGCAGACCCTGAACTTAACACCGCAACTAGAAGCAGCCGTGGGATGTACCTAACACTCCCTAGACACCTCGTCACAGCCGGAGGTCTAAATACCCCTAGAGATAAGAAAGGGAAAACTATCTTGCCTCAGAGAAAATCCCCAAAGGATAGACAGCCCCCCATGTCATGATTCTCAATGGCGAGAGAACATAGCCCAGCATATATGAGAACTAGCTCTTGGAAGATGGAAACTATACTGACCATGAACTAAACCTGCCGCACAACTAGAAGTGGCCGGGTAGCATGCCTACGTTTTTTATCCCTAGATGCCCAGCGCCAGCCGGAGAACTACCTAATCCTAGCAGAGGAAAAGACAGTCCTGGCTCACCTCTAGAGAAATTTCCCCAAAAGGCAGACAGAGGCCCCCACATATATTGGCGGTGATTTTAGATGAAATGACAAACGTAGTATGAAAATAGGTTTAGCAAAATCGAGGTCCGCTTACTAGATAGCAGGAAGACAGAAAGGGCACTTTCATGGTCAGCAGAAAACCCTATCAAAACACCATCCAGAAATTACTTTAAGACTCTAGCATTAACTCATAACACCAGAGTGGCAATTTCCGATCACAAGAGCTTTCCAGACACAGTAACGAAACAGCAGCTGTGAACAGGAACAAAATGCAAAAACACACAAGGACAAAAGTCCAACTTAGCTGGGAGTTGTCTGGTAGCAGGAACATGCACAGAAAGGCTTCTGATTACATTGTTGACCGGCATGAAACTGACAGAGGAGCAAGGTTATATAGCGACTCCCACATCCTGATAGGAGCAGGTGAACAGAGGGGATGATGCACACAAGTTCAATTCCACAAGTGGCCACCGGGGGAGCCCAGAATCCAATTTCACAACAGTACCCCCCCCCCTCAAGGAGGGGGCACCGAACCCTCACCAGAACCACCAGGGCGATCAGGATGAGCCCTATGAAAGGCACGGACAAGATCGGAGGCATGAACATCAGAGGCAGTGACCCAAGAATTATCCTCCTGACCGTATCCCTTCCATTTGACCAGATACTGGAGTTTCCGTCTGGAAACACGAGAGTCTAAGATCTTTTCCACAACGTACTCCAACTCACCCTCAACCAACACCGGAGCAGGAGGCTCAACGGAAGGCACAACCGGTACCTCATACCTGCGCAACAATGACCGATGAAAAACATTATGAATCGAAAAGGATGCAGGGAGGTCCAAACGGAAGGACACAGGGTTAAGAATCTCCAATATCTTGTACGGGCCGATGAACCGAGGTTTAAACTTAGGAGAAGAAACCCTCATAGGGACAAAACGAGAAGACAACCACACCAAGTCCCCAACACAAAGCCGAGGACCAACACGACGACGGCGGTTGGCAAAAAGCTGAGTCTTCTCCTGGGACAACTTCAAATTGTCCACCACCTGCCCCCAAATCTGATGCAACCTCTCCACCACAGCATCCACTCCAGGACAATCCGAAGATTCCACTTGACCGGAGGAAAATCGAGGATGAAACCCCGAATTACAGAAAAACGGGGACACCAAGGTGGCAGAGCTGGCCCGATTATTGAGGGCGAACTCCGCCAAAGGCAAAAAAGCAACCCAATCATCCTGATCCGCAGACACAAAACACCTCAAATATGTCTCCAAGGTCTGATTAGTCCGCTCGGTCTGGCCATTAGTCTGAGGATGGAAAGCAGACGAAAAAGACAAATCTATGCCCATCCTAGCACAGAATGCCCGCCAAAATCTAGACACGAATTGGGTCCCTCTGTCAGAAACGATATTCTCCGGAATACCATGCAAACGAACAACATTTTGAAAAAACAGAGGAACCAACTCGGAAGAAGAAGGCAACTTAGGCAAGGGAACCAGATGGACCATCTTAGAGAAACGGTCACACACCACCCAGATGACAGACATCTTCTGAGAAACAGGCAGATCCGAAATAAAATCCATCGAGATGTGCGTCCAAGGCCTCTTCGGGATAGGCAAGGGTAACAACAATCCACTAGCCCGAGAACAACAAGGCTTGGCCCGAGCACAAACGTCACAAGACTGCACAAAGCCTCGCACATCTCGTGACAGGGAAGGCCACCAGAAGGACCTTGCCACCAAATCCCTGGTACCAAAGATTCCAGGATGACCTGCCAACGCAGAAGAATGAACCTCAGAGATGACTCTACTGGTCCAATCATCAGGAACAAACAGTCTACCAGGTGGGCAACGATCAGGTCTATCCGCCTGAAACTCCTGCAAGGCCCGCCGCAGGTCTGGAGAAACGGCAGACAATATCACTCCATCTTTAAGGATACCTGTGGGCTCAGAATTACCAGGGGAGTCAGGCTCAAAACTCCTAGAAAGGGCATCCACCTTAACATTCTTAGAACCCGGTAGGTACGACACCACAAAATTAAACCGAGAGAAAAACAACGACCAGCGCGCCTGTCTAGGATTCAGGCGCCTGGCAGACTCAAGGTAAATTAAATTTTTGTGGTCAGTCAATACCACCACCTGATGTCTGGCCCCCTCAAGCCAGTGACGCCACTCCTCAAAAGCCCACTTCATGGCCAAAAGCTCCCGATTCCCAATATCATAATTCCGCTCGGCGGGCGAAAATTTACGGGAAAAAAAAGCACAAGGTCTCATCACGGAGCAGTCGGAACTTCTCTGCGACAACACCGCCCCAGCTCCGATTTCAGAAGCGTCGACCTCAACCTGAAAAGGAAGAGCAACATCAGGCTGACGCAACACTGGGGCGGAAGAAAAGCGGCGCTTGAGCTCCCGAAAGGCCTCCACAGCATCAGGGGACCAATCAGCAACATCAGCACCCTTCTTAGTCAAATCAGTCAATGGTTTTACAACATCAGAAAAACCAGCAATAAATCGACGATAAAAGTTAGCAAAGCCCAAAAATTTCTGAAGACTCTTAAGAGAAGAGGGTTGCGTCCAATCACCAATAGCCTGAACCTTGACAGGATCCATCTCGATGGAAGAGGGGGAAAAAATGTATCCCAAGAAGGAAATCTTTTGAACCCCAAAAACACACTTAGAACCCTTCACACACAAGGAATTAGACCGCAAAACCTGAAAAACCCTCCTGACCTGCTGGACATGAGAGTCCCAGTCATCCGAAAAAATCAGAATATCATCCAGATACACAATCATAAATTTATCCAAATAATCGCGGGAAAATGTCATGCATAAAGGACTGAAAGACTGAAGGGGCATTGGAAAGACCAAAAGGCATCACCAAATACTCAAAATGGCCCTCGGGCGTATTAAATGCGGTTTTCCACTCATCCCCCTGCTTGATTCGCACCAAATTATACGCCCCACGGAGATCAATCTTAGAGAACCACTTGGCCCCCTTTATACGAGCAAACAAATCAGTAAGCAGTGGTAACGGATATTGATATTTAACCGTGATTTTATTCAAAAGTCGATAATCAATACACGGCCTCAAAGAGCCGTCTTTCTTAGACACAAAGAAAAAACCGGCTCCTAAGGGAGATGACGAAGGACGAATATGTCCCTTTTCCAAGGACTCCTTTATATATTCTCGCATAGCAGCGTGTTAAGGCACAGACAGATTAAATAAACGACCCTTAGGGTATTTACTACCCGGGATCAAGTCTATGGCACAATCGCACTCCCGGTGCGGAGGTAGTGAACCAACCTTGGGTTCTTCAAAAACGTCACGAAAGTCAGACAAGAATTCAGGAATCTCAGAGGGAATAGATGATGAAATGGAAACCAAAGGTACGTCCCCATGAGTTCCTTTACATCCCCAGCTTAACACAGACATAGCTCTCCAGTCGAGGACTGGGTTATGAGATTGCAGCCATGGCAATCCCAGCACCAAAACATCATGTAGATTATACAGCACCAGAAAGCGAATAACCTCCTGGTGATCCGGATTAACACGCATAGTCACTTGTGTCCAGTATTGTGGTTTATTACTAGCCAATGGGGTGGAGTCAATCCCTTTCAGAGGTATCGGAGCCTCCAATGGCTCCAAATCATACCCACAGCGTTTGGCAAAGGACCAATCCATAAGACTCAAAGCAGCGCCAGAGTCGACATAGGCGTCCGCGGTAATAGATGACAAAGAACAAATCAGGGTCACAGATAGAATAAACTTAGACTGTAAAGTGCTAATTGAAACAGACTTGTCAGGCTTCTTAGTACGCTTAAAGCATGCTGATATAACATGAGTTGAATCACCACAATAGAAGCACAACCCATTTTTTCGTCTAAAATTCTGCCGCTCGCTTCTGGACAGAATTCTATCACATTGCATATTTTCTGGCGTTTTCTCAGTAGACACCGCCAAATGGTGCATAGGTTTGCGCTCCCGCAGACGCCTATCGATCTGAATAGCCATCGTCATGGACTCATTCAGACTCGCAGGCACAGGGAACCCCACCATAACATCCTTAATGGCATCAGAGAGACCTTCTCTGAAAATCGCCGCCAGGGCGCACTCATTCCACTGAGTAAGCACAGACCATTTGCGGAATTTTTGGCAGTATATTTCAGCTTCATCTTGCCCCTGAGACAAGGACATCAAGGCCTTTTCCGCCTGAAGCTCTAAATGAGGTTCCTCATAAAGCAACCCCAAGGCCAGAAAAAACGCATCCACATTGAGCAACGCAGGATCCCCTGGTGCCAATGCAAAAGCCCAGTCTTGAGGGTCGCCCCGGAGCAAGGAAATTACAATCCTGACCTGCTGTGCAGGGTCTCCGGCAGAGCGAGACTTCAGGGACAAAAACAATTTGCAATTATTTTTAAAATTTTGAAAGTGAGATCTATTCCCCGAGAAGAATTCAGGCAAAGGAATTCTAGGCTCAGACATAGGTGCATGAACAACAAAATCTTGCAAATTTTGTACCTTTGTGGCGAGATTATTCAAACCTGTAGCTACACTCTGAAGATCCATTTGAAACAGGTGAACACAGAGCCATTCAAGGATTAGAAGGAGAGAAAGAGAGGAAGGCTGCAGTATAGGCAGACTAGCAAGTGATTCAATTAAGAGCACACTCAGAACTAGAGGAAAAAAAAAAAAAAATTGTAGCAGACTTCTTTTTTCTCTCCTTTCTCAGCCAGTAATTTAACCCTTTTTTAGGCCGGTCAAACTGTCATGATTCTCAATGGCGAGAGAACATAGCCCAGCATATATGAGAACTAGCTCTTGGAAGATGGAAACTATACTGACCATGAACTAAACCTGCCGCACAACTAGAAGTGGCCGGGTAGCATGCCTACGTTTTTTATCCCTAGATGCCCAGCGCCAGCCGGAGAACTACCTAATCCTAGCAGAGGAAAAGACAGTCCTGGCTCACCTCTAGAGAAATTTCCCCAAAAGGCAGACAGAGGCCCCCACATATATTGGCGGTGATTTTAGATGAAATGACAAACGTAGTATGAAAATAGGTTTAGCAAAATCGAGGTCCGCTTACTAGATAGCAGGAAGACAGAAAGGGCACTTTCATGGTCAGCAGAAAACCCTATCAAAACACCATCCAGAAATTACTTTAAGACTCTAGCATTAACTCATAACACCAGAGTGGCAATTTCCGATCACAAGAGCTTTCCAGACACAGTAACGAAACAGCAGCTGTGAACAGGAACAAAATGCAAAAACACACAAGGACAAAAGTCCAACTTAGCTGGGAGTTGTCTGGTAGCAGGAACATGCACAGAAAGGCTTCTGATTACATTGTTGACCGGCATGAAACTGACAGAGGAGCAAGGTTATATAGCGACTCCCACATCCTGATAGGAGCAGGTGAACAGAGGGGATGATGCACACAAGTTCAATTCCACAAGTGGCCACCGGGGGAGCCCAGAATCCAATTTCACAACACCCCCACAAATATTGACTGTGAGAGGAGAGGGAAATAACATACGCAGACTGAAATCAGGATTTAGCAAAGGAGGGCGTACTAGCTAGATAGAAAGGATAGAACAGAGTACTATGCGGTCAGTATTAAAAACACTAGAAAATATCCACCACAGAAAGTACAAAATCTCCACATCTAACTAAAGATATGGAGGGTATATCTGCATCTCCAGAGATACCAGCATGGCTGAACAAATCCTTGCACAGACCAAGCTGGACAAAACAAAACATAGAAATGAACTGAACTATTAAACCCACAGCATGTGGACTGCAAAAAGCAAAGCCAGAACTTATCTTTGATGAAATGAACAGCAAGCAGGAGAGACCAGGAAAGGATGTGAATCCTCCAGGAACAATGGACAACTGGCACTGACTAAAGGGTGAAGCAAGACTAAATAGCCCAATCCGAAGTGGACACACCTGATGACTGCTGTGAATGAAAGACAGCAGCGCTACCACTTATAACCACCGGAGGGAGCCCAAGAGCAGAATTCACAACAGGTCCCCAAGGAAAGGCTAGTCCTGGGGCCCCCCAACTGCTTGGTCTGCCGCCTGCATGCTTTTGGACTGCATCCTGCAGCCTATGCCACTTGTAGGATACTAGCAGGTGTGTAGGATGCAGTGACACACAGGAGGCAGAGCAAGGGTTAACAGGTTCTTTATGTATAGGAACAGTAATGGTACAAGCAGGAGAGTAAAGTTTGTGAGAGGAGGATGGTGGAAAGTCAAATGCACAAGAATATAACAGGTTAACTTATCAGTCTCTGTGCGCTGGAGTAAGATGGCTGGAAGTTCCCTTGGTGGCGCGAGATGTCTCCGATTCGGTCCCGCAGATGAGCGATGCAGTTTCTCCTTGCGATGACTAATCCTCCGGGTTCTTCGGCATGCGATCTTCGTGCTCACGGTAGGGCGGAGGTGATCGTCGGCGGCACAGAAGCAGAAAGTTCAGTGAGCAAGGCCACAGTGGGAGACTAATTATAAGACAAGCAAAACCGCAGTAGGAGCACACAGTCCAGCGGACACAGCCACAGGCTGGTCCTCAGCTGGCACCGCAAGAATGGGACTAAGCAGTGCCTCCGCAGTGGTGAGCAGAGCAAAGGTATGTACTCTATCCTGGTCAATATCCGGTGCAGAAGTCTCTCTGGGCTGAGGGTATGATGCATCGGCAGTCTGGCTAGCTGGGGGTATAGACACAGCTAGCGGGCGTGGATCCATGAAGAGGGAGTTAACTGTCTCACTACTCACAAGCTTGGTCCGCACCAAGTGTCCTGTCTTCACGCTCAAACTGCTATTTTTGTTGGACCCGCCCCCATCAGTCAGGTGCCCTGAACTACTCTGGTCAGCAATCTCTTCCCCCTGCAACACTGGTGACAGCCCCGACGGTTCCAGTCCAGACACGCAGGAGAGACCGCTAACTTGGCTCTCCTCCCTACACTCCCCTGCTTTTTCTTCGCCATTCCACAGTCGAGACTCATGGAGAAGTTTATAGCCGTCTTCTCTTTCTCTGTGCGAATTGTTGCCAGATGAAATTCTCTTGGTCATAGCGATTGGGGGGCTTGCCGGCTGTTGTTCATTCGGGGCATCTCAGATCAGGAAAAGTAGTGCAGCTCTCTTGTATATAGCTCTTGTATGTCATCTCTTCCTGTATATAGTATATACCTGTATGTCATCTGCTCCTGTATATAGTATATACCTGTATGTCATCTCCTCTTGTATATAGTATATACCTGTATGTCATCTCCTCCTTTATATAGTATATACCTGTGTGGTATCTCCTCCTATATACAGTATATATCTGTGTCTCAGATCAGGAAAAGTAGTGGAGCTCTATTGTATATAGCTCTTTTATATAGTATATACTTGTATGTCATCTCTTCCTGTATATAGTATATACCTGTATGTCATCTCCCCTGTATATAGTATATACCTGTATGTCATCTGTTCCTGTATATAGTATATACCTGTATGTCATCTCCCCTGTATATAGTATATACCTATGTCATCTCCCCTGTATATAGTATATACGTGTGTTCTCTCCACTGTATATAGTATATACCTGAGTGTTCTCTCCGCTGTATACGTGTTCTCTCCGCTGTATACAGTATATACCTGTGTGTCGTCTTCAGGTTCCCTCCCGTCTGTACATGGTGGAGGCGCAGTGTCCCCGCAGCAGAGCATTTCAGTAACACCATTTAGTTAGAAATTGTAAAGAAGGACTCATTTAGAGTGGCATTAGTTGTAGCTGTATAAATAGGTATAAAGTGAACCAGACATTGTCAGGGTGGCGCTGTTTCACCGATTAAAATGACACCTGGGTTGGAGAAATCCATCTTGTTTCTTTTTTTAATCTGTTTGAAGTTTTAAGTTAATGAGATGCTTCATGCCAGACAAAGACAAGTTCCTGATTCTGGGCCCCCTGCAGTCTGTGGCAGAGGGGGGTCTGTGTCGGCAAGGTAATAAATTGTGTTATTTCCAGATGGGCGATAACACCATAAAAATGATAAGAATAATAGGCCTCAGTTACCACAATTGTCTACAAGGAAAACTGTTGCTCATAGCAACCAATCACAGCTCAGCTTTCATCTTTTAAACAACTGTGGTAAAATGAAAGATGCTTAGTGCCAGTCCCAGCACAGTACCTAAGATGGGGCACATTACAGAGTCTCACCCTTCCGCTGACTCGCTGGGATAATAGCAGCTGTGACTACAGATCTTCCAGGGTCGCTACCTCACCTGTGGCACGCACACAGAGAAGAGGTAACAACTAGCATAGGAAGATGACAGTCTATACAAGGCCAGTTGATCCAAGGATCACAACCTGGCTTCATATTCCAGAGTTGGTTACTCCACCTGTGGCACGCATACAGAGAGGAGGTAACAAGTTTAGGAAGATGACAGTCCATTGAGTCCATACAAGGTACAAGGCCAGTTGATCTGAAGATCACAACCTGGTTTCTGCAAACGTATCCATGGTTCAGCGATGGTCAATGGAGCAGATCTGTATTCTACCAACTGATGCTGAAAACCCCTATAGAATTATAGATCCGTGTCTCTCGCAATGGAGCCATGATGTAAAATGGCTGCTGTCCTGTCTCTGGTCCTTTAGATGTATGGATGTCTTGGCAGAATCTCTCTGGCTGTTTCTCTCAGTCTCTTTATACAGAGGCATGTAACCTATGTTTAGACTTAACAAGCGTCCCTCATTCAGTATTTACATAAAGGGTAAGAATGGAGACCAGATCAAGTAGCATTACTTCATTATTTAAACTATTTGCATAGTTTTTCCCTCTCTGCTTTAGAAGTTAACAAACTGGCTCAATAACACAATGCATAATTAGCATAACAGCAAACATCACTAGTGATCAAGTATAAGAGCACAATAAAAGTCAATATTACCGGCCTACACAAGCAAAAGTCTGTTTTCTTGACCAACCAAATATCAACACTTAATTTGAAAGCCAACATACAGATAACATTCTAGTATTCTTTGTTTGCTATAAAAATAGTCACTAAATAAGATACAATGCTGTGTGACTTCACAATGCCAAAAGTAAAAAAAAAAAATGTTTCTAAACATATTAAAAAATCAAAAAATATAAAAGTTCAAATCACCCCTTTTCGCCCCATTCAAAACAAAACAATAATAAAAAAATCAAATATACACATATTTGGTATGGCCGCGTTCAGAATTGCTTGATCTATCAATAAAAATAAAGAATTAACCCGATCGCTAAACGGCATAATGAGAAAGTCAAAACGCCATAATTAACTTTTGGCTGCCACAACATTGCATTAAAATGCAATAACGGGCGATCAAACAAAAGATCGTATCTGCACCAAAATGGTATCATTAACCCCTTAAAGACCGCCGATACACCTTTTAACGGCGGCCGCTAAGGGTACTTAAACCACAGCGCCGTTAATTAACGGCGCTGTGGAAAAAGTAAATAGCGCCCCCCAGAGTCCGATTTTCACCAGGGTCTCGGCTGCCGGGGGTAGCCGAGACCCCAGAGAACATGATTCGGGGGGTTTTTTACCGACCCCGCTTTTGTGATCGCCGGTAATTAACCGTTTACCGGCGATTGCAAAAAACCCCCCGCGATTTCCCTTTTAATTTCTCTGTCCTCCAATGTGATCGCACATCAGAGGACAGAGAAAAGGGGTCCCCGATAGCCCCCCGATACTCACCTGTCTCCCCCAATGCTCCTCGTGGCTCCCGATGGGGGCGCTGCCATCTTTTTCCAGCAAAAAAATGGCGGGCGCATGCGCAGTGCGCCCTCCGGCCGGCACCGGGAGGATCTTCGGGGTCTCAGCTGCCGGTGGTAGCCGAGACCCCAAAGAACATGATCGGGGTCGGTTATACCGACCCCTGTTTTGCGATCGCCGGTAATTAACTGTTTACCGGCGGTCGCAAAAAAAAAAAGCGATCGGTAATTCTGTCCTCTGATGTGATCGCACATCAGAGGACAGAGAAATAGGGGGATTCGGGGACCCTATTATACTCACCGATGTCCCTGGGTCCTCCTGCTTCTTCTCCTGGCCGCTGGCGTCTTCTTTGGGAAACAAAATGGCGGGTGCATGCGCAGTGCGCCCACCATCTGTCGCCATCTGCCGGCCGGCAGGAGAAAGCAGTTGGGGCTAAAATTAGGGTTAGGGTTGGGGCTAAATTTAGGGTTAGGGCTAAATTTAGGGTTAGGGTTGGAGCTAAATTTAGGGTTAGGGTTGGGGCTAAATTTAGGGTTAGGGGTAGGGTTGAGGCTAAATATAGGGTTAGGGTTGGGGCTAAATTTAGGGTTAGGGGTAGGGTTGGGGATAAATATAGGGTTAGGGTTGGGGCTAAATTTAGGGTTAGGCTTCTTTCACACTTGCGTCGGTACGGGGCCGTCGCAATGTGTCGGCCCGAAATACCGATGCACGTTGTGAAAATTGTGCACAACGTGGGCAGCGGATGCAGTTTTTCAACGCATCTGCTGCCCAATCTATGTCATGGGGAGGAGGGGGCGGAGTTACGGCCACGCATGCGCGGTCAGAAATGGTGGACGCGACGTACAAAAAAGTTACATTGAACGTTTTTTTGTGCCGACGGTCCGCCAAAACACAACTGATCCAGTGCGCGTCGCGATCCGTCGGCAATACAAGTCTATGGGCAAAAAACGCATGCTGCGGGCACATTTGCAGGATCCGTTTTTTGTCCAAAACGACGGATTGCGACGGATGCCAAACGACGCAAGTGTGAAAGTAGCCTTAGGGCTAGGGTTAGGGTTGGAGCTAAAGTTAGGGCTAGGGTTAGGGCTGGGGCTAAAGTTAGGGCTAGGGTTTCGGCTAAAGTTAGGGCTAGGGTTGCGGCTAAAGTTAGGGTTAGAGTTGGGATTAGGGTTTGGATTAGGGTTGGTATTAGGGTTAGGGTTGGCATTAGGGTTACGCTTGGGATTAGGGATAGGTTTGGGATTAGGGTTAAGGTTAGGGTTGGGATTAGGGGTGTATTGGGATTAGGTTTACGTTTGAGGTTAGGGTTGAGATTAGGATTAGGGGTGTGTTGGATTTAGGGTTTTGATTAGGGTTATGGTTAGGGTTGAAATTAGGGTTGTTTTGGGGTAGGGGTTGTGATTATCGTTAGGGTTGTGATTAGGATTATGGATCGGTTGGGGTTAGGGGTGTGTTGGGGGTTACGGTTGGAGTTAGAATTGGGGGGGTTCCACTGTTTAGGTACATCAGGGAGTCTCCAAACACAACAGCCAATTTTGCGCTCAAAAAGTCAAATGGTGCTCCCTCCCTTCTGAGCTCTGCCGTGCGCCCAAACAGTGGGTTACCCCCACATATTGGGCATCAGCGTACTCGGGATAAATTGGACAACAACTTTTGCGGTCCAATTTCTCCTGTTACCCTTGTGAAAATAAAAACTTGGGGGGCTACAAAATCTTTTTTGTGGAAAAAAAATATTTTTTATTTTCACAACTCTGCATTATAAACTTCTGTGAAGCACTTGGGCATTCAAAGTTCTCACCACACATCTATATAAGTTCCTTGGGGGGTCTAGTTTCCAAAATGGGGTCACTTGTGGGGGGTTACTACTGTTTAGGTACATCAGGGGCTCTGCAAACGCAACATAACGCCCACAGACCATTCTATCTAAGTCTGCATTCCAAAACGGCGCTCCTTCCCTTCCGAGCTCTGCCGTGCGCCCAAACAGTGGTTTACCCCCACATATGGGGCATCAGTGTACTCGGCATAAATTGGACAATAACTTTAGTGGTCCAATTTCTCCTGTTACCCTTGTGAAAATAAAAACTTGGGGGCTAAAATATCTTTTTTGTGAAAAAAAAAATATTTTTTATTTTCACGACTCTGCATTCTAAACTTCTGTGAAGCACTTGGGAATTCAAAGTTCTCACCACACATCTAGATAAGTTCCATGGGGGGTCTAGTTTCCAAAATGGGGTCACTTGTGGAGGGTTTCTACTGTTTAGGCTCATCAGGGGCTCTCCAAACGCGACATGGCGTCCGATCTCAATTCCAGCCAATTCTATATTGAAAAAGTAAAACGGCACTCCTTCTCTTCCAAGCTCTGCGGTGCGCCCAAACAGTGGTTTACCCCCACATATGGGGTATTGACGTACTCAGGAGAAATTGCACAACAACGTTTGTCATCTAATTTCTCCTGTTACCCTTGTGAAAATAAAAA
This sequence comes from Ranitomeya variabilis, assembly GCF_051348905.1. Lineage (NCBI taxonomy): Eukaryota > Metazoa > Chordata > Amphibia > Anura > Dendrobatidae > Ranitomeya > Ranitomeya variabilis. The sequence goes on along the minus strand of NC_135235.1, from coordinate 701,305,329 downwards.
TTTGGGGGCAAAAAGATCATTTTTGTAGAAAAAATGTGATTTTTTTATTTTCACGGCTCTACGTTATAAACTTCTGTGAAGCACCTGTGGGTTTAAAGGGAACTTGTCACCCCGTTTTTTCCGTATGAGATAAAAATACTGTTAAATAGGGCCTGAGCTGTGCATTACAATAGTGTATTTTGTGGATCCCGATTCCCCACCTATGCTGCCTTAATACGTTACCAAAGTAGCCGTGTTCGCCTGTCAATCAGGCTGGTCTGGTCAGATGGGCGTGGTGTCTTCCCCCAGATCTTGCTTAGTTTTCCGTTGGTGGCGTAGTGGTGTGCGCATGTCCAAGTCGAGAATCCACTGCACATTGGAGTGAAAAGAGCGCGATCTGCGCTATTTCCCTGGTGATCGGTGGGGGCGGCCATCTGCCTGTGGCCGCGCGTGCGCAGATCGAGCGCTCTGCTGCCCGGGGCTTCAGGAAAATGGCCGCGGGATGCCGCGCGTGCACAGATGGAGATCGCGGCGGCCATTTTCCTGAAACAGAGATGCGAACTCCCTTGTGGGCGTGCGCTAGCGATGTGCCGTCATTGAGTGACGGACCCTGGGACGCGGGCTGCAGCGTTTCCGAGTCCGTCACTGCTAGCGCAGATAGAGCATCTGCTAGCTCTATCTGCGCTAGCGCGCTGACATACCGACACTTGCGTTAACAGCAGCCCGTTAACGCATGTGTTGAACGGGCTGCTGTTAACGCAATGTGAACCTGGCCTAAGTTTTCCCTGAGTGGCATATATATGGCCGTCTGAAAACAGAGTTTAGTCTAGGACAATTTGTCTGCACTACTAATTAACAGCTGTTACAACACCAAACTAGGGCAGTCCCTATAGGAGAAAAACACAAGAATTATACTGTATTGTCACTGTAGTTTGAGGTCTGGGATCTGCCAATATGTAGCTGGTTTTCTGACTGTCTCAGATAACATGATACATGACTTTAGTTTTTTCTTGGTCTACTCTCGCTTGACTATAGGTCAATATTAAATAGTCTCCTGATGTCGCCTTTTGTGAGGATGATGAAACCCATAGAAATGAGAGGCTTGGAGAGTGAGTGTGTATACGTCACCTCACCCTATATACTGAACTGTGGGGTACATGTTTTTTCTATTAGTCACCTACTGACTAACCTTCAGGGAGTGAATTATGGGTATAGTTTTACATTTGGAATTAATAAAGTTTAGTTTTATCCTTTTTTTCAGCAAATATGAGGAATGATAAGAGACAACCCATTTAAGAAGATTCAATTTTGGTTAAAACTATTCCAACATTATGAACATAAAAAAGGCTACTCCCCTATGTGATGTCTCTGATGTTTATTAACAGTTGATTTCCAAGTAAAATATTTCCCACATTAAGAAAATGTAAAAGGCTTCTCCTCTGTGTGACTACTCTGATGTATAACAAGAAGCCTTTTCCTTTTAAAACATTTCCCACATTCTGAACAGGAAAAAGGCTTCTCCCCTGTGTGAGTTACTTGGTGTGTAACAAGACTCCCTTTGAGGGTAAAACATTTCCCACATTCTGAACAGGAAAAAGGCTTCTCCCCAGTGTGAATTCTATGGTGATTAACCAAATCTGATTTCTGGTTAAAACATTTTCCACATTCTGAACAGGAAAAAGGCTTCTCCCCCGTGTGAGTTCTAAGGTGCTTAATCAAATCGCATTTCTGGTTAAAACATTTTCCACATTCTGAACAGGAAAAAGGCTTCTCCCCTGTGTGAGTTATTTGGTGTGTAACAAGACTCCCTTTGAGGGTAAAACATTTCCCACATTCTGAACAGGAAAAAGGCTTCTCCCCCGTGTGAGTTCTATGGTGATTAACCAAATCTGATTTCTGGTTAAAACATTTTCCACATTCTGAACAGGAAAAAGGCTTCTCCCCCGTGTGAGTTCTAAGGTGCTTAACTAAATCTGATTTCTGGTTAAAACATTTTCCACATTCTGAACATGAAAAAGGCTTCTCCCCTGTGTGGGTTCTTTGATGTCTAACAAAATATGATTTACGTGCAAAACATTTTGCACATTCTGAACAGGAAAAAGGCTTCTCCCCTGTGTGGGTTGTTTGGTGTGCAACAAGAGTCTCTTTGTGGGTAAAACATTTCCCACATTCTGAACAGGTAAAAGGCTTCTCTCCTGTGTGAATTCTCTGGTGAGTAACAAAATGTGATTTCTTGTTAAAACATTTCCCACACTCTGAACATGAAAATGACTTCTTTGCTTTAGGTGCAGTTTGTTTTTTAATGCCTCTTTTGTTACTTTGATTTTCCTTAGTAGTCAGTAATGAATCAGAAGATGGAACCTGTTTCATAGGATCAGATGATAGATCTTTGCTGTGAATGGATGATGATATATCTGGAGTAATGGCATTCACAGTTGTATCTTGTAGGGTCTCAAGGTCATCAGATTTAAAAATTGAAGATGTCAGCTGTCCCTCTGATCTCCTGGTACAGTCATCTGCTAAGATAAAAAACAATTATTTTTAATAAAATATCATTGAGTTTTATATTTTTGAACATTTCTACTTAAACTGTCCATAAAAATAGCAAGCTATGTAAAAAAAAACTTTAATTACACTATGTAACTTTTTTTTCCTGGGAAGAAAGTGTGTTTTCCTAACCTGTTATGCCTAAAACAAATAGAAAATAGTTATTGTTCCATCAAAACTTTGCTTCTGTGATCAGGACAATGAAATTTTAAAATTTGTCTATTTTTGGTAAAAATCTCGATTCATATTCAATACTGAGTAGTCTTCTAGAATATTATTGAACTGCTAGAATTGTGCAGAAGTTTCTAGAATTATCTAGAAGTTTCTAGAAACTTTTAGAACATTCTAGAACGTTCTCGGAGTGTTAAATAGTAGTCATACAAGTACAGGTCCTTCTCAAAAAATTAGCATATAGTGTTAAATTTCATTATTTACCATAATGTAATGATTACAATTAAACTTTCATATATTATAGATTCACTATCCACCAACTGAAATTTGTCAGGTCTTTTATTGTTTTAATACTGATGATTTTGGCATACAACTCCTGATAACCCAAAAAACCTGTCTCAATAAATTAGCATATTTCACCCGGCCAATCAAATAAAAGTGTTTTTTAATAACAAACAAAAAAACCATCAAATAATAATGTTCAGTTATGCACTCAATACTTGGTCGGGAATCCTTTTGCAGAAATGACTGCTTCAATGCGGCGTGGCATGGAGGCAATCAGCCTGTGACACTGCTGAGATGTTATGGAGGCCCAGGATGCTTCAATAGCGGCCTTAAGCTCATCCAGAGTGTTGGGTCTTGCGTCTCTCAACTTTCTCTTCACAATATCCCACAGATTCTCTATGGGGTTCAGGTCAGGAGAGTTGGCAGGCCAATTGAGCACAGTAATACCATGGTCAGTAAACCATTTACCAGTGGTTTTGGCACTGTGAGCAGGTGCCAGGTCGTGCTGAAAAATGAAATCTTCATCTCCATAAAGCATTTCAGCCGATGGAAGCATGAAGTGCTCCAAAATCTCCTGATAGCTAGCTGCATTGACCCTGCCCTTGATGAAACACAGTGGACCAACACCAGCAGCTGACATGGCACCCCACACCATCACTGACTGTGGGTACTTGACACTGGCCTTCAGGCATTTTGGCATTTCCTTCTCCCCAGTCTTCCTCCACACTCTGGCACCTTGATTTCCAAATGACATGCAAAATTTGCTTTCATCAGAAAAAAGTACTTGGGACCACTTAGCAACAGTCCAGTGCTGCTTCTCTGTAGCCCAGGTCAGGCGCTTCTGCCGCTGTTTATGGTTCAAAAGTGGCTTTACCTGGGGAATGCGGCACCTGTAGCCCATTTCCTGCACACGCCTTTCCACACCAGACTCAGTCCACTGCTTCCTCAGGTTCCCCAAGGTCTGGAATCGGTCCTTCTCCACAATCTTCCTCAGGGTCCGGTCACCTCTTCTCGTTGTACAGCGTTTTCTGCCACATTGTTTCCTTCCAACAGACTTACCATTGAGGTGCCTTGATACAGCACTCTGGGAACAGCCTATTTGTTGAGAAATTTCTTTCTGGGTCTTACCCTCTTGCTTGAGGGTGTCAATGATGGCCTTCTTGACATCTGTCAGGTCGCTAGTCTTACCCATGATGGGGGTTTTGAGTAATGAACCAGGCAGGGAGTTTTTAAAAGCCTCAGGTATCTTTTGCATGTGTTTAGAGTTAATTAGTTGATTCAGAAGATTAGGGTAATAGGTCGTTTAGAGAACCTTTTCTTGATATGCTAATTTATTGAGACAGGTTTTTTGGGTTATCAGGAGTTGTAGGCCAAAATCATCAGTATTAAAACAATAAAAGACCTGACAAATTTCAGTTGGTGGATAATGAATCTATAATATATGAAAGTTTAATTGTAATCATTACATTATGGTAAATAATGAAATTTAACACTATATGCTAATTTTTTGAGAAGGACCTGTATAAAAGCACAAGTGACTCAAACCAACATTTCGGTTCATGTTATTGCTGAGTAAGAGAATAGCGAATCATATTTAAAGAGCAATTATTTTTTTTAGATGGCATCAAGAGGTTGTTTGCGCCCAGCAGATGCATTTTTCTATGTGTGTGGACAATTTATAAAGACAAGAGCGAGAAAATATTCCATGAAAGCATGTCGTAAGATGTGCAAGGCCTACAAGGTATATTTCGGCACGCCTGTCGGGATCAAGACAAGTCCTGGGCACCTCATTTCACATGCGAATATTGCAAGAAAACTCTTGAAGGTAAGGTGAACAATTGCTGCTCATTTGATGGCAGTGCATTGTTTTGTAGAATTTCAATGATTAAGATCTAGTACAGTTTAAGGAGTCGCAATTGACAAAATTTTCACATATGTCTATGCACTATATTAAAATATGTATTAAGCAATGTGTAAAATGTCATGCTTTTAAATTTATATAATTAATTACATCTGCTATGTTACAGGTTGGTACAGGGGAGAAAAGAGCCATGAAGTTCGCTATCCCGCGAATTTGGCGGCAACCGACCGACCACTCAAGCCTGTTCCAACTCCCCCGAAGAGGGATCAGCCATCTTCAGGAAAAAGCAGCAAGTCGGACAGCGAGGAAGATATTGGAGATCAAGATTTCACAGATGCAGTTGAGGAGGGAAGGCCATACTTTCCTAACCAGAAAGATGTAAGAAATTTAATCAGAGACCTTCGCCTTACCAAGTCTAATGCTGAGCTACTGACATCCAGGCTCAAGCAGTGGAACTTGTTGGATGAAATCGTACAAGCCACAGATCAGAGAAAGCATCACCAAACATTTTCTAACTTTTTTATTTGAGAAGATGGGTTGTGCTTCTGCAACAATGTGGCCGGTCTTTTTGAGGCTATCGGTATCACCTGTAACCCGAGTGAATGGAGCCTATTCATAGACAGTTCATCCCGCAGCCTCAAAGCCGTGCTGGTTCACAACGGAAAAAACTACTCGTCTCTCCCTATAACTCACTCTGTGTATCTCAAAGAGAACTACACCAGTGTCAAGATGTTGCTGAGTGCTTTGAAGTATGACGACTATGGATGGGAGGTCATCAGAGACTTAAAAATTGTGTTATTTCTGATGGGCCTTCAAGGCGGTTTCACAAAATTTCTTTGGCCTCTGGGACACTAAGGCGCACTATCACAGAAAGGACTGGCCACAGAGGACCACAGTGGGAGCCACTGATAGAACGTCTGAAGGTCCTGATGCCACCACTGCACATCAAGTTAGGCCTCATCAAGCAATTTGTCATGGCTCTTGACAAGGAGTCAGCAGCTTTCAATTACCTCCAAGGTCTCATTCCAAAGCTGTCCGAGGCAAAGGTCAAGGCTGGTATCTTAGTCGGACCACAGATCATAGAATGTGACGAGTTCGTCAAGCTGCTGCACAGGACGGAGAAAACGGCTTGGAACAGTTCGTTGCAGTGGTTCATGGCTTCCTGGGTAATCACAAGGCTGAAAACTATGTGCAGTTGGTTCAGACTCTCATAAAGAATTATGTCATAATGGGATGCAGAAGGTCTCTCAAAGTCCATATCCTTGATGCTCATCTTGACAAGTTCAAGGAGAACATGAGAACTAAGAGGAGCAAGGCGAGCTCTTTCATCAAGATATATTGGACTTTGAACGGTTACCAAGGAAAGTATATGTCAGGACTCTGAACATTTTTTTATCACCTTCTGTGCATGACTGCCCTTTTTCAAGATGGCGTCTTTGGTCTCATGTGCACTTGTCTTCCTGCTATAAAACTCCACCCCAGCCTTCAGTCTGTGCTAGAGTATTCTGCTTTGCATCCAGCTCCTGATTACTCCCTGGCCTTGCACCTGCACCTGCGAATCTGTGTTGGAGATCCTGCCACTCTGCTCTGAGTTCCTGCTGCATACACCAGTGTTCAGTAATCCTCCTTCATCTGCTGCTCGTGTTACTTCCATCTGCATTTGCTGGACATGTAAGCTGTTTGCTGCTCTGCAAAACCTGAGACTATTAATCAGGCCTCCCTGGTTGAGCTAAGTTATTATTTGAACTTCCTTATAAGCATATCTATCTGTGTCTGGACTAAAGACAAGGATTTATTCATGTCACGTATCCTCAAGAATAACTGTGCTTCATAGACTTTCCGCTTGTTTGCATTTTCCCCTGAAGTTTCCTGTTGACTGCTAAACTGCGTTTATTATTTACACCAAGTGTTGTGGACTTGAGTTTCTCTCTGCACCTGTTTGAATCCCCGTGTTATAATATAAACGTTACCACTTATAAACTGTGTCCTGTTGTCTTGTTCCACGCAAAGAGTCTCCTGAGTTATCCCTTATAATTATTACAGGATACTCTAGCCTAAAATAAAAAAAAAAAAAATAAAAAAAAAGGGACTGCTTGAACAATAACTGCAGAGAGCAGATTAGAGCAGGTGTTTTCCATAATTAGATCACTGCAGAAAGATGTGGAAGGTCTGCAAAAGAAGTTTGGAAGCTTTGAACCCAATCAACAAGTGTTTGGACATTCTTTGCAGGACTTAAGCAATCGCATGGCAGCCCAGGAAAAAAAACTTGCTGGCATAGAGTCCAAGTGTGGACGGGCTTTTCAGGACATAAGCACGCATATAGCTGCACAAGTGACTTTACCCTCTGGGCAATCGCCACCAGCTAGCCCACCTAAGTTGCCTCCATTCAGATTTAATGGCGATCGCGACAAATTTCATGGCTTTGTGAATCAATGTATGCTATATTTTGATGTGCATGCTGACCGTTTTCCCACTGATAGATCTAAAGTATTGTGTGTAATAATGCTACTGACCTCACGAGCGCTCGCCTGGGCAAATCCGATGATTGAGTCTCGTGATCCACGGTTAAATGACTTGGATGATTTGTTGGCCGCTATGGCATTAATGTTTGATGACCCTAATCGCCGTGCAACCGCTGAATCTGCTTTGTTGTCTTTACGCCAGGCTAAACGTTGTTATTGAGTATGCCACTGAATTCAGGAGATTAGCGGTAGATACCAATTGGGACAGTTATGCACAATTGCCTATTTTTAAAAGGGGTCTGTCTAGTATTGTAAAAGATGAACTAGCCCGCTCTGAGTCACAAGAGCTATAGCCATTTATACAGCATTGTGTGCACATTGACAGTCGCCTTACTGAGCATAGGCAGGAGAAATTTGCTGCATATAACCGTATTTCTAACTTTTCCCTTCCTTCTAAAGAGCCTGCAGGTAAAACATCTCGGGAGGTGGAGGAGGTACCCATGCAAATTGATTTTGTTCAGAGACGTGAGATCAATGAGCGCCGGGAGCATCGCCTTCGTGAAAGTCTATGTTTCTACTGCGGCCAGTCTGACCACTTCTTGATCAATTGTCCCAAGTGTCCTAGACGGCCTAACAAGGTGCTAGCAGCAGTAGGAGAGTATGATAACTGTGATGATGAATCTGACATCTTTGAATGTAGCCTGCCTTTAAGCGCTGTATTCCATTCATTTTCTATGACTTCACCCCCCAAAGAGCTGAAGGAAAAGAACTCTGACTGTTCTCTCCCTATTAAGATCCTGTGTTCAGGACAGTGGATTTCCAGTGCAGCTGTGATTGACTCTGGTGCAGGTGGAAATTTCATGGATATCGTATTTGCCAAGGAACATGGTATTGAAATTCAGCAAAGAACCTCTCCAATTACCATGGAAACAGTGGATGGGTCACCTTTAATCTCTGGGCCTGTGGATCAGGAGACCGTACCCCTTGAAATTTTGTTGGAGCCTAATCATCAGGAGCAACTTTCTTTCTTGCTAATATCTTCTCATTTTCCTGTGATTTTAGGCATTCCTTGGTTACGTTCTCAGAACCCAATAATCAACTGGGAGACAAAGGAGATTATCTTTCCAACAAGGAGCAACTCAGCGTTAACAGAAGCTGTCCCTGAGTCCACGGCTACGGAACCACATGTACAGGTATTTTCTTTACCTCCAGCATATAAAGAGTTCTCTGACCTCTGTGACAAGAAGAATGCAGATCAGCTTCCTCCACACAGGCATTATGACTGTTCCATTGAGTTGCTTCCTGGGGCAGATATTCCTTTTGGTAAAGTATACCCTTTGGCGGCACCTAAAGCCTTAAAGGAGTATATTGATGAAAATCTGGCCAAAGGCTTCATACATCCTTCTTCCTCACCAGCAGGGGCACCCATTTTTTTTGTAAAGAAGAAGGATGGGAGCCTGAGACCCTGTGTTGACTATCGGGAACTCAATAAGGTAACAGTACGAAACTGTTACCCTTTGCCTATGATTCCCGAATTACTGGAAAGAGTCCGCCATGCTAAGGTGTTCTCTAAGCTGAATCTTCGTGGGGCTTATAATTTGGTGCGTATTCGTCCAGGGGATGAGTGGAAGACAGCATTCAGAAGCCGGTATGGACACTTTGAATCTCTTGTGATGCCCTTCGGGCTTTGTAACGCCCCTGCAGCATTTCAACACCTTGTTAATGACATCAGAGATTTGTTGGACCAGTTTGTGGTGATCTATTTGGACGATATACTAATCTTTTCTGACTCTCTACAGGAACATGAAGAACATGTCAAAACTGTTTTAAGACGTCTGAAAGAGAACCAACTGTATATCAAGCCGGAGAAATGCGAGTTCCATCATTCTGAGATACAGTTCTTGGGTTATATCATCTCTCCCCAGGGGCTGAACATGGAATCTGGTAAGATTCAGGCTATCCTTGACTGGCCGGTACCCAAGAACGTTAAGGAGGTCCAACGTTTTTTTGGTTTTGCAAATTTCTACAGACGCTTCATTCGAAATTTTTCTGATATTGTCCGTCCCATTACTTCCTTGACAAAGAAGGAAAAGCCCTTTAAGTGGTCATCACAGGCTCAAGAAGCTTTTGATCGGCTTAAGATCTGTTTCACATCAGCACCGCTGTTGATACACCCAGATCCAACACTTTCTTTCATTGTGGAGGTGGACGCTTATGATAACGCTTTGGGGGCTATTCTCTCCCAAAGAACTGGAGAGAAGGGTCTGCTACATCCTTGTGCTTTCTTTTTCCGTAGACTAGCCTCAGCAGAGAAGAATTACGACATGGGAGACAAGGAATTGCTGGCTATTGTTGCGGCTTTCAAAGAATGGAGGCATCATCTGCAAGGAGCTGCACAGCAGATCATAGTGCTAACTGACCATCGCAATTTAGAGTTCCTTAGATCCGCTAGATGTCTTTCTCCTCGTCAGGCTCGTTGGAACTTATTTCTAAATCAATTTAACTTTGTTATCTCGTACTGTCCAGGTTCCCGTAATGGGAAGGCTGATGCTTTATCCCGAATCCATGCTGCGGATTCCGTACCTGGAGCCCCGTCCAAGACCATTCTATCTGATGCCAATTTCATCGGAGTTATCCACGATCAGGACTTGTGGAAGGAGTGCAGTGAGGCCTATGAGGATGATGTATTTCTGGCCAACCCACCTGTGGATATTAATCTTGTCTTAAAGGGTGGCATGTGGTTCAGAGATCGAGGTATCTATGTCCCCGAGGTCGTCCGTCTGCAGATCCTCAAGTTGGTATATGACTCCAAGTTGGCTGGTCACAGGGGAGTACAGAAGACACAAGAGTTTCTGAGCCGATTCTTCTGGTGGCCAACTTGCCTGAAGGACACCAAGGACTATGTTCTCTCTTGCGAGGTATGTGCTCATTACAAGACTCCTCATGTGGCACCTACGGGTCTTCTACAACCATTACCTGTTCCGTCCCGCCCTTTGGGGTCTATATCGATGGACTTTATTGTGGAGCTGCCTACATCAGGGGGCATGAATACAATCATGGTGGTAGTTGATTGCCTGACTAAAGCTGCTCATTTTGTTCCGTGCACTGGCCTCCCCTCAGCTAAAGATACAGTGAACTTGGTTATACAGAATGTCTTTCGGTTGCATGGGGTTCCGGATGAGATCATCTCTGACCGTGGAGTACAGTTCACTTCAAGATTCTGGAAGGGGTTTTGCTCTGCACTCAATATTAATGTCTGTCTCTCTTCCGCTTACTATCCCCAGACAAATGGTCAGACTGAGAGTACCAACCAGACGCTGGAACAATATCTAAGATGCTATGTCAGCCATCTCCAGGATGATTGGTTGGAGTTGCTGCCGTTAGCCGAATTTTCATATAACAATTCTCAGAGCGCCTCCACTAAATTTACACCTTTCTTTGCCAATCTGGGTTATCATCCGTGTATCTTACCTAGGTCTCCAATTAATTCGGCAGTGGAGGAAAGGCTGACTGCGATGAGGAAAAATCTGGAGGTTCTGAAGGAATCCCTGACCACAGCTCAAGAACGTTACAAGAGATAGGCTGATAGATTCCGTAAACCTGCACCCATGTACAAGGTAGGAGATTCCGTGTGGTTAGCAATTAACAATCTGAAGTTAAACGTTCCTTCACAAAAACTTGGACAGAAATTCATTGGCCCCTTCAAGATCAACGGTATTGTGAGCTCTGTGGCCTGCCGGCTGAAGCTCCCTAGGACTATGAAGGTACACCCAGTCTTTCTTGTATCTTTACTAAAGCCTGTATCTCCTAATACCTTCCAGGGACGTGTTGTGCCACCTCCGCAGCCTGTGGTGATTGATGGGCAAGAACAATTTGTGGTGGAGGAAACTATTGAATCCAGGATTCGCAGGAATCGGCTCTAATATCTGATAAGATGGCAGGGATATCCCCCTGAGGAAGACTCTTGGAAACCTGTGGAAAACATCAATGCCCAACAGAAGATTTCTCGTTTTCATCAGAGATTCCCTGAGAAACCAGGTCCAGGATCGTCCTGAGTCCGCTTCTAAGGAGGGAGTAATGTCAGGACTCTGAACATTTTTTATTACCTTCTGTGCATTACTGCCCTTTTTCAAGATGGCGTCTTTGGTCTCATGTGCACTTGTCTTCCTGCTATAAAACTCCACCCCAGCCTTCAGTCTGTGCTAGAGTATTCTGCTTTGCATCCAGCTCCTGATTACTCCCTGGCCTTGCACCTGCACCTGCTCCTGTGAACCTGTGTTGGAGATCCTGCCACTCTGCTCTGAGTTCCTGCTGCATACACCAGTGTTCAGTAATCCTCCTTCATCTGCTGCTCGTGTTACTTCCATCTGCATTTGCTGGACATGTAAGCTGTTTGCTGCTCTGCAAAACCTGAGACTATTAATCAGGCCTCCCTGGTTGAGCTAAGTTATGATTTGAACTTCCTTATAAGCATATCTATCTGTGTCTGGACTAAAGACAAGGATTTATTTGTGTCAAGTATCCTCAAGAATAACTGTGCTTCATAGACTTTCTGCTTGTTTGCATTTTCCTCTGAAGTTTCCTATTGACTGCTAAACTGCGTTTATTATTTACACCAAGTGTTGTGGACTTGAGTTTCTCTCTGCACCTGTTTGAATCACCGTGTTATAATATAAACTTTACCACTTATAAACTGTGTCCTGTTGTCTTGTTCCATGCAAAGAGTCTCCTGAGTTATCCCTTATAATTATTACTGTATAACGAAAACATAATGAGGGACTACATTTGGGGGCTTCTTCGAGAAATCAATTTGCTGTACACTCGCAAATCTAGAACACCTACTCATTTCTGAACCGTTTTGAGAGATTTTTGACTGCCTTTGTCTATTCACCATGCAAGTGTTGCTTTTTCTATCAGACCGCATGAACAGAAGAAAATATAATAATTTCCTTTTTTGGCAAAATAAATACGAAATTTTTCTGGGCTGTGGTCATAAAATCAAAGTTTGCGCTGAATATAGTCGTTTTTCCATAGTCTTTAAACATAAGCAGTTCAATATTACACTTGGAAGACAGGAACAAAAATTGTGTTACATGGTGTTATTTACCAAGACAGTGACTGTTCACAGTCAAATAGAAAACCTTGTTGGATGAGCCAGTAGTGTGTGGTGTTCAACCGTTTGTTCATTCTGCCTCCCAAATATCGAATAAAAAGAAACCAATCAATGTTATGTAGGCAAAAATAATACCAATTCTCATCTCACAAAAACAAGTCCCCACTCAGGTCCATCATCTGCCAATGGAAAAACAGAGGTTCCCACACTACTAGTGGCTCAAAGGCTGTTGAAAAGCAACAGAGTTTCTATAAACCAATCCAGCAAAATCTGCTCTCACTTCTGAGTCTTGAAGTGTGCTCAAACAACATTTAGGATCCCTGTATTTAGCAATATTACATAGTGAGAAGAATCCACTTACCGTAATGTGCGGTGTGTGTCTACTGGAGCACAATCTGGGCACAATGTGCTGGGTAATAAAATGGCAAATGTGTAATTTTCACTCTCCAACATCCACTGCGTGTTAATTTCCTGAAAGTGGCTGTAGAGTCAAAATATTCATTCCTCCTACACACGTGGTCTAAATTGTTGGTTCCCCTCATTTAATGACAGAAAAACCCACAATTGTCACAGAAATAACTTGAAGCAATAATAAAAAATCTATGAAAATGAACAAATGAAAGTCAGACATTGCTTTTCAACCATGCTTCCACAGAATAAAAAAAAAAATAAAACTCATGAATAAGGACTGGACAGAAATGATAAGACCCGTAACTTAATATTTTGCTGCACAACCTATTGAGGCAATCACTGCAATCAAACAATTCTTGTAACTGTCAATGAGACTTCTGCACCTCTGGACAGGTATTTTGGCTCACTCCTCAGGAGCAAACTCCAGTTGTCTCATGTCTGAAGGTTGCCTTTTTCAGACGGCATGTTTCAGCTCTTTCCAAAGATGTTCAATAGGATTTAGATAAGGGCTCATAGAAGGCCACTTCAGAATAGTCCAATGTTTTCCTCTTAGCCATCCTTGGGTGTTTTTACCTGTGTGTTTTGGGTCATTATCATTTTGCAAGACCCATGACCTGCGACTGAGACCAAGCTTTCTGACACTGGGCAGCACATTTCTCTAGAATGCCTTGATAATCATGATATTTCATTGTACCCTGCTCAGATTCTAGACACCCTGTGCCAGATGCAGCAAAGCAGCCCCAGAACAGAACAGAGCCTCCTCCATGTTTCACAGTAGGGACTGTGTTCTTTTCTTGATATGCCTAATTTTTCCGTCTGTGAACATAGAGCTGTTGTGCCTTGCCAAAAAGTTCAATTTTTGTCTCATCTGTCCATAGGACATTCTCCCAGAAGCTTTGGGGCATGTCAACATATAGCTTGGCTAATTCCAGTCTGGATTTTTTATGATTTTTTTTTTTCAACAATGATGTCCTCGTAGGTTGTCTCCCATGAAGTCCACTTTGGCTCATGTATGACGGATGGTGCAATCTGACACTGATGTTCCTTGAGCTTGAAGTTCACGTTTAATCTGTTTAGAAGTTTTTCTGAGCTCTTTTGTTACCATTCGTATTATCCGTCTCTTTCATTTGCCATCAATTTTCCTCCTGCGGCCACATCCATGGAGGTTGGCCACAATCCCATGGACCTTACATTTCTGAATAATATGTGCAACTGTAGTCACAGGAACATCAAGCTGCTTGGAGATGGTCTTATAACTTTTACCTTTAACATGTTTGTCTATAATTTTCTTTCTAATCTCCTGAGACAACTCTTTCCTTCGCTTCCTATGGTCTATGTTGAATGTGATACACACCATGTCACCAAACAGCACAGTGAGTATCTGAGAACAAAAACCACTGAAAAATACTAATTAAACAGGTCCAATTACATACCTTTTCAAGGGACTATATCAACATGATCAACGACACTCCAAACTAGTTAATTCCTGCATAAACACACGTAGTAAGTGTCCAAAAATAATTATTTGAGAAAAAAAAGAAAGTTTATTGAAAACATGATATTACAAGAAAATCACAAAAAAAATCATGATAAAAACAACTTATCAATGACAAGGCACCTAGAGAGCTTCTGTGTGAAGGACAGAAAAACAGTGGCACTGATAAAAAGCAGGCTGGGCAAGCAAACAGAGGTAATAAATCTCCACATTAATAAACTTCAATGCAAAAGCAAAAAAGTGCATAGAGCAAATAAGGTGCAAACATACCAATTATCTGAAAAAGTAGAGGGCTTAATATGGCTTAATGTGGGAGAGTATACATCACTCGAAATAAACCCATTAGCCAAATATCACTACCCTAGGGAAAAAAGCGACACTCAAACAAAGTCCTGCTTACTCATATCGCCTGTCAGCGTGTGTCCAAGGCAGCCCTGACGCACGTTCAGGAGGCAGCCTCCCGAAGAAGCTCACGCGAAACGCGCGTCGGGGCTCCCTTGGACACACGCTGACAGGCGACATGGATAAGCAGGACTTTGTTTGAGTGTCACTTTTATCACTAGGGTAGTGATATTTGGTTAATGGGTTTATTTCGAGAGATGTATACTCTCCCATATTAAGCCATATTAAGCCCTCTACTTTTTCGGATAACTGGTATAATGTTTGCAACTTATTTGCACTATGCACTTTTTTGCCATTGCATTGAAGTTTATTGAGGTGGAGATTTATTACCTCTGTTTGCTTGCCCAACCTGCTTTTTCTCTGTGCCACTGTTTTTGTGTCCTTCACACAGAAGCTCTCTATGTACCTTATCATTGATAAGCTGTTTTTATCATGGTTTTTTTGTGTAATATTATGTTTTCAATAAACTGTTATTTTTCTGAAATAACTCTTTTTGGACAGTGAGTACCTGTAGCCCTATATACAGGCCACTCACGGAATCCAAGACTGTAGACACCTGTGATGCTAGTTAGTGGGCACACCGCGATTTAACATGTCCCTTTTGTCACATTTTCATGGGTACCATCATTTCTGTTCAGGCCTATTTCATGAGTTTTATTTTTTTTTTTTAAATTCTGTGGCAGCATGGTTGAAAAGCAATGTCTGACTTTCATTTGTTCATTTTCATAGATTTTTTATTTATTATTACTTTTGTCAGATTCAAGTTATTTCTGTGACCATTGTGGATTTTTCTGTCATTAAGCGAGGGGTACAAACAATGTTGACCACATATGTATAGAATATAACCCTCAGTGAATTAATTTGTAAAATGGAATCTCTTTATGGGGATTTCAACTATTCTGGTTTTCTGTCATTTAGTCATATTAGGGCTTCTGCATATGGTGTGTCCAATCTCATCTGGGATCTGTTCCTGCTGTCCAGCTGGAGTAATCTGCTCCCTACTTCAGCTAATTGGAAAGTACCACACCCTACTAAAGCTCAAAGCACATGGCTTGAATCTGCCAGAAACAGCGTTGTTCTCCTCTGGTTCAGTCCTCTGTGCTCAGCTTGCAACTTGTGTATTTGTTTACTGTTGTGACCGTGGCCTGTTTACTGACCGTGGCCTGTTTACTGACTACTCTTGTGTCTTCTGATTCTGTATTCTGTCCTTCCGGTTTAGACCCAGCTACCTGACTATTCTTGCCATCTAATACCACAGAATAGCAGATAACACCATGGTCCAAGTCTAGGGGTCCCAGTGTAAGTCCAGATCCATGTAATGGTGAAAAAGGGCGATGAGCAAAGCAACCCTTGGGATATGGAAAGCAGAGAAGATAGTGCCAAGCATGTTCATGGTGGAGATCTTTTGAGCTGCCAGTTGACCACAAACAGTGCTCCCAATACATTGTGTCTGCAAACTATTCCAGCTAGATCTGCATTCAAACCGCAAAATGGCGCTCCTTCCCTTCTGAACCCTGCCATGTTCCCAGAGAGTAGTGTACAATCGTATGTAGGGTAGTGTGAGAAGTTGAAAAATAATTTGTAAGATGTATTTGTTTTCTATTATCCTTTGTGAATAATTCCAAAATTATCACCACATAAAGTGACACACGTCAGATTGTGTCAGGTTGTTCCTTCCCGGGGAAAGGCCTGGCTATTCATTGCTTGCGTTGAGAAACACGTGATGGTGTCTCCGCAGCTACTCTACATGCAGATTGTAAAAAAGGGGCATGATTAAGAACACAAAACTGGCTGCGGAAAGAGGTTAAATCAGAATATTTTGAACACTACTGTAATGAAAAACTGTGACTATAGACAATAACATCTACTGAAATGCTCAAACTGAACAGTCTCCATCAGTAATAAATGAGTAGCTAGTGGTGAAACCTCTCTGGAGTAATTAGAGCATGGGGCTCGGTGACTTCACAATCTAAACTATCGTAACCTCCAATATTTTCTGTCAGATGAGTTTCAAGAAGAAATATTACACATTTAAAGAGAACTGTGTACAATAGTTCAGATCGGAGATGTCTTAAAGGGAACCTGTCAGCAGGATTGTGCTCAGTGACTACAGACACTGTCAGGTCGGTGCCATTATACTGAGTACACTGATACCTGGTGATAAAATCCGTCTTGTGGTTGTTGTTTAATCTGTATTTGTAGCTTTCAGTTAATAAATTTCTCGTGCTCTGGGGCGGGGCTAAGGGCGGGGCTTTATGTGGTGCTCTGATTATATATGCATCTGTATTGGCTTATAACAGATCATAAAGGTGAATGGCGGTGCCTGGGCAGTAGCATCAATAAGAAAGAGATAGATGCTACTGGACAGGCGCCGATGGTGTCATTATGCAGGATGTAATTTTTTTTTCTAAGCCTCCCAATAGCCACAATAATATCAACACTATTATATGCATTATGAAAAAATGGGGGAAAGGTCAGTGAGTGATCAGTGACCTGTCATAGGCAAATAAAGGTGCATATGTAATCAGAGCACCACATAAAGCTCCACCCACAGCCCCACCCCAGAGCACGAGAATCTCATTAACTGAAAACTACAAATACGGATTAAACAACAGTAAACCAGAGTTGCATTCATTTATGGTGGACCATTGGAGCTACTATGAATCCTGACCAAAAGATTAGATAAAATAATATTGCTCCCCATTTCAGGAGAGATTGTGCAGTAATCTGAATTTCATAGGATCAAAAACAATGTAATTTATGACATGGAGTGAATCCATGAAACCAGGGCTCGAGCCATGCCAACACATCTCCTGCTCAAAAAAATAAAGGGAACACTTAAACAACAGAATATAACTCCAAGTAAACCAAACTTCTGTGAAATCAAACTGTCCACTTAAGAAGCAACACTGACAATTTCACATGCTGTTGTGCAAATGGAATAGACAAATGGAAATTATTGGCAATTATCAAGACACTCAATAAAGGAGTAGTTCTGCAGGTGGAGACCACAGACCAAATCTCAGTACCAATGCTTGCTGGCTAATGTTTTGGTCACTTTTGAATGTTGGTTGTGCTTTCACACTCGTGGTAGCATAAGACAGACTCTACAAACCACACAAGTGGCTCAGGTAGTGCAGCTCATCCAGGATGGTACATCAATGGGAGCTGTGGCAAGAAGGTTTGCGGTGTCTGTCAGCATAGTGTCCAGAGGCTGGAGGCGCTACCAGGAGACAGTCCAGTGCACCAAGAGACATGGAGGGGGCCATAGGAGGGTAACAACCCAGCAGCAGGACTGTTACCTCAGCCTTTGTGCAAAGAGAAGCACTGCCAGAGCCCTGAAAAATGACCTCCAGCAGACCACAAATGTGCATGTGTCTGCACAAAAGGTTAGAAACCGACTCCATGATGATGGTCTGAGTGCTCAACGTCCACAGATGGGGGTTGTGCTCACAACCCAACACCGTGCAGGACATTTGGCATTTGCCACAGAACACCAGAACTGGCAAATTCGCCACTGGTGCCCTGTGCTCTTCACAGATGAAAGCAGGTTCACACTGAGCACATGTGACAGCCATAACAGAGTCTGGAGACGCCGTGGAGAGCGATCTGCTGCCTGCACCATCGTTCAGCATGACCGGTTTGGCAGTGGGTCAGTAATGGTGTGGGGTGGCATTTCTTTGGAGGGTCGCACAGCCCTCCATGTGCTCGCCAGAGGTAGCCTGACTGCCATTAGGTACCGAGATGAGATACTCAGACCCCTTGTGAGACCATATGCTGGTGCGGTTGGCCCTGGGTTCTTACTAATGCAGGACAATGCCAAAACTCATGTGGCAGGAGTGTGTCAGCAGTTCTTGCAAGATGAAGGCATTGAAGCTATGGACTGGCCCGCCTGTTCCCCAGACCTGATTCCGATTGAACATATCTGGGACATCATGTCTCACACCATCCACCAATGTCACGTTGCACCACAGACTGTCCAGGAGTTGGCAGATGCTTTACTTCAGGTCTGGGAGGAGATCCCTCAGGAGACCATCCGCCGCCTCATCAGGAGCATGCCCAGGCATTGTAGGGAGGTCACACAGGCACATGGAGGCAACACACACACAACTGACCATCATTTCCTTGTCTTGAGGCATTCCCACTGAAGTTGGATCAGCCTGTAACTTCATTTTCCACT